>NW_013952404.1:6396743-6398359 GCF_001266775.1 Austrofundulus limnaeus | reverse complement strand
CACACACACACACACACACACACACACACACACACACACACACACACACACACACACACACACACACACACACACACAGCTCTCTCTCTTCAGACAGATTTGAATTTTGCTTTAGATTTATAAACCCAGGCAGGCCATGAACGCATCTGTCTGTTTGGGAAGGCCAGAGTCAGAGGTGCTGCTGCCGGACTGGACTGGACTGGACTGGACTGGACTGGACTGGACTGGACTGGACTGGGGAGGGGAACGGACGCACGAGGTGTCTGAGACCAGTCCATAAAGCCTGTCCCCTCTCTGCTGACAGATTTCCAAGCGGCTGAAGTTGGATGTATCCCAGCAGCGGACTGAGACCTGCTGTCAGCAGGGCGAGAAAAGTTTGCAGGGAAAAGAAGATGAAACATCCAGGTTTGGTTATATTTAAACAAAATAATTACAACGTGCAAGAATAACCGTGACTAAATGAATGTCACTTCTATCATTAGAAAGAACTTCAAATTAAAAAACAATGAGGTTTTTGTATTATTTTTTATTTATTTGCGTTTTTTGCATCGAACTCTTTCCATAAATCAGCAAACTAATAGTTATCATAAAAAACAAAAAAGGCTGGAATTAAAATGTATTTTTGTTTTTATTTCTCCAGTTGATCGGCTGTAAGTGTCCTTGCAGGCGTCATTTGTTTTGGTAACAGATCCTGATGCGGGACTTTCAGGCTGCAGTGTGGAGAATGATGCTGTGATGCTGCTATCTGCCGAGCTCACCGTTTAAATGCTTAAATAATTTATTAAAGCGGAAAGCTCTGCCCTCCGCGGGGACTTTGTGTCTTAAAAAGGATGTTTAAAGGGAGAAGGAGTGAAATGCCTCCGGCGAGCAGCGCTCCCTCTGACTGTGTTTTTTTTTACTATTATTATTATTATTTTAATCTGCGCTGCAGCTGAGGGGCAGAGCTGCAGAACCTGAGACTTCCACCATCTAACGCAGCTTTTCTTTCTTCCATACTTGGATGTTTGACCCCTGTTTGATCATCTTAAAAGGAACACATAAAAAAGAAGAAAAAGGGAAAAGGAAAAATAATTCGAGATGGGACTTTACTCTTTGCTCTTTTATCCAGGCGTGAAAAGCAACACATTATAATAATTACATGTGTTTTAAAATTAAATAGAAAAAAAAATCTAAAGCTAGAGATTGATACACCTATTACACAATTAAAGCAGATGTATTTAAAATGAATGTTAAAATGTTGCCTGTTTTCCAGGCAGTTCTCATGTCTCTGCAGTGATGGATTTTCACATGGCTGCACGTGAGGAATGTTCCACTTCAAAAAAGGAACGAATTCCAAGGAAGTATTAAAAAAAAGGCAAATTTCCTCTCCATCACTTCTATTTTAACTTCTCATTTTATTACTCCTTTTGAGTTAATGTCATACATATTTTTATTATGATAAACCAAAAAAGAGACACATAAAATGTGTGCACAACATAACAACAGAAGTAATCCCTTGGAATTGTGCAAAAAAAATTAGATCCAAATTTAAATACATTCACAGTCAGTTTCTATAAGAATATAATAAATTTAATTACATCAGCATATAAATCATCAAATCCCCATTCATATATATA
>NW_013952404.1:6394761-6396297 GCF_001266775.1 Austrofundulus limnaeus | reverse complement strand
TTTATACTCATTGTTTATTTTTGATTTTTTAAAATATTTTGTATGATTTCGTTCTTGGTGATACAAGATAATCACAACATTTTATATTTTATTTCGTCTACCATGTTAAAGATATGTTTTTTTTCTTCTTATGCTTAGCAGTTATTCCAAAGGAGTTAAACCTTTGTGTAACAAAGCTGACCCCAGAGGTCATCAGAAAAAATCCAGTTCCCTCCCTAAAGATTAATGAAAGTGGGGGAAAAAACTAACAAAAAAAAAACTTCAGTTTGTTCGGGGACAGTCTTCATTTAATTTAACTTCCAAGTTTCAGGTTATGCCTCTAATGCAGCTGATATTGAATTAATTCTGAATTAATTCTGAAAAGCAGCCCTGGTTGAGTGAATTAATGTGTGTTTACCAAGCTTGTTCTTTCTGTTAACACGACTCGCCTTTTTTAATTAGTGCCATAATTGTTTGTGTTTTTATGCAGGAGTTTGCCAACAAACAGGTGGATGCAATTAAACGCACTCGCCTTCAGACCGTCTGCAAGGAGTCAAGGTCAAGATGTGCTGAGAGCCGATGGGGAYGAAGCAGGCGAGGAAGGCTCTCCTCTTCTCACAGTCAAACATCTGCCCGTTGTCACATTCCTGCACAGTCTAATTCTGCAAATTAAACCTCCTTCGTTCTCATTGTTGTCAGATCATTACTTCCCTTTCCCTTCACCACAAGTAGTCCTTCTCCTGAGCGCCGAGGTGTCTGCACGGTTTGGTAAAACCTGCCCTGCAGACCGGACCTCTCCAGTCTTCAAAGGAGGCAGAACTCAATGTGGGGGGATTTGTTCAGGCTTATTTGGTAACCTGGGATTTGAATTGGATTCTTGGAGGCATTCATAACACATTTGAAAATGTTGCATTGTGTGATTTTGTGTGTAATCCCCATAATAAATTTTAGAAGTGGTCACAGCACTTGCACATATAACTGCAGCATTCACTATTTATCAAATGGTTTTCTTGTCTTGCCTCTCGGGAGTGAGGTGTGTGTTGCCTGGGGTGGGGGGACTGTGAGGGGTTAAACACAGCTGAAGGTTTGAGTCTGGATCGGTTTAATCTCGCTTTCTGAACCGTTTTGTTTATTTGACCTGAATATCATGGAGCCAGTCACAGACCCCTCAGCTGGACTGGAGCCTTCCTGTGTTTAACACTGTGTTTTATACCAACTTAGAGATATAAAACAATGACTCTTATAGAAATTATGAGCACTGCCTCAACTTCCTCCACCTAAATGTATCAATTAATCAAACCTGAAATTTATTACCTCTTCTCTCCTTGAGTTAACTTTTACTGGAGGAAAAAAAATCACTTTTGTGGTACTTAAGAAAGCAAATGGAATGAAAAATATATCAAACAAGCAGATTTTTCTATTTGAAAACACTTCAAAATTTTAAATATGAGGTCCGGTCTGTAATTTGATAAAAGCAATAGAAATTGTGTGTGTGTGTGTGTGTGTGTGTGTGTGTGTGTGTGTGTGTGTGTGTGTGTGTGTGTGTGTGTGTGTGTG
>NW_013952404.1:6385379-6393471 GCF_001266775.1 Austrofundulus limnaeus | reverse complement strand
GTGTGTGTGTGTGTGTGTGTGTGTGTGTGTGTGTGTGTAACTCTGTGCCCACTTTAAACCCCACTCTGCTTTGAATGACACTTTGGCGATGCCCCCAACTCCCTACTTTGACTTCTCAAGCGCCCACCCCCAGGTCGGTGCCAACTCTGCCAATTCCTCTCATGCCCTTAATATCTCTCTTTTTGAACCCTTGGGTTTTGCCAGTAAAGGCTCCCCCCGTGACAGTTGGACATTGCCGTCACGTTTGGGAGACAGCGGCGGGTTGTTCGCAGCGTTCCCAGCCCCAGGCCTGCGGGGATCCTGTGATGGCTCGCCTGTCAGCCGGCCCCTCCCCTGTAATTAGGAGAGTAAACACAGCGTCTGGCTCGGCTTGGGGGACAAGCAGGAGGGAGGGAGGAGAGGGAACCATCCGGCTCCTGTCCTGTCTCTACTTGAGCTGTCCAGGAGCTCGATGTCTGTCCCATCATGGATCTGTGAAAAGGGAGATGCGGAGGAGCATTGATGTCACTCATTCTGGAATCAGTCAGTACAAAAGTCTCTAACCACCTCTAAGTTCTTTATATTTTGCTGCCAAAGAGACAAGTTTTCATGTAAACATTTTAAATGGGCCTAAAGCAGTTTCTTGAGCKTTTTGGAAGTATTTCAAAGGTTTTCTCTCATGTTCAGACCAATCCTTGTACTTGATCATAAAAACATTGCACGTGGTTAAGAAAAGCGGACAAGTGGAGAACAAGAAAAAAACATACAGCATGTAAAACTGTACAACTATATTTCAAAATTTATTAAAAAAAAAACAGAAAAATAATCCAAAGGCCCAACCATCGCCCTTCAGTGTGTCACGCTGTCAGCTCATATCTCTTTAGGAATCAGCTTGTTGGTGTTAAAATGCTGCTTTAGGTGTCAAACTGTGTTTAATTTAGTCATTTTTCATATTTCAGCAAAGAAATTAGTAGCAAATTGTACTTTTGTGGCGGCCGGCAGCAAAGAGGCCAAAAATCCAGTTTAATCCCATGTTATTTGCCCACACAACACTGGTTCTTTTTTTTTTTTACTCATGTGACTTAATAAGCCAAAATATTCATCTGAAAATGGTCATGTGGAGTGGAGATTTTAAAAAAACAGCAATAGTCCAAATGAAAACACTGAAGTTTGAGTTTTTTTGGAAGTATTTCAAAGGTTTTCTCTCATGTTCAGACCAATCCTTGTATGTGATCATAAGAACATTGCACATGTGGTTAAAAGTTTGAGGAAAGCAGACAAGTGGAGAACAAGAAAAAAACATGCAACATGTAAAACTGTACAACTATATTTAAAATCTATTAAGTAACAGAAAAATAATCCAAAGGGTCAATCATCACCCTTCAGTGTCATGTTGTCAGCTCATATCACTTTAGGAATCAGCTTGTTGGTGTTAAAATGCTGCTTTAGGTGTCGAACTGTGTTTAATTTGGCCATTTTTCATATATCAGCAAAGAAATTAGAAGCAAATTGTGCTTTTGGCCTGCAGCAAAGTGGCCATAGATCCACTTTAAAAGTACGTAGTTATTTGCCAAATTGCATGTTATTTGTCCACACAACTCTGTTTTTTTCCCTTCATGTGGCTTAATAAGATAAAATTTTCATCTGAAAAGKGTTAAGTGGAGTGGAGATAAACAAAAAAGCAGCAATAGTCCAAAAGAAAACACTGAAAGGTTTTGAAATAAACCTGATTCTTTTCTAAGTTACGATAAATGTAAGAAGAAAAACAATTAGGAAAATGCTGAATATTTAATATTTTATTAGTTTTTTTTTTTACTTTTTAACTGTTGACCTCAGTTTAAAAAGTAAAAAGAATCTCCTCCCTTCACCTCTCTCCTGGTTGCTGTGGGGACGGGTCAGGGGTTAGAGGAATGTGTTGTGGGCTGCAGTTGTAGCTGCAGCTCAGGACAAGCGTTTTTAGGGGGGCAGAAGCCGTCCAGCCCTCCTACCCCAGCTACTGCGCTCTGCCCAGGCAGGGAGGTGGGCCGCGGGAATGCTGAGACCAGGAGGTGGGGGGAAGAAAAAAAATTTCACTAGAGGACATGCCAGAGAAATGCCACGCAGAGCGCGATGAAGAGAGCAACGTAGACAGGGGAGAGGGAGAGGAGCGCAGACCTCAGCCAGCTGAAACACAGCCTGTCGGTGTCACTTCRGTTTGGTGGGATGCTCACTGATGATGGGCCAGTAGCTGGTGGCCACTCAGACACTGTGGCACCACGTCTGACTCAGATCTTTCTCAGATGGCTCAGAGTTCAGCAGGCATGACTAAGACTCAAAGTCAGAAGAGTTAAAGCAACGTTTCAGTCTAAATCACTCCTTTAATTTCTAAATGCAACGCGTCCATGTTTGCATGTTGCAGGGAGAGCACAAAGAAGGAGCTTTGCTCGAAGGCCCTGGTTTGCCAAAGTCTTTACGGAGCCCAGAGAGCCRTGCTGCAGCATCATGGTCCACAGCATGGAGAGACACGGGGCAGATGGGTGCAGTGTAGCAGCACAACCTCCCCCTTCTTCTCCAAAATGTGAGGAAGCAGTGGTGGGAATGGCAMAGTGTGAGAGGGTTCAACAGAAAARCTGTTGGAGGGGGCATTTGGGGGGTTGGGAGGAAGAGCGGGGGCTTTGGAGAAGCTGCTGGTGGGGAAGGGATCCTGCCCCCCCCTCCTCGTCACGTCCCTTTGAAATCCAAGTGCAGGGGCACGAGCCCAGGGAGGAGTGGCAGCGTGGCCCAGCGCCTGAGCAGACAGGCAGTCACCGCRCTGGGCCGCGGTCCAGCTCGCCTCTCCTGGCCCCCCTGCACCACTCCAGCCCACCCCGTCTGTCCCAGGCTTATGGGAGTCGGGCAGCCGACCCCCCCGATGGACAGACCGGAGCCCCTGCGCCACTGAGCGCCGTGTCGGATTCTCCGTAGGGTTCGAAAACCGAGGCGACATTGCCCGGGGATGATGGGGTGCATCCACTGCGTCGCAGCTTCGCCTGCACCCAGGCCTCTGGACCCTGGCCCAGAGTGGTCTGCTGATGATGATAACCCCCCACCCYCACCCCCACCTCACCATCAGGYCACTCTGCCTTCAAGGCCTGTGCAGGTCCACACATCCCCATGGCAACAGTGGCGAGGCCGTCCGCGCAGCGTGAGCGGGCAACAAGCCAAGCGCCCACAAATTGGGATGAGGGGGAAGATCTTTGGAGAACCTAAAGTCTTTTTACCTTCATTTGGTCTCCACTGATCTCATATCTTTAGGCGACACAAACTTTGAGTTTTTCCAACAACAATGGCAGATAAAACCCGACTGAAGCAGAGGTGGATTGACACATTCTGAGGAATATGTTGTGTTTTAAGAGACCTCGTCACGGCAGAATTAAGTCTGCGTAAACACAAGTAGCTCCATGACATTCACAGCGAGCACCTAAAGTTGATTCCCCACCCCCTCTAAGCCACTGAAGATCCTGTGTGAGAGGAGAGCTGCTGTTTACTGAAAGTGGATATCTGCTGTTTGTTTTGTTGCTCCGCTCTTCCGCCCGTAAACACAGCCCAGATTCTTCTTGAGTGGTGTTTGAAACATGTTTGCGAGTGTGCAATGTGTTATATTTGCTGATAACGGGATTTACTCAAACTGTGAATCACCAGTTGAGAGAGGTTAATTGTCAGCGCGAGCGGTAGAATGGGAACATGCAATAATTATTAGCCCGAGTTGCTTTATTATTTAATGATGCTAATTAGGCATTAACTGTGCTCCTCTTTTTGGATCACAACTTCAAATGCATGTCAAATTGCATTAAGTTCACTTTGACACGTGTTTGTCGAACGAAAGGAAGGCTGTTTTGTAGATGTCCTTAGCGTGTTTGTTATTATGAAACCAATCTGTTCTTGAGGTTCTGATCAGAAAAATAGGAGGATTTGAGAAATGCCTCACACTGAAGTGCATCTTTCCTCTCTTTGCTCTGAGGACAACACATTTCATGATCGGTGCTTTTTTTCCCGCCTCGTTTGTTTTATGGTTTAAAGGTGAGTTAAGCTTGATTTGAGAAGCGCGCACAAAAGGCAAAAAATGGAAGCAGCTATTCCAAAAAGACATAAAGATTTGTTTTTGTGTGCCACCCATAAGATGGATTGGGCGTTGAGGTGGGGGTGGAAAATGACAAGGAGAGAAAGCAAGAGATCAAGGCATGACTGCCAGTGCATGTCATTGCCCTACACTCTCATCAAATAGCCCCGTGCTGCTTGTGCCGCTGACCAAACGCAAATTAATTTGGACGCCTGGAAAGACTGTGGAGCCCAGGACTCATCTTTGCCCTTTTAAAAAGAAAAGACACCAGTGGAGAGCACTCTTCCAACACGGAGGAGGGGAGGAGGACGGGGTCCGAGAGGGGAGGTTTTGATGGGGTTTCGGTGGAGGGCAGCACTGTGTCTGGAATGAGATGGGAGGGTACAGAGGACACGGTTGAATATGCTTGTCCCGCTATGATGACAAGATGGCTCAGCCACCACTGTGCCTGCCCCCCCCCCCCACACACACACACACCCACCTCAGGACATCAGAAAGAGGGAAGAAGGAGACGCTGGTGGTGGTGGTGGGAGGGGGTAAGATCACCGACAGTTAGCTGCAGTTTAATCTTCTCCTTGGCTCAGTGGAGATTCTTTCTCCCCAAATCTTTACCTGCTCATCCCTGGGCCTGTGTTACAGGGGAGCTCTTGATCAGTGAGGTGATGGAGAATGGCCCTCGTCACACACTCCAAATAGGATCAGATTGCCTGGGAGTTAAAAAAGGCGAGAGCTACACGAAGCCTGCTAAGAAATACAGAGGAGGTGGTGGTGTAGGGATGCTTCAGCAACCACTTACTACCAAGAAATGAGCTCTGTTTGAGCCGGACTGTCCGGGGTTCGGAGGCTGTAAAAGGGATTGGGATGTTGCAGAACAAGAAGCTACAGAGAGCGTGTGTTTACTTTCAGAGGGATTGGCCAAAGGAGGAGAGGATGAAGGTGGAGGTCTTGTTCTCCTCTGGCATCTCGTTGGCATGCCATTAAGCTCCCGGGGCTCTGCGGAGAAAGAAGCAGGCCTGTGTGTGCTTTAAGCTCAAGACTGGTTTGAAAAGGTGCCTGTGGAGAGCTCGACCCTGGCTGGAGGACAAGGTAACAAAACAGCAGCATGCTGACAAAAGGAGGGATGCACACTGAAGAGGGGCCCCCTGGGCTCTGCATTATACCTTAAAGTGGCTCAAAATTAAATGCTTCACTAATGTGGAACTCCACCATTTCATTGTAACTCACCATCACTGAGCAAAACTGTACTACATCCTAATAAAAATACTTTGAAAAAGGGTGATAATCACTTCCTTAGCTTAGTTTTTTGCTGTCATTTTTACCTCAGTAAGCCATTTCAGCGAAATTGCAATAAAGATTTATTCTTTAATCATGTTTATTTAAAAAGATTTTTTGTGTTGAAACAAAAAAAATGAACAATCAAATCAGGAAGAAATTATCTTTATAATAAAACATTTTTTTAAGGAAGTGTTCTCATAAAAGTTTTTGTGTTTGTTCATTTCTTTGTAGATTTTTGTGTCATTTTGTCATTTAAAAATATTTTGTTAATGCTCATTTTTCTTCACAGTTTTTTATTTTATTTTTTGCAGTCTTGTTGTCATTTTTGATGACATTTTGGTGCAGTGGCCCTTTTTTGTTTTCTTTTAGTCAAACAAATCTTTCTGATGTATTGTTTTAAACGATATTGTAGACTTGGCCGATGTTTTGTGTGTCACCTTGCCAGTCTTTCTACCAAGTGTGAATATATTTGTGTTTTATTTTCCATACATTTTAACACAATCCTGTTTAACTCTTTTTGACTTGTTGGGCCTCTTGGCCTTTAAAGCCTATCCATGGATTATTCTGTGGATAAATTTGGTGGAGAACATCAGAAAAAAAGTATCAAATTTAAGGGAAATATGCTGATTTTTTTTATTCCAGCAGAGATAAATGGAAATACAGTTGCTACAACACATGTTTTATAGCACATTACACATTTTTAGCTCAAAATAAAATACAACAAAGCAACAAGGTGCATCTCTGTGGTTAGAAATGTGAAAACATTAAGACCTTTTTGAGGTTTAAAGAGCTGAAGTTAATYATTTGACTTGAGTACAGAGCAGAAAACTGTGTGGAGCGTTTCAGACTTGGTAACTCTTGCCTCGTGATCAAACACCAGCAGTGACACCGCAAACTTCTATCCCCTCTTTTCAGAGCTGCACTTTCCACCCCCTTCCTTTCTACAGTAGTAATGCCCCTCACTATGTTTCTACATCTTATCCCTTTTAATTAGAAAGCACATTCTGCAGCCTGGAGAGACCTAATCCCCTTCTGCCCAACAATGAACGGAGTGGCTTTGAACAGCCGACCTGCAACCTCAACCCCCAGTGCTTTAAATCCTCACCACCACCCTGCTGGACCTTTCAGGGTGGGGGARAGGAAGGAGGCTTTTATGTCTTCAGAATATTATCACTGACTGATACAGAGTTTGCAAAACCGTACATTTGCGTTTCAGGAATGTTAACAGTTATTAACAACTAAAGTGACACATGTGACAGAAACAAGTGTGTGCCAGCTCGGTCTATCTCCCCCGCAAGACACGTAACAGCAGCTGATTTGCATATATATTAATGTCCCTTTTTGTATAGATTAGATCCCATTAGTTGTGGTGATTCTGGTAGAAGGTGCAGTCACTCGGACGCTAAAAGTCCCCGCATTGTGTTGTATGTGTGTGTATTGTTGCAGGGTGAGGAATAAAACAGGGTTGAGGCCCTGACACAAGTTTAGGAGCGATTGGAGACCCAGAGCATCTTAACAATAGGCTGAGATTAGATTTGAAAAATCTGAAAAGGAAGGAAAAAAACACAGGATCGAGCTTAATTAACCCGGCATTGCTCATTTCTACCATTATTATGTTTCTCAGATTAGAAAAGAGTGGTAAGCAGACAGTTTTGGCTTCATTCCTGACTCATTTTGATATGAAGGGGCTCATCAGCTGTGGGAATTAATTTTGGGCCAAAGTGATCATTTGTTGAGCAGTCTGTCAAGAGATTCATTAGGCAGTTAGAGGCTCTCGTATCATCTGTAAACGAGAGGTCATCAGACGGCAGCCACATGAGAGAGGAGGAGAAAATCAGGCACGAGTTAAATGAAACCGTGAAAACAATATTTTTGGTCCTGCTTTGTCTTCTACAACAAAGATTTGATGTTTCTCACGGTGAGAATTATATTTATTTTAGACAAACTGAAACCAGACTGAAAAGATTAAGTACATTTCTASCTTTCATGTTAGTAAAATAATATGTTTGATTTTTTTTTCTGGTTACAAAAACCTGCCACATTCAAAACCCATATTGTTGAGATCTTCCTGAGATTCTTTTTTTCCACTGAGAAAGCTTTTTTAAATGCTGACTTCAGCTGGAAATTAATCGTTTTTTTGTTTCGTAAAGGATCAAATGTTATAGAGAAATTCTGACTGCAGACAAGTATGGCAAAAATATCAAACATACTGAAACAACACYATTTTACTTGTGGCATTTTTGCTTTAAACAAGGGGGGCAAAAAATCTCTTTCAATCCTGTGCAGGACTGTACAATTCTGGCAAATTTCAAAGATGGAAACTTGGGAAATAAATGGGATTTTATAAGAATAAATTGTAACAAACATGTACTTTAAAATAATCGAGGTTAGTACATTATATATCGGAGCATAATCTTGACTAAAACATCCAGATTTTATTTCTATATACCACGCAGTGAGAGACAACACACACTAAAATGGATCAATTTACTGAAAATTGTTTTGTTTTGTTTTGATGTAAATTCAGTGACAAAAATATTAAAAACATAATTTACTTTGTGAAAATTATTGTTTAATTCAATTCAATTCACAAGGGTTGTCTCAGGGAACTGTACAAATAAACAATCACCAGATCGGTTTAAATCTTCACTTCATCAGTTTCCCATCCTGAGCAGCACATTGGCGACGGTGGGAAGGAAAAACTCCTTCTAACAGGAAGAACCTCCAGCAGAACCAGGCTTGTTCTGAGTTGTGTCCAAG
>NW_013952404.1:6372569-6384802 GCF_001266775.1 Austrofundulus limnaeus | reverse complement strand
GTGTGTGTGTGTGTGTGTGTGTGTGTGTGTGTGTGTGTGTGTGTGTGTGGGATGGGAGCGCCGAAAAAATGAAAACTTTCATTTTCTCAGAGCTCAGAGGATCTTTTTTACATCCTGTCTCCTCCAGTTACTCACGCTGTCGCTCTACCTGTCACATCCCGGTGCGTCACCCTGACACGGCTGAGGAGTGGGCTGCCCGGATCAACACACAACAAGTCTAAACACGAGCATCAGACATTAGAGCGTGGGTCACACTCGGCGCCTCGGGCCACCCTGTTTCTTACCAACTCAAGGGGTTCAATTTTCAGAAAGCTACTTTAGTATTATTGTAATCCCCCACCCAGCTTCTCTGCCCAAGGCCGGAACCTCAGGTTATCATTTTGGACATTTGATCAGGCGTGGCGTTAAAGTTTAATGTTGCTCTTCACAGTTTTCCTTCCTTACAATGTGGTGTGTGTGGCATAAAAAAAAAGCCACCGACGGTTGATTAGAGGCTTGTTTTAGAGCTGCAGTGGTCCGGTGTCTCCAGCTGTGACTGTTTAGAAGAACGCTGAGCTGCCAATCTATAACTGATGGATTTGGTGCCAGTGTATTAATAAAACATCAACCCTTAATTTGCTATAACAACACATTAGCATGACAAAATCAATGGCTTTGATTTACTATTCATGTATTTGTCTGAACATATCTGCGGCTCTCTTGGGTCTGTCTGTGCTCTGAGGTGTTGTTTCCTGAGGCTGCTGCAGATTGGGGGGATGTGGGGTTGGGGTTGGGGGGGTTGGAGCAGGCAGTGGAGGTTATAGGAAGGACTGCAGGGAGTTGGGGGGGACTTACTGCCTCCATGGGATTTTTTTCTTTCTTGTACAGTTTTGTTGTCTAAATGTTTTACAAACTTAATTGGCATCCCCGAGGGAAAGCTGCCAGCTGTCTGCCTGATGGTGAGGGTTTCTAATTTGGTGCATGGCTAAGGTTAGCTAGCAGAGCGGAGCGGTGCATGCACATGTCCTGATCAAGCGCAGGGTTTGCTTGTTTTGCTTTTTTCCCCCCTTGCTGTTCAACAACAGCTTCACCAGGAAACAGTGAAACAGCTGCTAACAAGCAGAGCTGGTGCTGTGGAGAGAGAGAAGAGGTAGCAGGAGCAAGACGATGGTCTGACATTTACTGTCTCACCCAAATACATTGAGATTCAGAAGTTATTGTCAGTGTTTCATGAAGGTTTCTGAACTCTGACTTTGTCTGCAACACAAACTCAATAACTTGTTTTTCTTTCTCTCAGATGAAGAGAGACAAGTGACTGAAGAAGCCTTCATCAATCTGATGTCACTGATGGATTTCAAATTTCAAGATGCAGGTAAAAAATATATAAATATAATATTTTATTTTATATTACAATAGGTTGGAATTAGGTTAGGTCCCTGTATGACTGGTGCCAGAGCTTGGTCCGGATTGCCGGTAGTAAGTCGGACTCGTTTCCGGTGAGAGTTGGACTCCGCCAAGGTTGCCCTTTGTCACCGATTCTGTTCATAACTTTTATGGACAGAATTTCTAGGTGCAGCCGAGGTGTTGAGAGAATCCTTTTTGGTGATGATTTGCGTTTTTGCGGATGATGTGGTCCTATTGGCTTCATCAGATCGTGATCTCCAGCTCTCGCTGGAGCAGTTCGCAGCCGAGTGTGAAGCGGCCGGGATGAGGATCAGTGCCTCCAAATCCGAGACCATGGTCTTGAGCCGGACAAAGGTAGTGTGCCTTCTCCGGGTCGGGGAGGAGGTCCTGCCCCAAGTGGAGGAGTTTAAGTATCTTGGGGTCTTGTTCACGAATGAGAGAAGGGTGAAGCTAGGTGGATYGGTGCTGCRTCTGCAGTGATGCGGGCGCTGTACCGGTCTGTCGTGGTGAAGCAAGAGCTGAGCCAGAAGGTGAAGCTCTCGGTTTACCAGTCGGTCTACGTCTCTACCCTCATCTATGGTCACGAGCTTTGGATAGTGACTGAAAGAACGAGATCGCGGATACAAGCGGCTGAAATGAGTTTCCTTTGCAGGGTGTCTGGGCTCTCCCTTAGAGATAGGGTGAGAAGCTCAGTCATCCAGGAGGGACTCAGAGTAGATCTGCTGCTCCTCCACGTCGAGAGGAGCCAGTTGAGGTGGCTCGGGCATCTGGTTGGGATGCCTCCTGGACGCCTCCCTGGTGAGGTATTCCGGGCACGTCCCACTGGGAGGAGGCCCAGAGGAAGACCCAGGACACGCTGGAGGGACTGTGTTTCTCGGCTGGCCTGGGAACGCCTTGGGATTCCCCCGGATGAGCTGGYCCAAGTGGCTGGGGAGAGGGAAGTCTGGGTCTCTCTGCTTAGGCTGCTGCCCCCGCGAWCCGATCCCAGATAAACRGAGGAAAATGGACAGACKAATARGTTGKAATTAGGTGGTTTGGACAATGAAAAGTTTGGTTGTTTAAAACTAGATTAAAAAAACTAGATAAAACTACTTTAGCCAAATATTTTTGTTAGCAAAAATGGAATTAGAAAATAAAAAAAGAGTTTTAATGGGTCGTAATGTATTACATCTTAACACTTGTTGGCAGAGAAACATTAAAGTTCTTCAGATTTGCATATTGCTTATATTACTGGGGTTGGTTTGCTGCGTTAATGTTCAGCTCTGATAGTCTGAAACTTCATGTTAGTTTGAGCTTGTACAACATGTGGAGATCTTTCAGAGGGCGTGCTTGAGAKTACTCACTGTAAATGTAATAAAAATTATGAAATAAATAAATAATCCACACAGAAAAGAAGAAGCACATTTTTAGTCACAACCAAAAAAAATGAACACAAGTAGACACTTGTTATTGGTAATGATGCATACTGTTTCCAATAATACCCATTTTATGACATTTATATGTCATTGAAATTATATTTAAATGTGCTTTGGTTCTGGCACAGGTTGATTTGTCTCTATTTTGTTGTTTATATTTTTTCTTCTCATTTTGCAACATTTTCTTCTAAATGCCTTGCATACACTAACAAACTAGAATTTGGTCCACATTGCCAGTAAGACTAAATAAGTTTCCAGATGGTTTTCACACAGAACACCATTCACTCTTAGCTAAAATCCATGAGCCTTCATGTACCGGTCCACATGGTTGGGTGGGCCATGGTTTGCTGGTTTAGCCCCCATCAGCTGTGTCTGTAGGACATGTTGACTCTGCACACATTATCACCAGTGCATGCTGGTGCATAGTCATACAGGATAATTGTGCTGTAGTTGTGGCACAGCAGCAGGAAGTGTCAAAGTTTTTGTGTCAAGGGTAAACTTTGGAAAGATCATGTTCAAATGTGAGACCAAATTATGTGCAGATCAACTCAGTTCTCAGACTTGATTATTTATTTACAGACAAAGTTTACCACATGACTCAGGAAAACGGCCTGTGTCGTTTATAGTCTCCACAGCAAAAAGGCCAGTGTTAATTCAACACCCACGGTCAGTGTTGTATAAAGTACATCAAAGTGATACTTGAGTAAAAGTACAAGTATCTTATCATAAAAATACTTTGGTAAAAGTTAAAGTCTTCTCTAAAAATATTACTTSAGTAAAAGTACAAGTATCTTATCATAAAAATACTTTGGTAAAAGTTAAAGTCTTCTCTAAAAATATTACTTGAGTAAAAGTTGTAAAGAATCTGAAATGTTTTGTACTTAAGTATCAAAGGTAAATTTCTGACACAAAATCTACTTAAGTATTAAAAGTAAAAGTACTGAGTAAAAGTGAGCAGTTAGATTTTCCAAAATGACATTTATTGGGAGGTGACTTCTCCAAAAACAAATTTTTTTCTAACGGCGTGCAGCTGTGATGGGTTGTGTACAAACTAATAGGGTGTCAGAATGGTATATATTTATACTTCCCATCCAACCACAATTAAATTCACTCTATCCAGGAGACACAATTTAAGGAGAGTATTTTTTAAGTAATAACAACTTGGAATAAAATAGGAGTAACGACTTTCTACTTTTTTCCTTTTTAAAAATGTAGTGAGTAGAAAGTACAGATAATTATGTAAAAATGTAATAATTAAAAGTAAATTCGCTGAAAAATAATTACTCAAGTAAAGTATAGATTACACTGTGGGTGTTAAATTAACACTGGCATTTTTGCTATTAAAAAAAGTAGTGTGTATCTGAAATTCAGTCCTACACTTCACTGCTCCATCTTAACAAGATGTCAAAGACAACAGAGGGATTTAATAATTCACTTTCTCAAAACTGTCTTTATGTTTACACTGGGAAGTTCAGCTGCTCTGTAAGAGATCTGCTTGTGTGATAATACAGCAGATATTTTTGAGTACCCTCTTAGGAGAAGACTGCCAGTCACAACCCCTCTGCTTTAGATGGGATACTCTGCAAAAATCTGAAGGCCCTTCAGGATTTTTTTCCCTCCTCGAACAAGAGGCCGGATGTAGAGGATGGAAAGGATCAAGGGATCTAAAGCTTAGTAAGAGCACTGCATTCATGATGCATGAGTCTGGTGGCTTTGGCTGGAGAAAACATATGTTGAGGTCTTTATTGGCGTTTAGGGGGAGATTGGAGGGACAGTCAATTAGCTATGAAGCTGCATGTCCCCAGGGGCTCTTGGGAGACCCAGGACACATGCACTCACCAACATGCTTGACTCCATGAGCAAATGCCACTAAATGACAACAACTGGTTAAYATGTTGTGTAATATAAACAGATGACACTTATGTAAGCAGGTATAGAAAGGTCTGAACTTGGGTGGTGCAGGCAAGTCTGGATTTAGAATAACAGCTCTCGACTTGAACTGGCTTTATAACAGTCTAATTGATAAGTGTTGTGAGTGAGGCAGGGAGGGGTGGGGGKGCGCAGGGTTGCACTGCACCCCTGGCTGAGGTGCAGACTTGTGAGGAGCATGCGGGAGCACTGCTGATTATTCAACATGTTTCTCTAATCCCAGCCCTTGTGGTAGGAACCTGTGAAAGAGCCTGGTCTTTGTGCCGGGGGGCTAATCGTGTTTTGGAAACGCCGATCGAGGCTAATCTTCTGGCCTGCATCTAATGTGGAGCTGCTGATATCCTCTGCTGTGATAAATTAAGCTACTTATTAATCTAATTATGGTGCATTCATCCCCACAAACTTTCATGTGACTTGGAAAGCCCCCCATTCACCAGGAACTTTTGCTCCCCTCCGTCTGCCCCCTCTCCAGACTTGGATCTTGAAGCTGACTGCCCTGTTTCTCTCTCAGACTGCCGGGCCCTGGCCCGTCCCAATTAAGAGCCCTCAGGATCTTGCCTCTAACGAGCCTTCAGGCTCCAGTCAGCCTCTCCACACAGACTGGGGTCAGACCCCACTACTGTCCATCTGCTTCAGTCTACCTTTATAGGTTTTTTTGTACATTTTTTGCTTTAACTTGTTCTAGAAAGTGTTCATGTTTTCTTCACCAGTCCTTGCTGGTGATTTACCCAAACCTCAACTTAGCTTTCCCAGTAAAACATACTTTCATCTTTTGCTCCATCCAGACACCAGTTGTTTCCCCCTCAGTGAACTCGACTTCAGTGACCGTTAATGTTGCCTGTTTTCTTTGAGATGCCACTGGCCTACTCTCTTTCAACTTTGCCTACAAATGCAGCAGGACTCTTTAGCAGTGCTGCGTTTTGTCTGTACCGTCCAAACAATGTTTTTGTAACATCAGAGTTACATCTTTTGAATCGTTTGAGTTTTTGTAACTCTTATTGACTGAGATGTGATGGATCCATGATTTCACAGAGTGGAACATCACCACTCTGTACAAATTTAAGATGATCTGGATTTGAATTTCCTCACTGTTTTGCATCTTTAGTTAGCAGATGATGTAAAAGCTTAATTTTGCTAAATAACTAGGCACCAGCATCACAGTCATCAATTGAAAAAGCACCTCAGATAACAAATGTATTTAAAAGAAATGTAAAAAATAAGTCTAGCAGCCTTAAATAAGAGGAAAATATCTTCAGATTCACAGCTGTACACTTTAGTTTCCACAGGGATTCTTAAAATCTATCTCTGCCCAGAACTAATGCACTAAAAAACATGATGATATAAAGTTATTTCTCACTGCAACATGTTGCCCTCAGGATTGACATTTTTGGACAATTATGATCAATTCAAAAATGATCTATAAAAGTATTATTCATAAAGAAATATAATTTAACGTAACCATTTAGTCATTTAATTGAGTGTTTCGTCTTTGTTTATGCATTGTATTTTTTATTATGTTGTTGCTGTGTTGGAGTATTTGAGCTGGTTGTTTTGTTTTTGAAGTAGTTGGTTGTCTTGTTTCTGGAAGTTTTGATTTGTGGTTATGTTGATTGTTTTCAATATGCTTTATTTTATTTTACTGTATTTTAATTTTTTTTGTTGAACCCCAGGAAGAGTAGTCTCTATTGAGACAGAGACTAATGGGGATCTTAATAAAACAAAATTAAGTAATTAAATAACAAAAAAAAGGGTTTCCAGTTAACGTTTGTTTTGAGAAATTGGTGTCAAGATGTAGCATATTTTTGTCTCTATCTGCCTTTCAACTTTYCATTGCAGTTTAGCAAGTTATTTGGTTTATTGTCTAACTTGCAAACATTTGACACCAAATATTTTTCTGGGTACCACTAGAGGGATCCTGAGTAACACCAGGGGTACGTGTGTACCACTGCTTGAGTATCAAAAGGATATATGGGGCAGCTATGGCTCAGGAAAGAAAAGTGGTTGGCTACTAATCGGTAAATTAATGCTTTAATCATGTGTCCTTTAGCAAGATACTAAACCTGAAGTTGCCACAAATCTGTAAATCAGTGTGTGAGTGCATGTGGGAGTGTGACATGTAGTGTATAAGCACTTTTAATGGTTATAAAAACTAGAAAAACACCTTATAAATGCAGTCCATTTATCACTGATGTAATACAATCTACTTGTGATAACATTTAATCAAAACAAACACTAAACACGACATGCTTTATAAGAAGAGTCTTGATTTCATTCGGYAAGTTACTACAACATACAGCAACATGTCGTTAACCAACAAATGAAATGCCTCGACATTCTGGAGACGGCTTAGAGTTGTTCTGATGTTGCTTGGCTCTGGCTGGTCTTTCACACAGGGACTGTTAGGTGGGAATCTTGAGGATCTAGTAAACTAGAAGTGAGAGCAGGATGACAGGGCCCTTCTTTAGATGGTCAGTGACCCACAAGTGAAGGGAGATGAAAGCAGTTCACTGAGCTGCTCTTTAGCAGTTCAAGCCAGGCTCCAATCACCTGTGAAAGCTCCTCTACCCATCCCACCCCTGCTGCTGCTCTCATCTCTTCTTCCCCACTTTCTTAGATTTTAGGTGAGGTAGGGGTGAAAGTTAGAATTCTTGTTCTTCGCTATCAAGTCGACTATTTTTCATCCACTCATATAAGAAATTCTGATGTGGCATGAATGTCTTCTTTGTTTAAACTCTGATTTACAGRAGAAAAACATTCATATTGTACTTCGTCGCATTAAAACAGAACCTCATTGCTGCTTTTTGATGATGCTACACGACTCACCTTTCGCAGGTATGTTCACTGTGGTGCAAAGGAGTAATGTGCTCTTTCCTCAAAAGCAAAATCTAAAGATGGGGACAACAGAAAGGCGCTCGCCGCCGTTTGTTCTTAGAAACAAAGGTTTTATGACGCTATCAAACTCCCATTAGATATGGAGAATTGAGTGTGTGGTCTTCACCGTGTACAAAACAGCGAGGTGATAACACAACGCAGAGCCAGGCCAGGATGCTAATTGCATGCCGAATATTTATAGTCTAGACAATTAGCTGTTGCCTTTTATATGCAAAATAACAACAGCAGTGGCAACACAGAGAGAGATGGTAGTGGGTGGGGTGGGGTGGGGGGGAGTAATTAAGATGCTCAAAACAGCACAGGGACATGCAGTCTGTTGTGCTCTGATTTGTTGCTAACAAACACAATAATTAGCCTGTTATTGTGGGATAATGAAGTTGCCAGTGTCCTTTTCCCTCAGCCAAGTGTCACCTTGAGCAAGGCTGTTCCCAGTACTGCTGCTGTTACACTGCAGACAGGATCCAGAAGACGGGGCGGTCGGAAGGTTAGAAGGTCAGAAAGTGGCTCGTAGATCTGGTCAAGGAAACAAAACTCAGTTGATACAGCATGTGGTCAGAGGAAGCGATTGTAGGAAACAGCGTATTTGTTTTAGTTTTGTAAGAGAATTGTTAGAATAAAAAGTAAAACTCCATGTGAGCATAGATGTGTTAGACTGTGTGTGCGTGTGTGTGTGTGCATCATATGATTGTGACCGCAGGTTCACTGAATCAACAATGCTGTCTGGCAGGATTAGGTGCAGCTCGAGCTGATTTGATATTTGTAGCTGATAGTGCTTGTAAGCATGCCTTTGTTCCCTCCCATTGTGGCCGAGATTAAGGCAAACCTCCTCTTCATCATCACGCGTCGGTGTAGTAATAACCTAGATAAAGCTGCTCTTTGATTGAATCATTTCTGCTCATGTTCAGGACCTCCTCACTCTCACTCTGTGTCAGCTGTTCAGGCATCACATGCTTCGTTTCTTCCCCTCCTTTAACTCCGTCGCTGCTACTCCGTTTTCWTTTTCCAACTTTTTCATCTCTAATACCTGTCACTCACTGCTAGACGCTAATGAGAATCTTTGTGTATGTTGATTTTCACTAATGATGTTGTGAATATTGCTTTTTGGTTGTAAATGTACAAACTGTGCAAAAAAAAAAACTTTTGTAAAAACTTTTCTTAGAGTTTAGTAAAGGCACTAAATAATTGCAGTGTAAAAAAATGTGTTTGGCACATGTGGAAACATGAATTTGTATTAATACTTGCCTGCCTCACAAACCACATTTCCATGCTTGCACACAATTTAAAATGACCAGAAAATAATTTTGTGCAGCATTTTTCTTGGTTGTAAAGAAAGAAAACATTGTTTGAAAGTGTGCTGAAGTGGGAATGTTGGAAACGGTAGGGGGTTCTTAAAAAGACAGAGGTCAATTTCAACGTGTTTAGACAGGCTRATGCAAATGATGTCAAAAATAATTTTTGACATATACAGCTTTTTCACAACAACTGAAGGTAACATAGTGACTTGATGATTGTGGTGTAGAATTGAAATATGTGTCTGGAAAATACACAATACCACCCGGTAGATTTCTATGATGTTATATTGGTAACAAATGTAGGTTCCCATAATTTTGGCACAAATTTAAAACCATGCTTGTGCACACTGAAAACTGCTTGTTTATAAAAAAAAATAATAATAATTTGCAACTCAGTGCTGTCAAACATGGACCAAACCAACTCTGGGGAGTTTTAACTCAGCAGTTTGACCCAAAGCTGGAATAAACTCTGCTCCTCTCTGCCTCTCCAATTCCCAAATTGGGGTAAATTAAATCATAATGATAAAACTGTTTAGTGAAATTTTATTTAAAAGTAACTAACTATAGTGAACTAGACAACATTAAAAAATACATATGATTTTGCCTCTAAATAGTGACAAAGCTTCAGCTCTGGAGCCAAATTTGTTGATGGAACTTTTTAGATCTTTTCATGGGAACATTTTAGTTTTTCCATGTGTTTAAATTAGTTTCTTTACTCAGCAAATACTGTAAATCTATAGCTTTCAGAACAAAGTGACTCAAACTCCTGAAACAGACACGTTACAAACAAAATGATCTGAATATTGAGCACAATGATTTAAATTATCTGTTTTATTTAACAGCCTTTCTGTAAATTTGTGCGTTTTTGACCTAGTGGCACCATTTGTGTCACGTTCATTACATTTGAGTTACATTCTTGGCCAAAACCCTTTTCTTCCTCCTTACCTCCCAATAARGGTTGTCACATGACAAAAGATACCCCAAGTCATTGATGTGTTTGTGGATCTTTCCTCCCGCTCTCTCTTACACACAGAAGCTAATCTCTACAGGTATTTCTTCTCTGCTGCTGTTATTAGAATGCAGCAAATGCTCTCTATTGATGCATGTCAGAGCCTCATTCTTTCATCTCCAACATTTAATTTACCGTCCTGTTGTGCCACTAATCCTGTGTCGTGCCATTTCCTTCGCTCCTCAGATTGCTCTCTCAAAGCCCCCTCTCCGCCAGATAAAGAGGAAGGTAATCGCCATTGTCTGGCTACAGATACACCAGCGCTGGCTCCCCTTCTTTCTGC
The DNA here is from genome assembly GCF_001266775.1 of Austrofundulus limnaeus. Classification (NCBI taxonomy): domain Eukaryota; kingdom Metazoa; phylum Chordata; class Actinopteri; order Cyprinodontiformes; family Rivulidae; genus Austrofundulus; species Austrofundulus limnaeus. Next base: position 6,374,599 of record NW_013952404.1, on the reverse strand, counting down.
GGCTCCAAATTAAAGGGCCGCCCTGCCCTCGCGCCCCCTTAATCACCGGCCTCGTCTCTCTGTGCAAGTGGACCCCAGGGCTGTTGCACTTTCATCCACAAATAGGCTTTCAGCGAGAACCACCCAAGGCTGGCCTCCTCGCAGGAGCTTCCCATGCTCTGCTCCTCTCTGCCTCTCCGGCAGGAGTTCCAGCCTCACACGCTTGCTCTTCCTCAGGCTGCCTCCAACGACTGAACGTGAAGCATATTCCACTTTCACTTCTGTTGCACCCCGATGAATTGAGTCTTGCGCTTTCCTCAGGAGGTCTGACCTACAACTCTGTTTCAGAACTTCAAAGTGGAAGCACACAGAGCCATTTTCAACTGTTTAAGCTGGAAGTGGAACCAGAAGAAACTGGCGTTGTGTTCCCTTTAGTTTTTGGTGCAACGTTTATCTGATTGGGTCTCTAAGATTGAGGGTTTGAGCGCAAAAAAGTAGAAGAGTTAAGCAGTTCGCAATGAATTAAGCTATCTGGTGATCATCATCATCATCGAAAGTACAGCAGACGTGATGGCTTTATCAGGGTCACCCCCCACACCCGCAAATACACAGATTTGCTCAACAGCATTCGGCTAATTTCTGTTAATTGTGGCTCTCACTTCCCTATTGCTGCATTGACACAGAGCCGGAGGGCTCAGCCAAATCATCACCATTATGACATTAGCAGCAGCTTATCCAGCGCTAAGAGCTTGAGCTGATACTAACACTAAGGAGTTTAGGATGCTAAGATGAGACCAAGCAATCGCAGTAGCCGCCGTAAGACTGATGGACAACAATGAAAGTTTACAATACGGATCAAAAGATCCTCATAGGGTTAAGCAAACTATCCAATTAAGAAAATGCGCCTTTCAGTGGATGTGAGGGAAAAGACACTGCTCCAGCTAATGCAGAAAAGCCCCAGCTCCTAATAACAAGCCGTTTAGCTTGAGCGACTGCTGCCATGTAAAGAATTTGCTACTTGGTTAGCCTCTTTGCGCTGGACTTATTAAGACTCCTGTTAGAAGGATTCTCAGTGACTTGGGTGAAGTGGCTGTTTAATACACACACAGATAATTAGTGGAGGAACAGTATTGTGCGTCTATGAAACAAGGATGAAGGGGAGACGGTAACCAAATGTTCTGCATTGTGGAGGAAAGGGACTGCTTGTGATGTGTCCCAGGTTGTAATCCCTGTACAAGATATTGTGGGTTCCCTTTTAGCCAGCAGTGGGGCTCTGGCAGAGAAAAGATACTGGGCTTAATTAGACGTGTCTGTGGAAGAGAAGGGCTTTAGGTGAAGCTAATTAGAATCATAGCTATGGCTGGAGGAGTTTAAACTGAACTGCAGCACCAATCAGGTTCCAGAAGAACAGCATAATGCCAGTCAGACACTTTTTTTTATTAATGACTCAGTGATTTTGAAGATATAGATCAATTTTCAGTATTTTCTTCACATTTATTAACAATAACAGAAAAGCTATTTAAAAAACTACTGCTTTCATTTTGACCAAACACTACATTTCATTAAATATTGCATATCTGAGCACAAAGTAGCTTATTATTTATTTTATGGTCTAAATAATTGCATTTCAGGAAAATCTCACTTCACGTCATTCCTTTACCCATTTTTTCCTGTCCCTACATTTTGAAGTTCATTCTGAGTTCTATACAGTACTTTTTGTGATGCAAAGCAAAGGCAAATAATTTTAGCTCTGCCAGTTCTTCTAAAAATGCAATTTTGCAAAAATAGTGTATTGTTCAGCTTTGAAAAAAATAATTTATTATCATAACCACCAGTGTTATGTCTAGTTTAAGGCAGTCGTTCCCAATGTTGTAGAAACATCAAGGTTGGGTCTTTAAAAGATTTTCCAAATTAATATTTGTTTAATTACTAACAACATTTTTTTTGTTAAAGTTGTGGTTACAATGCAGCTTCTCATCATCAGTGTGTGATATGAATGAATGAAAGAATGAATGAATGAATGAATGAATGAATGAATGAATGAATGAATG
>NW_013952404.1:6362224-6371477 GCF_001266775.1 Austrofundulus limnaeus | reverse complement strand
TAATAATAAAGAGTGCAATTAAAGTACTTAAAAATGGACAAAAGCAGCATGATGGATATTGCTACTATGCCCTTGGTTATTTGAACTGATATCAATATTTATCAACCAAAAATTGCTGGGGGCACAGGTCTGTGCTGCTGTTACCTTGTGGGTAAAAAGCTGAAAAGTTGTAGAAGAAGATTATCATTCTTTCCTACCATATATACAAATATGATATGCAAAGTTTGTTTCAGGTATTTATATGCCATATTAATGTCCTGTTTGTGTAAAAATAATTTGTAACAATTGATGGCATTTTGACTTCTTAAAGAGGCGTTCAGTTGTCAGTGAAATATTTTAACTGATACTTTTTGCAACTTTGAATTGGGAACAGAATACTTTAGGATTAGAGGTATAAACAGGAGGAATGCTAAGTAATGGGTTTTGGCCTTGGTCTAAAGTAAGTCCACTGCCAAATGCTTGTCAGTCTATCAGCTAGTTTCTGGGCCATTCGATGCCAAAGACACTTGACAATACCAAGGACACTGATTCAAACTGGAGCCCTCTTGTGTCTTCTTGTGGGCAAAATGGTTGGAGGCCAAACTGCTGTTCCTATAATCCTCCTTATTGACAGTGGCTGCTCTGGCCTGTTTGGTCTGTGAAGTTACAGAGCCCCTCTCTACTCGTGATCGCCAAATCTATAAACAAACCCTCCATTGATCCCTGAGCCTTCTCTACGTGTTGTCCTTGGTCTATACCATCATACCTCATGCTTCAACAGAAAACATTATTCCAGTGACTTTTATGTCCAAATTTATGCTTTTGATCCATGTTTGAATGAGAGGCATTATCTCACGTGTTTGTAATTATTTTGTTATAAAGTTGGCTAGCTTCTTTCTGTGGGAATATGCCTTGCACCAAAAGAGCTGTGAAGAAATGCATTAGATATTTCCCTGGAGCTTTTCAACCCTTTCATCATTTCATTCTTTTTTCCTTTTTTTTTTTGGGACCAGACCTTTCTTGCTGAGACTTTGTTAAATTGCACTATTTCATCCCTTGTTCATTTCAGCTGAGGGTGAGAAGGGAAGGCAGCTTTTTTTTAAAAACACAGCCGGATAGCTGTGATAACCAGGCTCTCTCCCCCTCTTTCCCCTCTGACCAGCCGTCACCTTTAAAGCTGCCTTTTCATATTCTTCTCAAAGCGTTGTGTCCATTCAAAAGGCATCTGCCAAACTGGATTTTTTTGGGCAAACAAGAGGACTGGAAAAGTGGAAATCTTCAGAAGGCAAATAACCACTGGTGATAAGTGAAAATATTTTTCTCAGTGTCTGAATCAATGTCACTGAATGTAATAAAATGATTAATGCAAGTTTATATTATTTGTAAATACTCTTCCTAGAGTGCTTTTGCAAATTGCCACTGAGTAATATTTTGTCTTGATGCGTTACATTTTGATAAAGAATCAGTAGTTGCGTTTCCATTGCAAATGTGCGCAAAACTTTGTCGATATTCTGTTAATGTCGAAAAACACAGTTTCGCAACTGCGGTGTTTCCATTAAGGAAGAAATGCTATTAAAGTCACACGTGAATACGTTTGTTCTCGCGATAAGTCATTACAAACATGGCGGCAATGGATGTAAACACATAGCATATTGCTACCACGACACTAGCGCTCATCRTCAGAGGAGACGTCGGCGTCTTGTATCGAGGCTTTCCAGTGACAAGCCCATACTTGGGAGCGGCTACGAATGCAGTGTTTCTGGGAAATTGTAGTAGGTGAGTTTACTACTTTATTTTACTACTTCTGTGATATTACCACTACTTCTACTTTCTGTTGTCTTCTTCGTCGTTATCTTTTTCGCCAGTAGAAACAGCCGGTTGTTGATCACGTGACTCACGTGATGCGAAAAAAGTGTTTCCATTGCAGTTTTGCGAAAAACACCAATTTTGGTACGGCCGAAAAACCACTTCACCCTAGCGCAAAAACATTTTGTCGAAAAACTAATTTTTTTTTTCAAATTGACGTGTTTCCATTGAGCAAATTTATTTTCGAAATTCTAATTTGCGCATTTTCATGGTCAATGGATACGCGGAATCAGTGACAACTCTAGGGACAGTTTTGTGTTTATCGACCTGGGTGGTTGTCCGGTGACACGTTGAGGGGAGAAGACTCTCCAGCTTGACCGACAGGCCTGCGATGGGTGACGACAGCCCGGCCTACTAGCCTATGAAAAGCTGAAGGCCCCAGCGGCACTTTTTAAATGGATCTGCCAGTGCTTTAGGAAAAAGAAATATTCAAATGGTAATCGGACGCCCCTGAATTATAAGCCCAAAGTAAGCTATGTAATGCTGGTAAGACAGTGAGTAGTGTTTATTGGTGAAGAGGGAAAATCCTTTTTGCCATTCAGGGGAAGAATCGCAACAGTAATGCCATTAACTTGCACCCCAAATCGCCAAATGCCATTTAATTGCCAATAGCAGCCCTTTGTCTGGAGTGGGTGAGTTTAGGCTTCAGTGTGGCTGCGTTTATATGTGTGAGGGCAAGAGGGGGTAAAGATGGAAGTATTCATGTCGTAAGGAGGGGGTGGTAAGGGTATCATAGTGTAAGATGCCTGAAGAATGATGGCCCCTCACACATGCACAATCACACACAAGCAACCGACGCCTAACTAAAGCCCCGAAGTAACTAGCTTAACTAAAGTCTTTAAGGAAAGTAAATTCGGGAAAAACTCCCTTCTCCTTAATACCTGATTTGTTCAACAACATGATTTGGGGCACGTCTATTCAAGGCCTTTTTGGGCCAAGCTGAGGTCTTAAGGCTCAAGGCTTGTAGCTCGCGGTTATTGTAGGCTGTTTAGAGTTTGTCTCAAATCTTCTTGTGCGTGTGTGTGGACGCTTTTAATGCTGACTAATGGGCTTCAGCAGAGCAACAGTCTCCCAAGTCCTATTGAAGACCCCATGGTAAGCAGCATAAGCTTCATCACATAAAGGCCCCAGCCAGACCTTTCTTTAAGAGTTTTTTTTCATTATTATTGAGAAGAGGCCACCCTCCATCACCCCTGTTTTCATCCCAAATCTCCTGTCCGTTCTCCTTGAATCTTCTGTCCCAGCCAGCCTCCCTCCAACCTGACCAAGACCAGCACCCCGTCTCTGGACCAGGAGCCCAAACCCATCTGCATTGTTACTGACACCCTCCTCCTTGCAAAACCTACCATAGTCCAAGATATTGGCCTCCACCCCCAGCCTTGTCTCATTTCATCAATGCTGACCCTGACAGCCATGTCCCGGGGAGGGCTAAATTGAATGTGAAATGCATGGTGGGTCCTCGCAGACTCCATTGTACAAAGTGGGAGTCTGTGAGGCGAGCAGCGTCACTGCTCCTCACCACTGATCTAGTTTGACAGCACGACGGGAGGAGGCAAGGGAAACATTCTCTTTCTCTCTTTGAGAACTCAAAGGCCTTTTTTCAGTCCCTCCCTCGTCATCTAGCCACCAACCAGCTCTGCCTCCCTTCCCTTCATCACCTTACCCCTCTTCTTCTTTTTAACCAAGAAATAAAACAGGCTGCAGTTTTCTTTAGACCGCTGGATCTCCTGAGATCACAATATATTTCACTGAGCTCATCCTTGGAATGACAACAGATGAGCTTCAATTCAAGAAACCATAAACCTTTAAGCTTCACTGGTTTTTGAACAAACTTTGGGGCGATTCAACTCTAAAGTCACTTATTATATTKAGTAAAACACAATCAGTTATTTATAAAATATAAAATTATCAGCTGTGTATGCATATACATGAGGAGATTGAAGAGTAAAGTAGAACAAGTTCATGTGTTTGTGTTTGGGTATGCTTTATGGAAAGCATCGTCTTGGTCTCAGACTGCCCCTCTCCCCAGGATGAACCAAACCCCTCATTTAATGCAAATGACTGTCATCTAGAATCCAGTGCATCTCTTGTCGCTGCACATTGCCTAATCAATGTGAAGTGCTGTGTAAAAAATACATTGCCTCCCTGTAATAGTTGTTTTTGACCGAGTCAAGTGCAGCTCCTAGAATTAATCCCAACCTGAGATTCAATTATACGCGCCTGGCTAAGCTGGGAGGGAGAGCACCATGAGCAGGTGTGAGGGGGCTGTTGTATTTCTGTATGATTCTGTGTTTGTGTAAAGCTGGCTATGCATGAACCTTCCTGCCTTTGGTCCTGAGGGTGAGAAACATAAGAACTAAGGGTRTACTGATGTTTGTTGCCCTTGCTGGCTTGACACCGGGTCAAGAAGCCCCCTTTAGATCTCTTCCCTGAGGAGTCTTGTGATCATTCAGGGGCAGCCCCCGTCAGGCTGTGTGTGTGTGTTTTCAAAGGAGATGTGGAATATCGGCTGGTGGAAATTCAGTGTTGCAAAACCTCATTGTCACCTTTTTCTAATGAGTTCCCCGATCGTCAAACGTGTTCCCAGTTCTGACATTGCTTGAAGGAAARGAGGAGCAGGAGGAAGAGGAACAGAAGCTGCACCGTGGCTTCATCAATGTGCATGAAAGTCGGGTTCCCGGAAATTTATTTTTCTGCCGCCTAAGCATGTTTGTGGTCGGTGTTTGTGCAGTGTGTTTTCGAGACGACACTGTATTCATTACAAGGTGTTAGAGTGGCTCTCGTAATTTTAATTCACATTAAAATGCCGTTGTTGCTGGGATCCATCAACACCTCAATTGTGTATAATTTGAAGATATTAGATTAGCCCTCTCAGCATGCTCCTCCTCAGAGTTGGCAGGTGAGAATTCATTGCAGAAGTTCAGAGCAAACAATATCTGATAGCAGTGGAAGCACCTCTGAATGAACTGATAAAACAAAAGGCACGTTGACTTGCTGTGTAGGAAACAAATCTACAGAATGCACTGCATATATTTTATGTGCTATATCCCCCTCATGTTTTAAATATAGAGTAGCTACATTGTTTTTAGGGCAGTGTATAGAATTTTTTTTACATTATTTCTCTGAAAATGTTTAAAATCAACTAACCTGACCTGAAATCTAACTTCTGATTGACCAACAGGTTCACACCAAAAAAAAGCATGATTGCTAATCATCATTCTGATATCTACTCAAAAAATAGAAAAGAATTACCAAATGCTTTTAGTGTTGGAATTTTGTTATGTCTTTTAAAAAACAGTTCAAGGCTGAAATACCAATTTTTTGTACAAGAAGAAAACAAGAATCTGAACCACATGTGTCAAACTCAAGGCCCCCAGGCCAAATGTAGCCCACCACAGTTTTTCATGTGATAATTGTGCTAAGCTTTAAAGATGTATTAATGTCTTAAAATAAATATATGCTGGTTTTGGAACCATCATTAACAATAAACTACGTCTCCCATAAGGCATTGAATATTTTACCTGTGGTATAGTGGTAGAGCAGCTGGCTTGGACCCAGAAAGTCACAGGTTCGACTCCCCGCCATGCCCACGTTATGGTGACCTTAAGCAAGACACCTAACCCCCAACTGCTCCCTGGGTGCTTACATAGCTGCCCGCTATTCCACTTGGGTGTTTCTCACGTGTGATGGGTCAACTGCAGAGCACAAATATAATCATTGTATGAGAACATGCATTGATGTCAAATACCTTTACCTGCAAAATGATGACATAATAGCACTACTCTGTGTAGAGGTGCACAGAGTTCAATAGTAGCCATCAGCTGGCAAAATTCACCTTGTAAAATCTCCATTTTACTGCACTATCGCTGGCTAATTTTGCTGCGGTGCAGTCATAAATTTAAACTGGAATGTCAAAATTCCTTGCTGGAAAGTGGGGAAGTTCAGAATGAGGACAGAACACGCTTAAGTCCCGGATTGAGCCATCTTATGAATGAGCCTCAAGACTGCAGCAACTCACCACAACTCAACAGCGAGTAAAATTACCTCACGTTTTACTTTTAATAGTATTTATGTAATATTTACTTCATATTTAGTCTGTCATACTAGTAGTACTTTTCAGTGTTTATAAAAAGATGTGTTAAAACACTGTTTTTATGCAGGAAACACCACATAGAGCTCAGTTACTGTTTGTCAGCGGTGCTCAGCCATGAGATGAGGAACGTGACGTTTTGTGTTTTTAGTCAAAGTTAAACATGAAACGTCAAAGTTAATTACAACTGGGCTTTTGAGGGCCACCATAATGCTCACGTGGCCCTCGGAGAAAATGAGTTTGACACCCCTGATCCAAACCCACATAAAATAGAGTTTCCAACATGTTTATTTTACAGAATGGTGCTTCCCTAATAGAAACACTGAATGCATTTGAAATTGTCAGAATTGAGCACAAGAACAACTATTATTATATAGAAAAAGTGTAATGAGCAACTTTAGCTGTATTCAAACCTCTTAAATGCTTTTAAACATTGTACTTCCTGGTTTCAAACACATAACACTACATATATAAAAATGTAAGTGATTTTTGTTGTTGTAAATGCTTTATATTAAAAGTTGATTCACCATCCCAAGGACACTGTGACTGTCTCCCATCCTCCCTCTTCTCTACCCTTCCTGACAGCAGGCCAATGACAACACAAACACTGAAAAGGCAATTTAGCTGCTTCTTTTGGAACTACTTTGAAAATAAAGGAATTTTAATTATGGACACAATGAAAAGAAAAAAGGACTAAAAAGGAGGGGGGAAACATTCACACACAGTAAACAAAGCTGAAACAATTATCTTCTGGTGACCAGTCGGTGTTTTTAGAACAGTCATTTTAATCTTTTATTTACTGCAAACAGAGAGAGGGGGAGCGAGCGAGAGACAGAAAGAGGAGGAGGAGGAGAAGGATGGAAACGCGAGGAGGAGAAGCTTGGGTGCAAGAGAGGGAGATAGTGTGCATATATTTTAAATATCCCCACCCTCACAATCAAAAGATGCATTTTATTAGAGAAACAGTTTTGCTTTGCACTCTGAGTGGAGGAGGGGGAGGTTTGTCATTTATGGTTGGAAATTGCTCGCCGTCAACCCCCAAAGACAACTCTGCATTTTGTCGTTCATCAGTAAAAATGAACAGAGTGACATTGGGAGCTTCAACCAACAACAGGAGCACAATACATCATGATGATGGCGGTGTGGCTTTAGAGGGAGTCATAATTGAACCTGGAAGAAGCCTTTTGTTGGATTGTTGTAGCTGTAATAGTCAGGTAATTGACATTCACATAAACTGTGTCCTGACCTTATATTCACAGCATAATGTCATTTTTAGTGGTCAATTTCAGATGAGAGAAATCATTTATTTCCTGCACAGGGAGTTAGAGTCATGCACTGGGATGTACGAAGAAGAAATAGGGGCCTTTTTCGCATCATAGAAGCAGGGATATTTACTTTTCTATTTATTTTTAAGCAAAACCACTTACTGTGTGATAACTGCATAAGTGAAAAACAATTAATCAATCCCATCTGTTCTAAATGAGCCATTGACACCCTGAATGTAGATGTGTATCAGCTGTTTCTGGCCCCTGGCTGCCTCAAATATAAACATTCATTCCACCGGATGCTGTTATCCTCTACTAAGTGACACTGATGTGTTATGTGGGATTGCCTAAGATATCAAGGCAAAAGCTACAAATCTCCATTTGCAATGAGGAGAAAATTCCATAGGATTAATTTTCTGTATAAGACCCCCGCTTGGGTCCCCCAGCACCCCACCCCGTCCTCAACTTCAGCTGTGCAGCCTGGTGTTAAAAGACCCAGAGGAATACTGTCTTTGTCATCCTGCCGTTTGCAGCTAAAGAATAAGAGAAGTTTTAATCCCCATTGTCCACGAGTCTGGGGGTGGTGGAGGGGTCCGAAGCTGTAAGATGATCCAACCGGCCACACTAATCCCTCCATAGCACTTTCGCCTTCACATCAAAAACACCCCCCACCCTCCCACAAAGCAGCGGCCTTGTGGTTGGACCCCAATGTGCAAATTCTAAAGAGGAAAATGGAGCAAAGAAAAAGTTGCAACAACGGAGCAGAATAGACTTAAAGACAGTTGCACAGAGGATGGGGTGGGTTCGTGGGTGAGGGCAGGGGCTCCGCAGGCTCCCTCCAGCCCGCGAGAACACGCGCTCCTTCTGCTGCCACCCCCCACCCCCCACCCCTCCTCAGGTCAGGCCCTGATGCTGCTACTGCAGTTGTTCTTTTATAGGTCTCCCTGGAAACCAAAAGATTTACCAAACCCTGTGTATTTCTTTTTATTATTATTATTATTTCCTAGGACCACAAGCCAGGGGAGAAGGGACAGGTGCCACTCGGCCGAATGCACATGGGCTTACCGCTGTACACAAATACCAACTGTGACACTCCATATTGTTTCTTTCTAAATCCTGCTGGATAAGCCAGTAAAATAAAAGGCAGCCAAATGTGAAAAAAGTGGATGTTGTAGCTTTAAAGTTTTATCCTTGTTTTAATTGTTAATCAAACGTGACTTTTCCAAAATGACAAAGAAATTAAAATTCTCACACTATAAACTCTATTTCCATAGATCAATGTGAGAAGGTTTTTAAACCTGAATAAAAGAGACCATCAGTATGCATTAGTACTGCCATTTTCCCCTTAACATACTGTATGTGTCAAATCGAGTATCTTTTTTTTTCAGAAGACTTAGTGGTCAAGTCAATGTTTGAATGGGTGGTGGAGGGTTAAACTGCAGAAACTTCATCATATTCAGCTCCAGTTTTAAACACTGTTGTTTTTGGTGTGGTTTAATCAGTAAAGAGACACAGTTTAGGCTGGTAAAAGATGATGGCAGGTGTCTATGGAGGTTCAGAGACTTACGTTGAATCATGACTCTTTTCTGGGCAAGGATTTCTTTTTTCTAATGACAGTAATAAGTTTCTAAAATTTGGAGAACCATGAAAAACCTTTGTTGATTGTACCTGGCCACTTCTACCCCACCTCCTGTCATTTGAAACCAACAGGAGAACATAAGAAACACACCAAGAGATTTTGCTGAAGTCTCTCGCAAAGACTTTTTCCAAAGTGTCACAGAGTAAAGAAAACTATTAGTGACGAAGACTGTTATTAAGTAATATTTATTTTATTCTGTAACTAACGCTAAATTACTTTTACACTAAAAAAAAAACAGCATTCAGAATAAACCATCTTGAAGCAGTTTGGTCCATTTTATGATGATGATTGAAGCATCCACAGTTTATGTATTTGATGAAGATCAGGATCAAAGATCAACATTATAAAGTGATTCTTTTGGTGTCCTCTGGGGAACACACACACACACACACACACACACACACACACACACAC
>NW_013952404.1:6350000-6360128 GCF_001266775.1 Austrofundulus limnaeus | reverse complement strand
ACACACACACACACACACACACACACACACACACACACACACACACACACACACACACACACATCCAAGATGAGAAGCTCTGATGAAGTTGACTGTAACAGAGAGTGTATGACGAGTTGGGGGTAGACGGGGTGGGGATGTGTGTGTGTGCATGAGAGAGAGCCAGGAGACAGCCGTTTAAAATTCTGTTTCCTGCGAGTGAGGAGGCTAATCCTGCCCCCATAATTCCCTGCAGCCAAAGCACCCCTCCTTCCTCAACATCACCACTCCCTTTTTCTCTATCAAGCTCTCCCTATATCTCCCTCATTCGCTCCCTCTCTCTTAGTGCACGCTCCGTGAGTGACAGCACAATGCCCAGGCCCTCGCACGCTTATCTAACTCTAGCAGATGGTCGACTTGGATCAATGCACACACGCCACGATCAATGGCTGTGATAAAGAGCGGCGGGGATGGTACCCTCTCCCTAGCTCCTTCTCTCCTTCTATCAGCCTCCCCTCATGCCCAGCCCGCTGCCCCCTGCCCAATTGTTTCTCTCCTGCGCCTGTTCATCTGCATCTGCGCTGGCACCCACCTGGCGACGGGCCCTCTGCTGGTTCGGAGGTCTTGCTGGTGGCAGATGTGCGGCCCTCTGCATCTACCCACCTCCCTCGACCTGCTCCCTCAAAGAGTTCCTATCGTTCTGATCAGGAGATCACAGCTTCATCTCCGACTCGCGTGCTCTCCTCAACTTATCTTGCTCTGTCTTTTTCTCCTACATGGGCTCGGCCTGTATCTCCCATGTTAATCTCCCCGCGGCTGTTCTCATTCTCTTAAGCCAAACAGGGAGCTTTCTGCCTCTGACCTTCTATGCTCTCCTTGAATGCACCATTTTACAATGTTCTCACCATCCTCTAATGGTTTAACCTCTTCGGTCCCTCGTGGGATTTGGGTCCATGAAGAGTAATTCCACAGTTTTGTCTCACTCGGCGTCCGATAAGATTCAGAGGTGGTGGTCCAAAGGGGGCACCGACGACACTGAGGCGAATCGAAGTGGGTCAGAAACAGAACTGTGAGGAGAAAGTAGAGCAGAAGTCTGACTGAGTGAATCCCCAACATGAACTATGGGTGCAAGTGGGCCACGGTGCACGCTGCTATACAAATGCAATCACCATAAGGAGGCACTGCAATCAGAAACACATGGGAGGGAATCTGAGACTCTTGTCTGATAAGTGAAATGTTTGGAAACACTCTAATGTTAAAGCAACTTTAGGTTGACTTACAGCACTGACTTTTGCCGCCAAGTGTCACAATTTCTGTTAAAGATGCTAATCAAAGCTGCAACATATTGATTTGACTTTTTTGTTTTTTTAAACGAAACAGAAAAAAAAACACTTTCCTCTTTTTAATCACAAGCTGTCTGCTTCAGATGCATTTAAAACTTGTGTTTGTTGCCCACTGCCTGTGTTTTTCTGTGTTCCTTTGTCTGTACTGTGAACAAAGTATCTCATGATGGATAAATTTTAATGAAACTTTCAGAAAGTGAAATAAAGCTGGTTTTGGAGGCGGAGGGGGTGATTATAATGACATTCCCTCATCAAAAACATACTCAGAGTGTTGCTTTGACTCATTCCTGCATGTTTGAGGAATCCTTGAAGCTGCCTAAACACTTGCTGGTACAAAGCACCGCCTGTTTGTTCCTATAGCTCCTCCCTGGAGCTCAGTCTGCAGCCGAGCTCCCACCTCACAGAGCACCCGTCCCCAGAAGCATTCTTGTGAAGGTGTGCTGAAGTGGAAGTGTCTAAAACGGTAGGAGGTTCTTAAAGAGACAGAGGACAATTTCAATTTCAAAGCATTTAGATTAAGTTTATTTTTAATATACAGCAATTTCATAACAATTGAATGTAACATAGTAACTTCATTGTGGTATAAATTTGGACTATGTGCCTGAAAAATGCATACATACAAAAATGCATAATACTGCCTCTTTAAGATGTAGAACAGGGCTATGGGTTAAATACATTAGTTTAATATATCACTACTTTTTAAGTTAAGTCTTTTGTTTTTATTTTTTTAATGATTAAGCTAGCAGCCAGTGTGGCAACCCACATTTTTATTATTTTTTTTAGCCTGTGCACTTGGAAAAAGCTTGACATACACTTGGGCAGCAAAGGCTCGTGGGACATTTAATAAATTGAAAAAGTATTTGTATTTGTGGTCTTATAAAGTGTGCAAACATGTGTAAATCTAATCTAAATGCCTCTTCTACTTCACGTTTTATCTTATTATGGTTCAAAGATAAAGTCAGTTCACTGAGTGAAGACCATACAGCCCCATATATAGTCATTGGGCCAATGGATATAGTAACTGTAAGTGAAAAAACAATGTTTCTGTGTAAAATGACAGGAGATTACAACTTATTAACTAAAATCAACATAAGCTCCACAGATAAGTGACCTTAGCTAAACAAAAATGGCTATATAAATGGCCAACAATTTATAAAAAAATAAATATATGCTGGATGCCGTGATGTGATGCAACCTGGACTTGAACCTGCAGCTTCAGGATAAGGAGTCTGCAGAACGGACCACTGAGCTACCACAGAATAAGTTCTCTCTTTTTTTTGTTCCTTTAAGAAACTTGTAATTGGCTGTTGGTGATGTAATGCAATTCCTAATAAGGCCATTAAAGCTTTTTTCTACGCTGATTGAAAGCGCAGTGGCAATATGGACACCTCCGCTATTTATACCTCCCAAATCCTCATGCATATTCACACAGAGCAGAAATGAGAAAAGAGCAGGCAGACGCCCCTGACAAATAAGAGCCTGGATCTCATTTCCTTTGGAGCCTAGAAGCTATTTCTGCACACTGCTCCTGTTCTGACACTGTCCTGTCCTTTCTGTGGCAGCTTCCTTATCAACACGGGCAGCACATGTGTGAAACTAAAACTAAACAACAGGACAATAGGAGAACAAGGACTGCCTGCTGCCTTTCATGCTCATGTTACACTCCAACTTCTGTTGATGTTTTTAATCGAGTAATCACACTTGGCACATGTGGTCCGCTTTAAACGAATCAGAGTTCGTTTCCCTAATTGGTCCAGACCTTTTGTGCAGGTGTGAACCCAGATGCGGATGAAACAACTGGATCGAGACCCATGTTTTGAGGTGGTCTCGGCCCTCTTCCAAATGAACTGATGCAGTTCGCTTCTGGTGGGAATACAGACCAACCCCGACCTGAAACAACTACAGGAAACATGAGTCTTTTTGGATTTCACAAGCCACCATTGCTAAGCATCATGGGCTGTGTCTAGAGATGGGACAAATGGCTCTTTGAAGGAATCCGGATCTTGGGGATCCATTTGTTTCATAGAGCCGTTCAAAAGAGCCGTTCGATTTTGAACGTGTTACGTCATCACAGTGATGATGTCACCCCTTCACGTGGGTGGAACCATGTGTTTGTCAAGCGGAAACCCCCTCCCCCTTTCACGTGAGCTTCTGTACTCCACAACTCCGCCTGTTTTCCGTGAAAAAGCAAAGCGGTAGCGATTTAAGTATGGAAAAAATAAAGATTATTTGAGGAATAAAAGAAATAAAACTTCAAATGGCTCGTTGCTGCCCGCGATTTGGCTCCTGTCGTTAGTTGTAACGAGCCGTTCAAAAGATTCAGATCGTTCATGAACGTCACATCTCAAGCTGTGTCCAAAACGGTGGGCCGGGTCCGGACCTGCCTCGGTAAAGATTAGCCCTTCAGTGTTGCTAATGCTACCACTACATGGATGCTAGCCATGTACAGACCTGGAGCAAYGAGGAGACACAGTGCCTCTTCCATATTTGGACCRATTATTGTAACACACGCAGCACGAAGGAGTTCTATCTTTCCTTCTGGGTCTGTTCTCTGTCCCGCTCCCATCATTTCTGTCCAATGTGAGCAAAGATCATCACCCGYGTGACTTTGTTTACAAATCATAGCCGGCTTGCAAAAAAGCAAAATGTAAAGCATCTGAGTCGTCTTCAACTTGTCCAGAACTCTGAAGCCATTCTTTTAACTCGTACAAATTTACTCATTTCCCCAGTCTTATCTGATCTGATCTGATCTTATCTGTTTATTTCGGGATTTGGTTTAAATTACTGGTTCTTACTTTCAGAGATTTAAAAGGTCATGCACTTGGCCACATTTAGGACATGCTTTGTCTATAATTGACCTGCTTGTTGTTTGTGTTCTCAGGATCAGAATCTAGTCATTCCCCGCACACGCTTCAAGACCCATAGTGATTGGACCTTTTCTTTTATGGCCCCTAGCCTCTGAAATGCCACCCCTTATAGACTCTTGTTAAGTTTGGGTTGATAGATAGAGATATATTTGATCTTTTGTTGGTTTTGTATATCTATCTATCTATCTATCTATCTATCTATCTATCTATCTATCTATCTATCTATCTATCTATCTATCTATCTATCTATCTATCTATCTATCATCTAATTTTTTTAGTGCTGCTGCTGACCTGTTCATGGGATGAAAATGTCTGTCGGTCTACTGATGTTTCATTGTTAGCTTTGTACACATTTTTTTATTTCATTTTTATTCATTGTTTTTATTTTTCTTATGCTGTTGATGATTGTACAGCACCTTGTGAATTTATTTCTAAGAAAGGCACTATATAAATAAAATTTTACGTACTTACTGACAATGTGAATGCTAACTGCACCAAACAAAAATAAAAAGTCTTCTATTTGTTCAGACCAATCAGGCAGACCAAAATACCTTGGTGTGAATATACCCTAAGTCAAACCTTGAAAAAAAGTATGTTAAATAAAGTTACAACATCTCATTACAGGGAAATCACAAGCAGAGAAAAATTAGTGTTTYAACAATGTTTATTAAAGACAAACAATTATGGTTGTATTTAACTTTGGACTATACAAAGTGTTCTGCTTTCTGGATTTAGAAAGAAATCAACATGTTTTCTTAAAAATAAATTAAAAAGGCATATATTGATTGCACCTGACTTCTGCTACAACAGATTCTGTCTTCTGAATCCAAAGGGAACACTAACACAGGAAAGGAGCTTATTGCAAAAACTTTAAGAGATTTCACTAAAAATTATTCACACTGTTGTAGCTCAGCTTGTCCAGACGCATTAACACCTTCAGTTTGGTCATGGACCAGCCCTTGACAGAGCGCAGAAGATTTCAGCTCTCCTGTCTGACAGACAGTCTGCTTGACTGCGCTCAGCTTTTGTCACATGAGGTCCGAAGCCACTGGTGCTCCCCCCTGTCCCTCTGTGTCCTCTTTGTTCCCCTTGCACACACTTTTTAATCCTGCTTCATCTGCACGCAAAGAAATTTACATGTGTTGGTAGGAACATTTACGGAGTACACTGCTTTTCCTTGTAAAAATAAAACAGRGCTTACAGTCTAAGTTGTATTGATCTTACAACTTGATAGTGTGCTTCATGAAGATGGTGCTAYTGAAGAAAAAGTGCATATTTTTAGAGAGCAGGCATTACTAAAGGATTGTGTATGAAGAGAAGAGGTCTGTCTCCTTCACCTCCATACTGTGGGTGGGCAGGCTGGAATCATGGAGCTAAGTGTGCATGACCACCTGGTAGGAGAGGCTTATGCACATAATAACTGACCAAAAGGCTGTAGGAGAGGTGGATCATAGCAACAGTGACCAAAAACCCACATACCAATTCAATTTAACCCACTTCCTGAAAAATACCCAACAACAAAACACCCAATTCAAACTCAGTTTGTTTTTAGTTTTTCTCTGTTTTTGGAATGCAAATCAAACAAAGACAAATCCATCACTCAGAAACTGAGCAAAGAAAAACGCCACACTCCTCTAAGATTTTTTGAACACAGAAAGCCAAAACGTAAGAAACATCATCAGTTTACAATGAGCTCTGCTCCTTTGTCTGTAACACTGGATGTGGTGTCTCAGATCTCACTGGCATCTTCCTCTGGCAGCATCACTTGCTTTCCTTGTTGTATTTTTCTCATTGTGGATTGTTATTTACCAGCTTCAGTGTGTTATATCTGTGCCTCTGTTTCCTCAAAACACCTACTCATTTGAGGACTGATTCATTCCAGGCTAATTCATATTCTTAGGGGATTAGAGACATCTAATTTGGTGATATTTCTGCCGTACACACTTTGGATGCAGTATTCAAACAGTCATCCCCTCTCCATGTGCACACACACACACACACACACACATAAAATATTAATATAAAAACAAAAAGGAACACTTTGTGTTGTTATCTCTCTTGCCAAGCTATCTTCTGGGCTTTGGAAATTCTCGGTACATGTCCTTGCTGGGCATTTGTTGTATTGTGATGGACACATAAGGGTTCAAAACAGGGACAGGAAGAAAAAGCAAATTGAAACATGAATAAAAGTGCTTCTAAAATCAAACTGGAACACATGTTTGTCTTTGACTCTAAAAATCTAAGAAAAAAACGCTGYGTCTGATGGAAATCTGCAATAAGCTGGAGAATAAACAGCTGCTAACTAAAATGTACCACTTGAATATGAAAATATTCAGGTTACAGAATTTATCTTCTGGAAAGCCACAAGAACTCAACACCTACACAGTACTTGTATGTCAAACAATACTAAATTTGCAAAAACCTACTGCTGTATTTAGTGTGATTATAAAGCTTTTTTTTACTCTGCTTATATAAACATAAATGTTGAGCCTTTTGCAAAAAAAACTGTAAAAGTTATCTTTAAATTCAAGAAATGTTTCTATAAGCAGCTTTTGGTTGCCAGATGAGCAGCAGACCCCACTTATGCCTGTTTGATCATTTAATATCCCATAGTTTGTAAATTTGCTCTGTTGTGTGAATGTTCAGATTATTTCTCTTCATCGTTTGGATCACCATCTTCTAAACAGAACAGCTACAGGTTTGTGTTGCTGGTAGTCAGCATTTACTTTAAATCTGGTTAAAGTGTTTGCAAACACTCCAAAAGTTTTTACAGAGATTTTTTACGAGTAGAAATGTTTTTTTACCAGCTTCAGTCCAAGATTCTGACATTTCTGTAGACACAACACATGTCTATGTCTAACTACAATACCTTTCAGCTATTAAAATAGAAATTTTTTTAGAGTTTGAGTTATCAGCTGGACTAGCATTCACAATTTTGGTCTGTAGTACCAGGGGGAAAAAACCACAGATGCACAGAGAGAAACTCTACCCAGAAAGTTCCTTCTCAATAGGCACCAGCTCTACCAACTGAGGCCACTGTGCCACTGCTAATAACAATCATTTATAAAATAGTCATAAAACATTGTTTGTACACTATAAAAAAGTAATTGAGCTTATTACAAAAACAAAGCAAACTTATGCATTAAGAATTTTGAGTTTTTTCAGTGGTTTGCCATCTCATTGTCCTAAGCACAATTTAATCGTTGAACCAATTATATTTACGTTGTTTGTTCAACTCTTAAATCCTAATCTTGCCAATTTGAATTTGATTACTGACTGAATGGAGCCATTCACAAAACTACAGAAAGATATTCTGAAGCAGGCTTGTTGAGGTCTAGTGCTGAACTTTTATAGATGCAAATTATCACTTGTTGCTCAGCTCACAGTGTTTACATGCTTGCTGTTTAAAATCTAAATTGAGGAAAGTAATAAAAGTTCATCACCTGAGGAGCAACATAAAAAAAAGCCCTKCCTCATGGCTCTGCTGCAGATCCTGCAGGATAATAATGAAAATAGTTTTAGTTCAAACTCAGGACTATTATTTTAACAAAATGTTCGTTTGTAAAAAGTTAGAATCTGGAAGCTTCTAGAGCTACAAACTAAAGGTGTTGATGTAGTTTCTCCACAGTTTGTCTTAATTTTCAGAGCRTGTTGTGACAGTGATGGATAGCTGTTTGCTTGGTACCAATAAGAACCTCCAACTACTTGATTTGAGGCCCAGGACTCCAGTGGATGGACCCTCCAGGAGATCCACTCTAAATTAAATCCTCTGAGGCTGCCGGGCTACAATGATGCTTTCCCTCTACCTAAAACCCACTCTCGACTGCCGCCTCCAGCCAGCCTCACCTTTGTTCGCCAAAGAACAAGTTTTTCCTCTTTAATTAATTCAACAGAAAGTAATTAAACCTTTGCATTTCGCCGACATGCCTTGTGTGCTCCACCTTGAACGGGCCACAAAGAAAAGGTAGGACGGAGAGAGGGGGCGCAAGAAATTAAGAACACTCAGTGCCAAATGACCGTCGGAAGAAAAGCAATATTAACCCCCTGAGTTAGTGGCCAGGACTCATAATAAAGGCATAAGACGAGTGGGCATAGAGCTGAGATGAATGCTCCGCCGTGGCTGTGCAGGTTRTTTTGTTCTGCAGGGAGCTGGAAGCTGCTGAGATAGACGGCGTTATGAGCCTGCTCTTAATTTGCTGAGTGATGTAAGTCATCGGGGGTGCGTGTTTGGCCTTGAGGGGTAATAAAGTACCTGGCAATTTTCCCTGTGTTTAGCACTTTGTGTGGAAATTTWAAAAAAAAATCATTAACTGATGGTAAAAGCCTAAATACTAAGAAGATAGATCTGAGAGTGTTTGAAGTAAAACTATCAATGAAGGCAGTGTCAAAGAACAGGTCACATTTATTATATTTTATAGTTGTTATTAACACCTAAGTTACTTTAAATGCTTTTATTTGGAGCAATGTACTAAAAAATAGCATTCAAGCTTCTGTGTGGCACAAAGAATCAAAAAACTGTTTATTATTTCAAAGATGAGCTAAAGTTGGTTAAATGTTTTAGTGAATTGTCAAAGCTTGACTGCAATGAATACAGAGACAGACCAGACCAATCAATCAATCAATCAATCAATCAATCAATCAATCAATCAATCAATCAATCAATCAATCAATCAATCAATCAATCAATCAATCAATCAATCNCAATCAATCAATCAATCAATCAATCAATCAATCAATCAATCAATCAATCAATCAATCAATCAATCAATCAATCAATCAATCAATCAATCAATCAAGCAATCAATCAATCAATCAATCAACCAATCAATCAATCAAAGATTCAACAAATAAACAAAGCTGAGGATAAATCAAGTAACAAAACACACAGAGAGGCGAGCAGGTACATACAGGACCAAYGTTATAAAGATGCAAAACTTTGAAAAGTTTCTTCAAAATAAAAGCAGGAAGTGGACAAATATAAAAATGCTCACTCCACACCTGGAGTGTCCTCGAGGACCTCTCTCCTGCACGTTTTAACATGTTTTCCTGCTCCAGCACACCTGATTCAGTGACTGAAYTRCCTCTKCAAGTTCTGCAGAAGCTTGTTAATCATCCCTTCATTCAAATCRTGCTGGAGCAGAGAAACCTTTGAAACATGCAGACTCCTCAGAAAGAAGCAGTGGGTGGAAAATGCCATGTGTGGGGTCTGAATGCCTCTGCTGAAATCTACTGAAAGAGCTGAAACTGAGTTTTGAAGCTACAAAAGCCGAACACTAGCAAAAGAAGAACAAAGCTGAATGTAATCTGAAACTAGCCAAAAGCTAAATATGGTCTGAGCTATATAAATTCAGCAAAAGGCTAGCCAAAAGCTAAAAGAAACATGACAAGAAGATAAATATCCAAATGCAGATTTCAAGTAGAACGTTTCTGGAAGATTTGAAGAGATCTCAGTTTATTCTTATATAAAAAAATGTAAGTAAAAAAGCTAAGGTAAGCAGGTAAAAGTAAGGTTAGATATTTTAAAGAAGTATAAAAATGACAAACCATAAAGTCGTAGCAGCTTTCTTCAGACTGAGAGGAACAGTTTAACATGAATGACTAAAACAGCACAGAAACATTAAGACTGCTAAAATGGTTTGGGGAAATAAAAGTATTTAGAAAATCAGAAAAACTATAATGTCAACGTTGCAMGCACTCTTCTATTTGTTAGTCTTATGAATGATTCATAGCATTTTGTTTCTGGATCAGGTTTATAAATGGGTGGATTGTTAAGTTAAAAAAAAAACGTTGGTTAAGCCAATGTTTCTGAACTGTGATGTTAGGTCAGACAGCAAAGAGAGATTTTTGCTCAGCAAATATTTTAATCCTCAACTAATCACTTAGTTGGTCCAAAGTGTGGAGGTTTCAGGTGTGTGTGTGTGTGTGTGTGTGTGTGTGTG
>NW_013952404.1:6343329-6347948 GCF_001266775.1 Austrofundulus limnaeus | reverse complement strand
GATAGGATGAGGGTGATTCCTGCTTGGTGGCCTGACATTCTTCCTCTTAGCGACATGGCCTTTAAAAAAAAGATTGTAAAAAGGATTGAAATTGGACAACCTTAGGAGTGAGCCAWAGATGATCTGCTAAAGCTTACAAATCCAATCCTGCATATTAACAAGGCATTTATTAAAAAGCATTACCCATTTTCTCATTGATCTGAGGTATAAATAAATATAGTGGAGGTCTTTTGTGTTTCTGCATAAAGAAGCCGCCCTAAAGAAGCCTCTCTCTCTTCCTTCACTTTGGATTACATTTCCTTTGAGTGGAACTGCTGTGCATGCACCACTTGCTTAAACCATTTTTTTTTCCCACTCATGCAGAGGAACACACACTCGCTCACACTCCAGATTCCTCAGCCATTCTGTGACTCTTGGCATTTTGCTTATTATCAGAATACTCTTAATCATAGTGGAGACAGCGCCAGTGAAGAGAGCGAGCTGAGAGAGACGTGTCAAAACATCTCCAACCGTAAAGGACCAGACAGCAAGCGTGATGGGCAAATTAGTCAGAGGCGCTGCCTAAATGGATGGTGAGGGCACAGAGGGGGGAGGGGGGGTGGAAATTGGAGAGAGAAGCAGAAAACAGAGGGAGAGGGAGAGAGAGAGAGGGATAAAAAAGAGAGGAACCTTCTCCGTTTCACATTTCAGCGGTGCCTCCTATTCCCGGAGCACTTCGCCAGATCACAACCCACTAACTGATGAAGAAATAAATTAAGGAAAGGCTGCTCAAATAGATATGATTCTGAGGAAGATTTAAGGAGTGGAACTGATTGTGCATGTCTGATTCCTGCGCTTCAGAGTCCTCACCCGGGGGGCTTGGCTTTCAAAGCTGAGTGACTTGCACAGAGAAACACTCCATTAACAAAGTTCAGTTCTCCTCTGAGCCTCCCCCACCACCACTACTACCCCACAACCCCCCCCCCCCTTCTCCCCCAGCACAGAAGACCTCTCACTGGCAGAAAATATATATGTGTATATATATATTTTTTAAAGATATTTCAGGGTGCAAACAGGAAAACTGAAAGCAAACAGGAGGACTGGTTTAGACCACTAAAAGACAGTCAGATCTTCTTATTACATTMGACTGTACCTCACACTGAGACTGAATCATTTTGATTTATAGAGGCCGAGATAACGATCAGAATGACTGAAAAACAAGGAAAACTCTTAAGTTACACTAAAATATGGTATTAAAAAAACTAAATTATTGTCAGGTTAGCTTAAGTGCTCAAAATAAGATCCATCTACAGAGATAGAATGTAAAGATAAAACAAACTGGGGTGCCAACAAGGTGGTAGTGGTGGTGGTGGTGGGGGGGTGAGTGGCCACCACTACCTTTAAAGAAATTGGTGATGTCARAATGTGCACCATAGTTTCCTTTATTAATGTGTCTTTTTTGTGTTTGAGAATTTTCGTTTAACACAAACTCCGTTTAGCAGCTTTTTTCAAAATCTTTGTATTGTGGTTTATATAAAAAAACACAGAAAGAAATTCTGCACTTTTAATGAAAGAGAATATACATGTTAAATCACTGCACTCCACAAATAAATTCTTTGTGTTTTAATTGTACAGAAATACCTGAGCAACCAAAATCATTTTGGAGTTTCAGTGAGATGTGCTGCTGTGTTTTTTAAGGTGCCAATTAAGGAGTAGCTGAGGCTCTGATGGTACTTTCTCTGAAATTCTAATAATCTGTCTCTAAAAATAAATTAAAACTGACCTCATTTGAGAAATATGCTGTTAATGTCAATAAAAACATAAATGAATTATTGTTTGCAATGTTTTCTGTGAAGAATTCCCTCAATTTACACTTGTTTTTGAATTWTTCTTTTATTTGAAAACCATAGAGTGACAAAATAAGTAAAACTRTTTGGTGACTTTATTGGCCCAATAAAATTTTTTGTATTTGTCCGTAGTGTGAGTAAGCTTTRGGAGTGCTCATTATAAACTGCAGCAAAGGGTTAAATCTCAGAGTTCAAAGAGACAGAGAGGCATCGGGTAGGCAGAGAGAAGCAGAGAACTAGCTCAGGTCCAAGGATTAGAGTCATGGGACTAGACAAAGGCAGGACCATTACCCCTCAGTGGAAAGGCTCAAACCCGATGACTTCTTCTCAAATCAGATGGCGAGGAAAAGACTCAGAGAAGAAGTAGACGGAGCGATATAGGCAATGAAGTGTTCCTTTGGCTGCTGAGAAAAAGGACTGCTGAGCAATTAGGTGTGGTGGGATGGGGAAGCTGTGTTTTCAGGGCCGGAAGAGAGACTTGTGATCGCTGAAAGTGTGTGTTACTGTCCTGAGAACAAGTGGAAACGCAGCACATTCAATACAGTTTATCAAATTCATCTGATAACTCCTGAAAAAAAAACTGCTCTCAAATCTTCTCATGTTGTCACCTGAGAGTGTTGAATCCTGCGACTGAACTCTTGACCCTTTAACTTGTCAATCCAGAGGTGGAGATGTTTGACTCTTTTTTTTTCTCTCCCTTTTTTGTGGGGGTCAAGAAGAAGATGGATCAAGGTGAGAGTGGATAATTGAGCGGTGTGCAGACGCAACGCTCAAAGATAAGTGAAAGAGTGAGAAACTGAGTGTGATGCTGAGGCCCTTTATTTGACGAAGAAAAGAGGAAACATGGCAAAAAATAAAACGTCTCTGAGGAGGAGAGATAGACGGCAGCAGAGCGAGGGACTCAGAGACAGACAAGAGGAAAGATATGGATGGCAGGCAGCAATTACTGAGACTGAGGCTCCGTGCGAACACAGCCAAATGTGTGTGTGTGCGTGTGTGTGTGTATGACAGTATGCGAGGAACAGAAAGGCACAGAGCGAGTGGAGGAGGTGCAGCAGAGGGAGGATTGAGATCTCTGGCTGCCTGGGCCCCTGCTGACTCTCATACAGGCAGATCACAGGCTCATCATGTCAGCTCTGTTTGTGGAAATCCTCCCTCATCAAATGACAAATTTGCTACACGTTTACCTTTATCAGATCAGGGAGGAGAGGCGCACAGAAAGAGGACTGCGTGCGTGTGTGTGTGTGTGTGTGTGTGTGTGTGGAGGTGCCTCTCTCTGTCGCCGCTCCACCATCGAGGGGCCAATTACTTGCTCCTCCGAGAGCAACTCTGCCATCTCAGGCCTTTCATTCAGCCACCCCCCTCCTCCTCCTCCTCCTCCTCGGAAACATCTGTCTCTGAATATGCAATGAGTGTGTCAAAGAGAGAGAGAGAGAAGATAAAAATACACGGACGTCCAACACAAAGCTAACATTTACCAACATCAGACCTGTCTGTTCTGCCTGTAGTGCTGAGAATACGCTGCTGGAGCAGGATGAGTCCGGTGCTGCTGGGATCCTCTCCCCCTCCCGCTGTAAGATTACTGGCCTTGTTACTGACACCATGCCTCGCTGCCCTCCTCCTCCCCCTCTTCCTCCTCTTATCATTTCACCCCTTCCCTTCTTTTCTTCCTCCTCCTCCTCCTCCTCCATTAAGTCTTAATTAACTGAACTTAGGTCTCATTCGCCCTTTAAAGCCTTCTTGAATAAATATCAATATTGACCAAAGTTTTACGCGTCAGCTTAGCATATCTGGGCTTCTATGGATCACAGATAATGAGCGCGTTTGACCTGTCTTTGCTCGCTTTAATAAGAAAAAATTTCATTCTTCTGTAATAGAATCCAAAGATCAATAGAGAGAGATTAGAAGATCTGATTATCTGGAGTTCAGTCCTTTGATTTTTTTTCTGGTTTTGGTACTTTTCAAGGTTTGCTGTCATTAAAGAAGTACACACTGTCTGTTCTAATGTTTACAATCAAAACTAGGTGTTCCTTTAAGGGATGCTGCTTTGAACTCAGATTATCCTATGTTGAAAAATGACAATGTCATCATGTCTTAAAAATAACACTTTTGACACTTTTTTTCCCCTCTTGGAAAGCGTCTTTGAGTATCCTAAAAAGCGCTATATAAGTTCTATGTATTATTATTTATTATTACATGCAGCCTCTTGCAATATTGTGAGATGTCGTGCTCAGAGTTTCTGTTGTGAATGACTCTCAGATACTACCTCATCAAATATGAGCTCAATACCCATAAAACCGACTGAGTTGGAACCATTTTTGCAGTTATGACTAGCTGTGGCAGCTATCTTGAATTGACTTGAAGCCAAACATTAATCAGTTGTAGAGGAACATTCAATGGTTACTTTCTGRAAGTTTCATTAAAATCCTTCAAGTGATTCTTGARATATTTTGYTAAYATACAAACAAGGTTAACTCTGACAAGTAATAGTCAAGTTTTAAGCACAGGTTTCGTGAAATAAACAGCACTTGCAGCATGCCATGCAACTAACTCTTAGCTACAAAACACATCAAATTCCAGCACAATATGTATGAAGTCGAATGAATAATGATTATTTTTGTGTTTTCGATACTGAGTTGTTTTTCACAATCGTCTTCCACTGGGATGGCTCCAAAAGGTTATCAGTTGTAAAAGTATATGAAGATGTTATTTCCTGAAAGTTTGATTAAAATCTTTTTTGTGATTTATGAGTTATTTTGCTAACAGACTCGTGAAAAACACGTTAATAAAACC
>NW_013952404.1:6341235-6342889 GCF_001266775.1 Austrofundulus limnaeus | reverse complement strand
CCTCTGCAGAAGTAAAAAAGAACTAATCAGATGCTTTGTTCATTTTTGATATTTATATTTTGAAAGTGACTTCAAAATATAAACAGCAACAAAACATTTGGTTTGATTTCGAACCCCTGTCCCGTTTCTGGTTCCTTAGATTTCCTGGTGTTTTTGGTGTGGTTTTTTTTTTTTTTTTCATACCTTTAAAGTTTGATGGTAACAATTTTGTTCTTAAAACGTCCACACTAAAGGCAGCTTTTGTCAGGGTTTTAGCTCTTATACTTTAACTGACAAACAAATCAAAAATAAAATTACAAAAAGAAGGATTTTAGGAGCATGATTGCAAAAAACAAAAAAGCATCTCAACTCAACTTGAGGTGAGAATAAATATTTTTCATTCCTAAAGATCTCTTGATTATCTGATCTTTATACTGTATTTATTTACACGCAGCTCATTTTACAGGTTGGCTTTCTTAAAATATGTTTGCCTTTCTTCCTTCCCGATCATTAAATTTGCTTTATAGGTTTGGAGAAGCGGAACTTCATGCAGAGACAAAATAAAAAAGGAGGGGAAAGGACAGAAGCTGTGTTTCAGCAGGTGATGCTCTCTCTACACTGACTGATGAAGATTAAAGAGACAGAGACAGAAAATGAGAGATTATGGGGAGGCTGAGATTGACTGCTAGAGAGAGGGGGAGAGAAAAGGTGGAACGAGGGAGTGAGGAAGAGAGAGAGGAAGATAGCAGGCTTTGACAGTGAGAGTAGGAAGAGGAGCATTTGCATAATGTCCTCCACCACAGTGAAGTCCCAGAGGCTATAGCCATGCTGGATAACAGAGAACCAATACACTTAATTCAATCTCTTTATTTTTCTAATACATCGGAAATTAATAATTTGTCCCCATTTCCACCCCCACCCCCCCACACTCCCGTCCATGAAAACCACCGTGAGCGTCRAAGCTGAGCTGCCTAAGTTTGTAACTTTAACCCAAGAAATTGATGTGAGCGGGCCTCGAGGCAGACCTGCTAATGAATGGATCGAGAGAGAAAGAAGAAAGTTAAAAGATGGTCTTTTATAAAGTAATTTAAGAAAATCCTGTTAGCTGGATCAAGTACAAGAGTATAATTTCTCAAAATGGGAAGGAGTTTTTTTAATATATTTTTTTTGCGCCTCTACCCGCACACTTAATACCAAAATTAGGAAAAAGATAAAGGAATGGAATCAATTAGGCGGACACTGGTAAACAGGGCTGATGGTGGAGGSGGTGGGATGGCCGGTGGAGGTGAGATGATGGGCGCTCACACCCTCAGGGGCTTTAATGCCACACCACCCTTTTACACGGATATTCTGGAGGCCGGAGGGAAGGAAACTCATCCCACTGGCTGCATTTTCATCTAAATGAAGGAGAGAACAGTTCTTAAAGCGTGTTGTTTCTAATTTTTTATGTTTTGCTTTTTTCTTTTTTTCTGTTCTTGATCTTTCCCACATGGCAGAGGCATGAAGAGACCCCCATCAAACTGACAGTCTGTAAAGTGGGCACTAAATAAGCCACAGATAAGAGGAGATTATGTGGTCCTTGTTCTAAAAGGGTGTCCTCTGTCACAGAGACCTGGTCCAATCAGTCAAACAGATGGATTGATGTTAAAGTATCTAAGTATCTGATATATATATA
>NW_013952404.1:6337272-6341086 GCF_001266775.1 Austrofundulus limnaeus | reverse complement strand
TTCTCTATCTTATACCCCTCTCTCTCTCTATCTCTCTCACTCTCTCTCTCTCCATCTCTCTCACTCTCTCACTTTCTCTCTCTCTCTCTGTATCTCTTACAAAGGCAGCCGTTTTCCTCCAAAATGAGGCCACGTACGGAAGGTATGCAAATGAAATCATTGCTCGTGGATTAGAATGGGACACCATATACCCTAAATCATGATTGTCAATCATGGCTGGGGATTAAGGGATATGGGCTCGCAGACCTAAAAAAGCAACATTTTGCCCCCCCTCCCTCAGGCAGATCCCTATTGTGAGACGCTCAGAGGGAAAGAGAGCAACACTGGAGCACCAGTGCCCCCTTCTGTATGATGCTCACCAAGCTGTTTCATCATCAAACGCAGTTGGGCTGAACAGAAATAGAGGCTGGCACACACGAGCCTATTCATTTACATTTGACATAGCCGCGGGCAAAAGCTTGATTAGACAAATGCACATGCTTTGGTGATGCAGTGTTTCATCTTCAGTGGAGGAGAGAGAGACCTCATTTGTTTCTCTGGCATGTGTGCAGCCATGGTTCAACATCAGTGGGTTAGGAGGGCCATAGGCCCAACAAATCTAACAGATGTTTGTTTGCCCCATGTGTGTGTGTTTGTGTGTGTGTGTGTGCTCAACACTCAAGTCCCCCAACAACAGAATCAATTTGGTTCTTACACTGCGTGGCTTTAATTTTCACTGTACGAGGTACGCCGTTCTATTGGACTCGTGCCACCCCTCAGAAATAAAGTGCTTTGGCGATAAATTCGCTCTGCGTTTTATTTCAAATATACCATTACAGTTTAATTATGTCCCGCAAATTTTTTTCGCCCGGTACTGATGTCAACGAGTTGCGGCTCCAACAGCAGAGACATGTTTAGTGGATTGTGCATGCAGACCCCGGAGCCCTCAGCTAGAGTGCCAGTCTGTTCCTGTGGAGCAGTCAACCAGACGAGCCCAGCCAAGAGAGGGAGAGAGAGAGAGAGAGAGAGAGAGAGAGAGAGAGAGAGAGCAAGGCACCGGCACTGAGCCAGGAAATAACCCTGGAAAACACTCCACAACCAGCAGAGAATAGTGTTTTTGTATATATGGAGGGGGGAGGGGGTGAAATAAGGATGCATGATTGCAGGAATGAAGAGAGAATATTTTTAAGATCTGTCAGACGGGATTAGAAAAAAAAAACGAGCAAAGGATGAGGTTTTTTGGCACGGCTTACACACTGCACTGTGAAGCTCCCAGCCATAAAGACTTGAAGGTGGTGCAGCACCTGTGCCTTCTTGGCCCGGGCGCCACATGAGCAAGGAGGTCAAGGCCAGGGCAACATCTGCATCGCATCAGAGGGTCTGGCTGTGGGCCCGCACCATGAAAGCCTCTCACGGAGGAATCCTAAAGAACAGATTTGAGAAGATTTTCCATGCATGTGCACCACTTTTGTTTTAACGTCGCAACCATTCAACTAATACTGCGGGATCCTTTACGCAGTCTTCCGCCATGAGTCCACCTGAGTCACGCAGAGTGGAAAATAACAAGCACTAAAACAAGATACGAGCCACCAGCATGCCGCCGAGCAAATCATTATGCATCATTAGGTGAAGGTTTAGTTTAAACGTGTTTAGCAGGAATTAAGCAAAGCTGCTGTTGACATGGATTGACTGCTGTAATGCGTTATTGTCAGCGCTCCAGGAGGTAGAGAGGCCCAGCCCGGTTGGTTGGTTGGAGGGGGAAACAGGCAGGAAAGGCGCCGAGAGCAAGGATTTATGGGATATTTGGAGGGATGTACAGAAAAAAAGAGTGGACAAACAGGAAATCTGGGTTGATGGTTTGTTTGTCGGAGGAGACAAAGAGGCTGGGAAGTGAGAAGAGGCGTCGTCATTAGATTACAGTCACACACAGCTTACTCCACCATCACTGGGATCTCTTATGATAGATGCAGTTTAAAGAATCAAGATGAATAAAAATACTGAACTATTGGTTATGAATGAAGCTTACAGTTTCACTGACACTGATGATAACTGAACAAAAACAGCACGTTCCTCTTGATTTTATAGTAGTTGAGTGAATGTGTGAACGTAAGCTTTGGATATGTGTGTTGGGGTGGATGTTTTAACACACGCACACACACATATATATATATATTTTATTTTACATCAATGTGTATATGTGTTTGAATTGATGTATTTATGTGTATGTGTTTGTAATTGTATGTATTTATGAATATATGTATGTGAGCTGTATAGGAAGATCCAACCAGAGACTGGTGTTGTGAATTAGCTTTATACTCTGTGCAACACATCAGCTGCAGACACTGCTCTGTTGCTATGTTTGTCTGCATTGTCCTTGTTAAAGAAATTGATAAATTAAAAACAAATAAAAAGGTAAATAAATTTTGAGTATTGGCTTTCTCTGCCTCTGATTGTTCTTTTAAATAGAATTTAAGGTCTAACATTTCTTGAAATAATGCATAGTGCTCGCTGCTTTTCAGGACAGTTTTAGACAGAAATTTTAAGATAAAAATGACAGTTAAATTCTTTATGTGGTGTCTCATTGAATATCGCAAATTAAGTAACATAAATGAATCAGTTACATCAAATTTTAGGTCAACATTTGTAACGCTGATGAAGTTATAGGTTTTTTTGTGTTCACTAAGATGAGTTGCCGGATGAGGCCATGTTAAACTGAGATCCCTCCGATAATTAGTCTTAAAGTTTTTAAAGTTTTAAATGTATAGCCAATAAATATTTCCTGAAAGTTTCATTAGAATCATGATGTTTGTAAACAGATRACAGCAAAATGAGGTCATGAATTTCCTAAAAGATGAATATATATGATGCATGTGGGACATTTAACAGAAGTCAACATTCAAAGTAAAGATCATTATTTGATTAAATTTCTCTTGGCTGCTTCCAAGAAGGCCAACACACGAAAACGGTATGAGTGGATCCCCCTTCCCTACACAACTAGATTGACATAACAAAAGAAAACCATAATTTGGAGAGACTCACATAGACTGTAAGACTAAAACCAAAATGTGAAAATCTGTGGAGAAAATGGACACTAATGAAATATAAGGAAACAAGGAAAGCTAAACA
Organism: Austrofundulus limnaeus; assembly: GCF_001266775.1. Taxonomy (NCBI): domain Eukaryota; kingdom Metazoa; phylum Chordata; class Actinopteri; order Cyprinodontiformes; family Rivulidae; genus Austrofundulus; species Austrofundulus limnaeus. The sequence continues at coordinate 6,337,981 of NW_013952404.1, read as the reverse complement.
ATTGAACACTATAGCAGAATTGGATGTCACCTGTCCCTATTTTATATATCCTGTTTTATTTTGAAAAGTGTGCAAAAAATAAACAAAAAAATGGGTTAAAATATTAACCTGTCATTCATGAGATATATCACTAACAGAGCAGTCGAATAGTTGAAGGCAAATTTTTAAACAAAGATTTCACACAACTTGTTAGAGTTTAGAATAAAAAAATTGTATAGGTCTTCTGGACGGGTTCTTCTCTAATGAAACGTTTCGTCTCTCCTCAAAGAGACTTCTTCAGTCTGAGAGTTTCAGGCAAAATTCAGGCTTTCAAGCACTGCCTCCATGTGACTGATATATCACATGGCTATTGTTGACACCTAATTAACACCTATTGTTAACAGGGGTGGAGTGATACTAGCAATAGCAGCACTGTAGGAGGGGAACAACTGAAAACAGAGGCCTCCACCTCTGTTTAATGATGGACGGTCTTTCTTCACAAAAATGGCTTCTTTTACTCCTCTCTCAAACCAACGTTCCTGCTGGAAGAATGATGATGTTCTTGTCCTTGCTGAGGGTAGTGAGAGCGTCTCTCTCTTCTCTGCTGATATTAGAAGGTGGTGGTTTGGCGTTGCTGAGGCAGGCTGAAACTTTGTTCCATTGTTTCACCACAAAGTCACCACTTTCTAATGCGGTACTCCTTTGCACCTAAGGAGCAGCACAAGTAAAA
>NW_013952404.1:6314155-6336489 GCF_001266775.1 Austrofundulus limnaeus | reverse complement strand
GTCCTGCTCTAAACTTTTCAGGCAATCCATTAGTTTCTTCTTGTAACCACTTCCTGGATCTCTCTTCAGCGGCTCGTATGGTCGTGTTGCTAAGGAGTGTCATGATCTTATCTTCATAGTCCTTCTGGTTCAGAATAACTGTGCACCTTTCTTTGTCTGCTGGAAGAATGATGATGTTCTTGTCCTTGCTGAGGGTAGTGAGAGCGTCTCTCTCTTCTCTGCTGATATTAGAAGGTGGTGGTTTGGCGTTGCTGAGGCAGGCTGAAACTTTATTCCGAAGTTGCTCTGCTTCAAATCCTGGGATTTTGTTGTTTCGAATGGCTGATTCTGTGGCAGTAATCATCTCAACCAAAGGGATTCTTGTTGGTGCGACCGTCGCACCAACCGCGTTGGTGACGAAACGTTTCATTAGAGAAGAACCCGTCCAGAAGACCTATACAATTTTTTTCTTTTTGATTTTTTACCTGGATTACTGAGATGCATCAGGAGAGTTTAGAATAAATGATGCAGATCCATCTCAGCTGCCACAGCACTAAACTTTAGGTCAATATCTGTAAAACTGACCGAGTTATAATCATTTTTGATCTTTTTAAAGGTCACATGGCTATGGCAGCCATCTTGAATCAGACAAACTACAAAAGTTAAAGAACTCTAGATGTACATCCACTGATTACTTTCTGGAAGATTCATTCAAATCTCTTTAGTTCATGACAGGTTTTGATAACAGACACACAAACACAAGAGGAAACACATAGACTAATTTGACCTCCGTCAGTCCCAAGCTAAGTTTCCCTCCACTACACAATCACTGCTGTGTTTTCATTTTATTTTTTCAAACATGTTTACAAGAGTGGCTCAAAATGACGAGTTAAAGAGGACAGTCTTATCCAGCTCTCCAGTGTTGACAATATTACTAATCCCCTCCACCTGCTCAAACACCTACCCACAAACCCTCCCCCGCACACATGTGCCCGCACTGGGAGTCCCCGAGGCCAGGGTGCGCCGCTGCCTTCGTCTCTGCACCAGTTATCGTCTCTGGCCCGGCTCCGCTCCCCCCAACCCCTTCCGCATTAATCACAGCAAAAACAAATAGTTTTCGAAATGTTTGGAAACGACGGGCTGTTTGCATCAGGGCCTAACAAAATAATTTTTACAAGCTATCCAGTTGTGATTAGGACTGAGAGAATTGAATTTATGTGGCATTGATAATTTTAATATTAGTCTAATTAATTATGTTGTTTGAACTTGCGCAGCACCGTGTGTACCTTCTACACAACACTAACCAGCCGGCACTGGAACTGAGCTCTCAGCCGTCTCTATCTCCCCGGCTCTCCTCCAGTTCATGACTACTGCACACAATTCATCAGCTCGTAGAGATCTAATCCCCTCTGGCTCCCCTCACTTCCTGAAGTCGAAGAAAGAACTTTACTCTGGTGGCAAAAATTCCTATGAATACTTGATGACTTCTATAGAAAAGGAGGAGTGCTTCATCTCACTTTGAAAGTGACATTCACAGAGAAAGAAATGGGCAAACTTTTAATTCACGCGGCTCAACATATCAGMGATTATTCAGGGCTGGATGATAATGAATGCAGCTTTTATTGATTTACTAATTCAGGTAAACGGCAGTACAGTGGGAGCAGCTTTGGAAAGGAAGAAATTTTCAGGAATCAGTCRCGATCCTCCAAAGAGCCCTGTGCGAAGAAGTCACTTTGGCTGGCTTTCCCTAATCACCACAGGTTACCATTTTAGTGTCCTCTGACCCAGAAATGCTGCAGATTAGGCCAACAATGTCTTGTCTTGGATGGGCAAGTGTTGATCTATGCAATTACAGTGACACAGACTCAGTGACCCATCGCATGAAGCATCTGAGCCATGAGGGGACCACCCAAAGTTCCAGAGGGGATTCTCAGGCTTCTTTGTAGCTCGGGGTCACACTCCTCTGTGACGGCCTCTCGACTTCACCTTTATTGTTGCGGGTCGAAGGGGGAAATGGTGATCATGTGTGCTAAAACAGGGTTTCATTACACCATTCTGAGACAATATGATGTCAGAATAACATTCCCTGATTAATGAATGCTCTGATTGATGGTTTAGCCTTTAAAATGTACTCTGTAACAAGTTAAAATGTGTTAAATTTGACACTTATGTTCAATATATTCTGTTAGTTTTAATTGCTGTTTAGTTTGGATGTTGTCTAATGATTGGACTTTATGGAAGCCTTGTTTTATTACAAATTATTTATTTTTTTATCTTATTGAATAATATATTAATTCCTGATTTGTTCTGCTTTTTTGCACAGACGCTGGCAGCTGGAGGCCGTCTTAGCTGTGTTTTTGTGCAGACTCTGGTAATGTGAAGTCAAAAGCACATTAAACGACTATCAACACGGTTTCTGTTTGGTGTAAAACAGCTTTTAGGAAGACAGAGTTCTAATTCAAGCTTGGTCAAGAAGTCTGTTCAGTCTCCAACACTTCATCACAAAGCGTTTCCCGTATTTAGTGAAACTGCAGACTGATTATTGATAGTCTGTTTAAAACACCTTCAGTCAATTCATGTGTCATATTTGACACAAGAAATTGTTTTCTATGTTAGCAGGGAAATAAGCAGTGTCCTTTTACTTCTCAAATGTCTTAAAAAGAAATTTGTGATCATCACTATTTAAAAACAAATGAAAATCGAAATTGATGGACAATTAAATTTCATCATTGCACAGAAATAAACATTGAAAAGACAATAAAATGCACATTTCCCAAATCGTTAGAGCAGCTGTCTTCCAATGTCTGTAGTCATCATGATGAGACAGGACTGATAYCTTCTCTGAAATGGTATTTAGTATTTTTAAGGGCGCATCCTCTCATCAAAGCAGTATTCGTCTGGACGGAGCACAGCGAGGGTCCTTACAGTCATTAACTGAAGTGTCGGCCCAGTCTGGCTGAACGGTAGTCCACCCTGAGTTGGACAAAAGCGTGCAGGAGGTTCCGGTCCAGATTAGTGAGCTGTTCCCCTGAACAAACTTGTTTCAGGTTGTCAGGAGCAACCACCAGCAGGTTACAGAGGGCGTGGAGTGTGTCAAAGAGCTGCAGTACCAGAGGAACCTGAAGACAGAGAAACGAGATGCTTATGCTTGTTTGTGCATTGTTATTTGTTTAAATGACATAAATTACAGGTTAATTGTGYGCGGGCGTTTGCAGCGTTTCAGATCGATGTCCCTCACTCACCCTGAAGTCCTTGGCAGATCGTCGGTATTCAGCCACGTCGCAGATGGCCAGCATGCCTCCCATTGAGCTGTAGCTGTACTGCTGTAAATGCTCGTGGATGAGTCTGTGGAAGCGAACGCCCAGCTCCGTCAGCACCGTGTCCACATTTTTCCCGTCCATGGACTTCCGCACGTGCTCCACCTGCCGGCTGACGTACGCACACACCTTGGAGCAGGCCTGCCGAGGAAAAGGAGAAGAACTAGCAGTTATTGCAAAACCAACAACAAGGTGATTAACATGCCGACTTCTGTTCTGCTCTGCACACGAGCTCAGAGTCTCTCACCGCGGTGTACTGGATCATGACATTGTTCTCATCCTCAGGCTTGAAATCAGTTTTCTTCTGCTCGGACGCCAGGATGTACTTCATCTGTCCCACCATGCAGCTTAGTGTCCTATGTGTTGTGGAGAACATCTTGTTTTAAAAACTAAATGTTCCTGGTAGGAGGACGGAGCTGTTTCTAAAATTTTGACCAACTCCCAGTCACACTGACCTGTCGATGCCTGTGTCCAGTTTCACTTCCATATGCTCTATCACCTCCTTCTTCTTGTGCAAACACTCGTGCAGTTTCGAGGAAGAACTGCAAACAGAGTATAAATATAAAAAAACAACAAAAAAAAACAGGGTTAACTTGTATTTGGAAATAATYACGTATTTGTGAATAAAGACAATGCCTACTGTTGACCCTTGATTGTAACTGACCTTATTAGAGGCATTAGCTGGTCGTTAAACTGCTTATCAAACAAGTGGAAGATAGAGTTCGCCTGCTGAACTACATCCAGGAAGTACAGGTTGGAATTTTTGGCATCGGAAGAGGGAATTGCTGTAGATTAGATACAGAAAATCAATAAATTAGAACAAAAACTATAATCTAATATCACTTATGGGTGATTCATGTTGATTGATTGAATAAATTAACTTGAAAACATTTTGTGTGTTCATAGGAAGAAACTTTATTTTCAAAGTTTAGCAGTGAGAGATTTGCTCTGACAGTGAAGCTACAAAACTAAACTAGGTTTTACTTCACCTGTAACCAACCAATCAGCTGTAAAAATACTCACGTCTTCATAACTGTGGTGTGTGTTTTAACAATCAAGACAAACTCAAAACATGACTAAGAATGAGGCTACGCCTAACAGAGGGATTACCTACTATTTGTAGTCAAACTGCAGACAAGAATGTAGCCAAACAAATAAATGACGGGTTTAACTGACAAAACTGCAAACAGACATTAGAAACAGTTTAACAGACATTACGGTTACAATGAGCTGAGCTGAGTATACCTGCGAGACCAATCTCCAAGGCGTAGTCAATGTGATCCACACACAGATGTTCCACCAAAAGCAGAAAAATTAGGTAGGCATTCTTGGAYAGATCAGATGGATCTGAAAGCTGTGACACATCAAAAACATTTTACGTCATCAAAAACACGTAAACTCTGCAGCTCAAACCAATCCAAACTGCAGAAAGAAGAGAAGCTTCACCTTGTGGCATCTCTCGAAGGCGTGGCGTGTTTCCTGCAACAGGTTTACAACCAGTTCAGGGGACAGAAAGGTCTCCCCATGCGTGTCGATGCTGGGACCCAGGGTTCGCTGTCTGATCCGCTCTTTCAATTCTTGAATACTAAAAAAAACAAGAAAAAATTTTGATTATTTTATTATTTACAACATTTAACAGTTTTAGGTGGAAATATCTAATCCAGGGCTCTGCAACTTTATAAAAAAAATTAGTGACTCACTAATAAAATGTCCAGAGATGCAAAACTGTGATCAACTAGTGGCTCGTGGGCCAGTTCTAGTTTGTTCCAAGGGGGGTCTTTATACATTATAAACATTACATACATTATAAAACCATAAATATAAAGCAAATTTAATGTTTATTACCATTTTTACACTTCGGGACAAAAGAAAAGCCCATGTTCATGTAAACAAACCAAAAAAAAAACCTGTATTGTTTATACCAAATTTAATGAAACTACAACTAACTCATGTGGCCATACTTTTTTCTAATTCTTTATGTAGACTTAAAGGTCTTTAAATGTAACCCTGAAGGATTGGAGAGAAAGGTCATACTTTAAAGCTGGAAGTTATTGAAGTGGCCAACAGGCTACTAGCATAATCTCATCAACATGTTTCACTTTTTGTATTATTGATCACAAATTTGAAAACAAATTGATAAGAAAACTGCTTTTCTGCTGTGAGTATAAAAACTAAAAATGTTATCTCATGTTAGTTTTAGTCAAAGCTTCGAAGAGCTGCTGCAGAGTGACCAATGTGGCCCCAAAGCCACAGGTTGCAGACCCCTGATCCACAGTAATCAAACCAAACATGAAATTCTAACCTGCCGGTGGCAATTTGTCGCTTCTGATGGTTCTTAGAGTCATAGTATCTCTGCAGAATCATGGCACCTCGAGTGCGAAGGTATTCCCTTTCCATGTCAATGTAACTTTCCAAGTAGGAAGAGAAAATGCTCTTTATCAGTTTTGACAGGAACGTATGCTTGTCTGAGCCCAGGTTGAACTCTGTCAGCTTTGTAGCCAATGTTGTGGTTCTGCAAATGCCAAATATTCAGAAGAACATAAGCATAGTGGCAACTTAACCTGTAGGAAACTGACAGAGTAACAAGTGAACTACCTGGTGTAAAGGTCATAGAGGTTTCTGAGATACTGTTCAACATCAGAATGTCGAGTCTCATCCAGCTTTTCCCGAACATGAGCCTGCAGATACAAAACCCAAGTTTAAACCACAAGTAACACAAATCAAAGTAAGAATCCATCTATCACAGGGTTCCTACAATTTAAAGCAAGTTTAATTTAAGACTTTTTAATGCCAACTGAAATTAAATTTAAGACCAATTTCATAATAAACTCAAATGACAAAAAAATAAAACTGTGGCAGAAACTCGCGAATCAAAGTATTTTTGGTTGAAGTACTCAAATATTGCTAATATACCAATTGTTTTATCCATATCGAACTTCTTTTTCATCAAACATAGCAAAAACATTCTTAGCAGTCAGTTTAACGACCCAAAATTTGGAGTTTTAGGACCCACGGTGGGGTCTTAACCCCAATTTGCTGTTGATGAAACCCTGAAGTGTCTGTGACATCARGTTTTTGTAAGAAAAGAAATGCATTTTTGGAAAGACAACATTTTTAACATTTTACAAAACAAACTGCACATTGCTCAGATGAACAGTTGTTGAGATATTTGCATGTGAAATAACAGGAAGTGATGTCAACGGGGACTGTCTGCATGTAAATATTTAAAAAATAAATGTTACCAATTATTTTAGTATTTGAGATTAATTACAATAATCCTATTTACAATGTACAGTATTAACATTTTTAAGACTTCTGAAAGATTAATTTAAGACATTTTAAGGCTAATTAAGGCCTTATTTTTGGATTGATGAATTCAATGTCTTTTAAGACTTTTTAAGGATCTGCAGGAACCCTGTATCACTTTAAAAAATACCTGCAGTTTGTTTTCAAAGATGTTTTGGATGAGTTTGGCCATGACCGTCTCTGGACTGCTGAAGACCTCGCCCACTTGTTTGTTAACCTTCTGGCAGAGAGCTGCGGTGTCCTCAAACACATCATTCCTAAGGTAGGCACCCTTAGAAAAAAAAACAAGGAGCCAGACAACATGTAAATGTTTTGTCTGTTGATATTACTGCCATAAAGAAAAAAAATTATACATATATGCATTATAGAAACGTTTAACTCTCACTTCCTGACACTGCTTGATATAAACGTCCACACAGTATGCATAACCCTTCAATAGAAAGAAACAGGTGTAACCATTTTGACAACATGACAGGTTTCATACGTTAATAATGTTTTGTATTGTATAACAAGCGACACTAATCATATCAAATGTGTCTCTTTTGGGTCACCTTGAAATGTAGCAGGACCGCTGCGACCTCCCGCATACGACCAATTTCACCCCTACGCTGGGCTGCAGTGAACTCCTGGATTAACTGCCGCTCCAGGTCATGGTATTTACCTGGACGGAAACAAAAATACACACAAAAAAGTAAGTTAAGATGCAGCAAACGTACATTATGTTTATAACAAACAGTAATTATCAGCATTATGGGAACTTACTTGCAATTTTTGCCTTTACGTCTGCAAATCTGTCACAGATATCAGAAAAATGTACAATTGTAAAATCCTGAAAATAAGTTCACCTTTCTTTTAAATGCTACTAAATTAAAATTGTGTAATGCATTTGGGGGCGGTGGCATATTTTGTGAAGACAAGACAACAAATAATACAACAACTTCCTCAATATTTGACAGAACTCTGGTTTAAAGATGCCTCCAGGATGCCTGACTCACCTGTCGAATGGCAGCTCCTGGGCAATGAGATGCAGCTTCTGAATGATATCAGCCGCCTCTTTAATCTGAAGGGGCGAGAGAAAGAGAGAGAGWGTGTTTGTGTTTGAGTGTCAGAGGGAGGAAAGGTGTTAGGTGAAGGGAAAAAGCCACAGAACCACATGAGGTGGACATCCAGAAAGAAGGTGGGCAGGCCGCTGGCTATGTCTCCACTTCAGGGATCATCATCTTAGCGCAGCCTTCCTCCACCTCTCTGTGTTAAACAGGAAGCTGATAACAGCCGGGCTGCGCTCACCTGGGCATTGGCAGCAGCAGTCCTGACTTAGCAGCATATCTAACTCTTTATTGGCATGCCTTTCCTGAATGGGCTGTAATCCCACAGGAGCCTAAATCGCTTTCAATAATCTGTCCGGCCAGGGATATCGGTCGAAAAAGGGGGCCCATCGAGACACCAACCCACCTCCCCCCGCCCCTTCATACACGTCGGCTGAAAAAGCCCCAGACCTACGAAAGGCCCACCGTCCGCAACTCCTCTGTTCCCGCAGATGCCTGCCTCAGCTAACATCATTACTCTGCTCCCGTGAGGAGGATCCAGCCTTTCTGCTCGGCGAAGGTTTTTTAAGTATCTGTCCCCCAGCTAAGATTAGCTAAATCCCATGTAAGTAATGTAGCCGTCTCCCTGCAGTCAGGGTTTAGCAGCACTTGTCTCCACGCTGGCGGCCCAGCCCTCCCTTTCAGAAGGATTAGCAAAGCCATCCCCCCTTCAGCTATTCACTTGCAGCTTTCCTCTTTCCCCTCATATGGAGGTACGCTCAGGAAAAGGAATCTGGCCAAATATTTCTGCATGCCTTTCCGGAAAACTAGCTCCATCTCCAGCTTTCGTCTCTAGGATTGACCCCCATGCTAATTTCTCTGCATTTAGTCAACATGTTGCTACTAACACACATTAATCTAAAGCAAATCCAAATCTCTTGATCACAACAAAACTGCAGATTCCAGCTTTTAAGAGTTACCTATGTGACATCATTTTCTGTGTAAAGAAAAAAAATTGAATCTCATTTTCAAAAACGCATCATAAAATGTTTTTCTGCCGCTGCATCAAACTCTTTCTAGTTATAAAACAGTACAAAGAGGAGGACTTCACACCAAGACAACTTACTGTAAAAGTAATTAGTTTTGACATGAGCATGTTGACATCCGTGCTAGTCAATCAGACAGCTATTGTCAAACAGCAAAGACAGTACATTAATCCAAATTAGCCGAGGGATTCGACTAAAGGGATAAACTTGACAAATTAACATACACGGTTTACCTCGTAATCCCGTTCATACTCACCTCCAGCTGTATAACAGCAGGGGTCCTAGTCAATGGTCATAAACACACACCTCCCCGCATGCGACAGAAATATGTGCTGCTTCCTCACCTTGTCCGGGTTGTTGAAGACATCACTGCGTAGCTCTCCATCCAAGAACTCGTTGAAGTAGGTCATCAAATGCTGGGCCTCCACGGCCCTTTGGCGAGGAGTGTTCACGCCCTCCAGCTGGTCACCAAGGTGGCAGACCTTAGTGGCCACATAGCTGATGTGCTCATCAAGCTCTTGGAAATGTTGAAATGCAACCTGAAATGATACAAAACAAAAGGTAGTTTGTAATATAATGAGTCAAAAGTATAAAAAAGTGCAGTTATTTGTTTTTCACTGAACACACCTGATTGCTTTTTTGCAAGTCTTGCACTTTGTGAGCAAATTCCTTGGCCTCACGATGACACTGACCCTCAAGCTTCTCCACTTTCCTCTGGATCTTCTTATCCAGTTGCCTCAGCTCCTCGATGTGGTTCCGAAATTCTTCCAACAGCCTTTTACAGCAGAGAGGAGACATGTACATATAGCAAGTCTACAAAAATGTCATGCACAATTAACAAAAACTGCTAAATGCTGTTTATCTAGAGTTGTAAATGAGTACAATAAGGTTAAGTCCGTCCCACTGACCTCACAGTTACAGGTAATAGTTACAGAATAGTGCTGGATACTTAATTCCTGGGTCCCCAGACTTAAGAAGCTCTGAAAACTAGCAGCTTCGTCAGCGACATTCTAAGTGCCATTAGGACTGCAGAGCAAATGTTCTAAGTCAGCACCACATTTCACAGAGCAGGAAACATCCCAAAATGATGAGTGTATAATCTTCTGACTAATTCCTTCGGCACTGGCTGCAGCTTAAAGTCATCTTCTTCCAAAAGACACTCATTCCCTGGCTGGTGACTCACAGTATGGTGGCCTCCTCAGATATGTTGTCCCTGACTCTTCACTAAGAGCTTCCAACGAGGTGGTGGCAATAGTTTGTGGTTGAAGTAGATAAAGCAGGACGGATGCACAGTAAAGTTAAACTGGTGTGGCATTTTTGCTTATGAGATGCAACTCTGTCCCCAAGTGTAAACAACATAAAACCAGGGTGGAAAGCAGCAAGGGATTTGTAAACGTATTTATTTCTCAATTTCTACAACACATCAAAAACTCTAAATCAGTGCAGCCGAGGCTGAGATGTGCTTTAGTGAGCACAGCAGGACTAACACTCTGTTAAAGTTTGATACACTTTAAATACACTGATCATAATTTACATTAAAAATAGATGTAAAAAGAAGATCTCAATGACACTCTTTGAAAAGTGTAAAATGAATTAGAAAATGAAAGAAGAACTGTGAGAAAGAAATTATTAACAAATTAAGCCTTACTTGTGGCTAAAAACACTGCATGGAAGTGTTTTCACTTAATACAAAGTATTGTAAAAGAGGGGAGATTGTCAAAAGTATTTAAGAAAATGGTCACTTTGTTAAAATTATAGGTTAAAAAATTATATTATAAATTTTAGGTATAACAAATAACCCCAGGTAAGACTAATTGATTTGCATCACAACCACATCTGCAACATTATTTGAGTTCAAAACACCAATACTCACAGTGGATAATATTATCAAATGTAAAGTAATCAACAACATAAAATGTCACATCTATGAAATAAAGCAAAAGAAAAGGAAATGGAAAAATAAATTACCATTTTCTAATTACTAAATTAAGCTGAATAATTGTTTTAAATCTGTATACATTAATAATGTAAAAACGAACAAAATAAGTTTTAAAAATCACATGTAACTCAACCAGTCACGACTTATTACTTCTTTCTGACAATGCTTATGTTCTTTCCTCTAGATAAATTGTGTGTTTTTATTTTTATTTTTTTTACGATAACATTATTTGACGATAATTAATGAGAAGTAATGGCATCCTTTCATTATCCCCAATATAAAAAAGTTGCATAATAACACTTAAATGTATGAAGGACACTTTTGATAAAACTGGGAAAACTGACTCTGTCAACTGACAGTGAAATAATGTGACAGTTTTAGTAGAAAGATAATCTTCCTAAACTATTGATAAAAGATGCTGKGTGTTTTATATGTATACAAATCTGCACACATTGTTAAGTATGATGGAACAAACAAAAAAGACAGGGGTGAATCAAATCAAGGTAAACTCCTCGGTGAGCCATACCCCTAAGACAAAGTCAAGGAAAAGGTATTGAGTAACAGACTATAAACAAGAAAGAAAGACACTTGCATCACCTTTTGGGGTCAAATGCCTCAGCTCCTCCTTTAGAGCCTCCCCCAGGAGTCCTCCATGCCAACCTTTCAATGTACTCATCTGCATCAAAGGGCTCCTACAGGGAGGGCAGAACGCAATATGAAATGAGTGACTACCACAAATCACTAGCAAGCGATGAACCTGAGCTATCTTCAAATGTTAAGTTAAACCTACGCACTTGTACGAAACCGAAAACAATGACATTTCCGCATGCAAATTAAAATAACTCGTCTTTTTCTTAGTACTTTACGAGATTGAGTCAACATATTTTGACTCGTTACTAATAATAAAGCACAAGAGAGAATGAATAAAGTCAGCACCGTTAGCGTAATTATTATTAGCCACCTGCTAGCTTGAAAGCTAAACATTTCGCTTTACCTCGAACAACTGAGCGGTTGTTGCCATGTTCAGGATTCAACTGGCGACATCAAATTTCGGTAGAAGCAACCAAGAGTCGGCTCTATAGCCGAATTCTGGACTAATTCTGAGATTCCCCACTGCTTTACCCTTTGTTGACAGCTAGCTTGCGCAGCTTCCTGTATGGAAGGTAAGGAAAGGGTGGGGGACCGCTGCTGGAAACTGCGCATGCGCATGAGGTATTTGATTGGGCGGAGCAGTCACGTGAAATAAAAACAGGAAGCTGCTGCTTCTTTTAAGAAAAGACGCTATCTGAGAAGATGTAAATATTTTGATCTCATCGATTTACTATGCTATGTTGTTGTTATTGTAGCCGGACAAATGAGTTTGCGTGCTGTGTGGATTATTTCTCATGAAAAAGGAGAAAATGCATCAATACGCTTTTCAAGGTTTGTAACTCGCTTCCTAGACCTTTCAGTTCATATTTGTTTTGACGCTGAAACCCAACAAATATTACTACAGCTGTCTCTAGGTGTTGTTCATTAAAACAGGTTTCTGTTACAATTTGATTTTTGTATATGAATTAGAATTAGAATACAGTACCTATATACATAAAAGGGAAAAATTCAAATATGTATTGTGTTTGATCTTTTTTTATTTATTTATTTATTTCTGTCTACCCTTCACAGGAGGTTTCCTACAGTGGAGCACCGGGCAGAAAGACTGGCAGGCTCTTCCTACGTAGCAATCCCAGAAGAAAAGACTGTCCTGCATCTCATTCTTTTAGAGCTGGGTCTTTCCAGCCCAAACAAGTCTTTTGTGGCTCAAAGAGATGATTGCCTTTACCGTCCTAGATCACCAGCTCTGGAGCTGCGTCTGGTGGGAAAGGGAACACTTTGGCCGGTCTTGTCCATCTCTCAGGGGTCCCTCATCCTGGCCTGCCTGCCATTAGTGGATGTTCCCTCTGAGCCACAGCCACCTCTTGCCAGCCTGTTGTCAGTGTCACAGGGTCTCACTTTTCTGGCAGGCTTGCAAACTTTCCTCCTTGGCTCAGGGGCCAGGCCTGATGGTGATGGGCTAGCCTCTCGTCTGGCAATGTTGCCCTCTGTCCTACTGCAGGCCTGTCCACTTGGCACACCCCTTGATGTTCCACTAGTGGGGGTACCTGCTGCACCAACAGTAGCCACCTCTTCTGGTTCCCAGAAGCTGCCGGCCTGGAAGACAGGCCTCCATCGTGGTCGAACCACGGTAAATGTAGCWGTGGTTGAAACCGTACGATCCATGCAGTATGGTAACAAGAGCAGACAGGACTTGTGGGATGTTTATGGCACTGTTACATGCAAAGTAAGTGCACATTGAAAATRTAAATAATTCTTCACATAAATGTTTGCTTGTTTCTTTTCATTGTTTYTTTATTTCTTTGAACAGTGTGAAGTAGAAGGGGTGCTCCCAAATGTGACAGTGCCCCTCTCACTGCCTCAGAACGGCTCGCCGCTGCAGGACATCCTGGTCCATCCCTGTGTAACCTCACTGGATTCTAGTATCCTCACAGCCAGCAGTGTTGATAATGTGGACGGCTCAGCTTTCTCTGGGCCCTATAAGTTCCCCTTCTCCCCTCCTCTGGAGCCTTTCAGACTATGCAGCTACACTTCTCAGGTATACGTTCGAACACAGAGGCTTTACGTTACAAACATTTGTGTCCGTTTGGAAAAAGATCTTCTTTTTGAAATTGTTTTCAGGTCCCTGTTCCCCCCATCTTTGGTTTGTATCAGCTAACGGAAGAAGAGAATCAGCTTCGTGTGTTTGCATCCCTCAAACTTCATGAAACAGTGAAGAACGTGTTTGAGTACTGTGAGGCACACCTGCCATTCTTCAACAGGTAAACGGCGCAGAAGCATAAAAATGTCAGAGTTTATCAACTCTGAAAGTAGAATCGATCCTTCAGAATTATTTTTTCTGTATGAGGTCTCAGGAGAAGGACTGGGTTTTTTATTTAAAACAGGAAGTAGTGATAATTAAGTGGACCAATAATTGATGTGTTTAGCTGACAATTAATTTACATGAAAGAAAACTTTGGTGTCAGATTAGTTTTAGTTAAACTGAAGAGGAAAGGTGCACTTGTAAAARAAATAAAAGGATAAAAAGTCAGAGMCGGTTGAGTCAAAAAGTGTGATGAGTTCATAGTTCATCTAACTTCTCAACTTATCTGTGTGTTTTGTTCAGGAACCAGATTGGCAATATTGACACGAAGGTGAGCTCGGGACAAGTAGAAGTGACAAAGGAGAAAAACCTACTGATCTGGGCTCTGGGTACGTATCAGATTCATAAGCATAAGTGTTTAAAAAATCATTTAACGGAAGCTTTGTGGAAAAAGAAACRTAAAAGCAAATTTTGTTCTCGCTAACATAAAGGTCAAAAGTTCCCAAAGTCTCGTGAGGTCACGTTGGATGCCAAGATAAGTTTTTCTGGACTCTCACCTGGACCCTCGGACCCTCTCTGCACTGGTCTTACTGCTTATATTAAGGTAAGCTGTTGTGTATCAGAACCTAACAGCAACCTGTAAAATGTTTTTAAAGTGTCACCTGTATGTAAAAATACAATTTAAAAAAAAGCTGTGATTGTACATTTATTTTAAAACCAAAAATCTTTTTTTTTTACTCATCTACATTACATTTTGATAACATACATTCATTCCTGCATTTCATGTTTACAACTCATTAAAAAAAACAGGTTATGATTAGGGTTGGGTGATATTTGCCAAAAAAAAAAATACGATTTATTGTGGCATTTTCCTGATAATTAATTCAACAATTAGATGACAATTGCACTTGCATGTAGCTGTCGTTGTGGCCTTGCTCCTCGTTTTTGGGCTTTCCTTTTACTCCAGTTGATGTAAGTGTTTCAGGCGATTTAAAAAGTTCATAGGGTTACCCTGGATGCGTTTCCTTTCCACTGTGTGATGCTCTAAGAAACATGCACAGAAAATGTGAGATCATGCAATAAATCCAGTGATAAATGTGGAAGCCAGACCAATTTAATTCATTCTGTGTTGTTCTCTTTTTTTAATCCTTATTTCAAAATAAAATCCACATGCTTTATGTGTATGCATAGGCTGCATGCTGCCATCTGCTTCCCAAACAGACTGATAACGTTTTGACAGCATATATGTATAAATATACCCATATATTTTTAAATTATTTTTAATTAAATTTTTATTTCAAACAATTAAAAAAATTAATAAAATAGTAAAATAAAACATATACATATACATACATGTAACAAATACAGGGAGAAAAACAACAACAACAAATGAAATAATAAAGCATTAATTACAATATAAAATTTCCAGCAAAATAAAACAAAACTCATGTTCGAAAAGGGAACAGGAAGAAGCAATGGCTTATCCAGTCCTGTCCCTAAATCTTCATACAAATTCTTAAACCAGTTACAATTTACTCTATCATCTATAGATCAGAACTTATAAGAATTTGATAAGACAGCTAGGATTGTGACAAAATGTAGTCTGCCTTTACTGAATTATTTTGAAAGTACAAATGTGCTCGTTCCTTTTCCTGTTGGTGCTGTATAGGGTTGGGCATAATCTTATAGTGTGCAATTAATTGTCAGAAAAACATTAATTGATTATTTTTTGGCACTTGATGATTAATACGATTAATGCCACCAGGCAGAGTCTACTCGGTGCTCCTCTCTGCTTCAAATATGATGAACATTAAAATAAAAGTTCTGTAGTATATTTATCTATCAATACAATTTAAAATTTGATCTTAAGCCTGAGGTCTGTGATTTTTGGAACCGTTTTTTACGAAGAACAAATATTTCCCACTAAACTGGTCATGTGACCAGGACATAAGAGTGTCCAGGGACTCCAAGGAAATCATCGTCAAATTAATCGTTATTGGCTAAATACCACAATTAATCGTGATTAATTTTTTTTGCCAATATTGCCCAACCCTAGTGCTGTAGGATCTTTGTAGATTGACTCAGCACAAGCTCYGCCRTCAGGCAAAAACARGATCGAATGTACTTTTTGTGGATCGTCATTCGCACGCAGCCACCCTGCACCGCCCTGCACCGCCCTGCAGAGGTCGTGTAAATGCCCTCTTTGGCCGTTGGCTTCAAATGCGCGCCTGATAGTAAGAGTGTGTCGCACACAAACATATGTTGTCATCACATGGAGTTAATTGCAGTTAATTTGCAAAGAGGCAAATATTAAATGTCGACAGTTTTTCTGACGATTAATTGCACATGATAGGATTTTGCCCAACCCTAGTTATGATGTCGAAGCTTTTACCCTCCTTTAATGTTGGAGATTGTGAATGGAGATTTTTGCAATGGAAACGACAAACATCAATACGTTCATGTTTTAATTATTGCTAGAATTTGAAAGAAGAACCAAAAAGTAAGCATGCCACTTTGTTAATATACAGTCAAACGTATAAGAAGTATCTAACCTTTAGGCCGTAAATTGTTTTGACAGTTTTACCTTTGTCCCTAACAGTTGTACTTTAAAGTGCCTGACACAACATTGTCTGGGTGCTACGTGGACCAGCATTCGGTTCAAGTTTATTCTTCTGCCAAACCACGGATTATAACATGTAAGCCTGCAGTTTTCTGCGTCCAATAGTTTGTTGTGTCTGCTGTGTCGTGCATGAAACTGAGAAGAGTTTTCCTGTTTGGCCCTCAGCCCGAGAACTTCTGTCCAAAGAGTACTTCATATGGAACTCAACTGGTGATGCTCCGGTGTCCAGTGGCCAGACGACGGTGTAGCGTGGATCCATGAGGAGGAGCATGGTGGAAAGGTGGTGCAACCTCAGCCAAGCACATATCRTGTCATGTGACCAACTTGCACAGATTCACAGACGTTGTGTTGGACTGAAAAGGCTTCTTAAAATAAGGACATTTAGAGAAATAACACAATAAATATGTTTGGATTTATTATTTTTTTCTTGAATAGTGGCCAGTTTGTTGATAGGTCACAATTTTGAAAAAGACAAAACAAACCCTCCTTCTGTAGTTCAGCTCCACCCCCCAACTTTCCATCAAATTTGCAGACACAAGGCCACCCCTTGCTCTGACAGTCCCACTTGAGTGACTCTCCATCAGCCGTATAATTAGCAGCTGGGGCCTTGTCATCAGCTGCTGTAGGCCTGAAGGAGAGGGGCGGCTGGACTGTGAGAGCCCAAGCTGCCCCGGCCAGTATCTTGGCTACAAAGGGCTTCTCTTTCTCTTTTTTTTTTTTTTTTTTTTTTTTTTTACTGGCAGGACTCCTTCCCCTCACCAAACTCCCCCACCACCCGTATCTTTGGCCTGTCAACTAGTGGCGGTTTCAAACACACAACCTCTCCAAGCAGACTGATTGAGCACTAACCCTTTGGCCCTCAGAGACTTAAAAGCAGCTGGTCCCTTTCAGTGAACAGGACCTGCCTAATTGGTGAAAAAGTCACAAGAATAGTCATGGTTGAGTTCCTGTTTGAGGTTGAAGAGGTACTTTCAGTCATGTAATGTTAGAATGTGCTGAATCTGATTTGCCCTCACTTGATTCGACACAATTTGATGCCGAGCGGAGGAACAAAAACCCCTCAAAAGTGAATGTTTCAGGTGATGTCTGTTTATTGTGGGTATGTTATCAGAGTTAACCCAGTCATGCTATTTTACTACACATCTCGGTTTATTAAGCAGAATAAATAGCTAGCTGAAGTCGGGTTAAATCAAAGGAGATTGGGCTCCACATTTCCACAGCAGCCAGTCTCCTCTGAGTGGCCTCATTGTCTGCCGTTGGCCTCTTGTGCCCCTTGCTGGTCCAAATGCTACATTCTCACGTGGATTTCCACTCAGAAGGCTGACCATGACCAATCCTCTGTCAATTGGAACCAATTGCTCACACGGAATCATTCACCTTCTTTTTATGTAGCAGTATGGAGCGGCAGACACCAAGACCTCATGAGTCTCCCCCGACCTCCGCAATAATTTGGCTTTAAGGTCCAGTGTGTGGGGCTAGCGAACTGGAAAAGGAGATGTTTTTTTTTAAAGAGTTGGGCCGGCCTAGATCTCCTGGGTGTTGCTATATGTGGTCAGTCTGGCTCCTCAAGTCAAGTCTTACTGGCTGACTTTGCTTTGTTGATTCGATAGCTTTTTAAGTAGATCATTTGAAAGAGTTTCTCTGCCCCAGTGCCTTCAATCCAAACCTTTGTGCAGTTAATTGTATTGTTTTCATAATCATTCATTTCTTTACGGTTTTCTTAAAAAAATCACTTGATTTCACTAATGATCATAATAAAAATAAAGTGGTCCAAACAAAACTGTGAAAGCAAAGCAGCACTGTGGATTTTTCTTTATAAAAGTGCATGTAATAGTGAGTTCAAGGCTTTTGTTATCAACTTTATTGTGAATGTTTGCCCAATAATGACATCCAGTGGCAGATAATAAAAGTTCACATGCAATTGTTTTGATTTCTTTAATGCAATTTAATGCTTTTTTTGAAGGAAGTTCTTCCTTGCCACATCCAGATTATCTTTTCTGTTTGAAGTTCTCCAGCTGTGTGATGGGATTTTGTCACTGTTTCGTCTAACATGCTGTGCAAGAGGACCGGGCTTTTGTTTCCATTGTGGCCCCAGGAGTCAGTTTCCTATCCTTCTCTTTAATTTTGTTAAGAGTTGGCCTCAAGAGAGAGACCTTAAACAATTAAGAGTTTTCTGTTTTCCATCTAATTATTGTTAGAGATTTTTTGCTTTTTTTCAAAAGACAGAACATCCAGAAAAAAAATCTTCAGCTTTATACCATCAACTAAATTTCCATAACAGATCCTCAACTTTCATGATAAATGTTTGGATAAAGTTTATTTCTAAAGATTTGTCATCATGGGATTGAAGTTGTAGTTTAAATAACACCCCTGTCTCCAGTAGAGGGCGCCATAAACTCAGGGAACAAAACAAAGCAGAGGGATATGTTCAGAAAAAAAATACGATGCTTTTATTATACAGTGTTGAACTTAACCTAAAATGCTCTCCATGAAAAAAACGTGCTTCAAAGCATAAATGTAATACTTTGTCTTCATCTAAACGTTTCTGACCAACTTCTGTCCTGAGAAAAAAACAGCTCAGCAGAGTTTAAATCACATTACAGAGTCTGAGGTGTTCACTGCAGTCTCCAAACCTCCTGGGTACCATACTCTTAGGATCTGATGGCATCAAAAATATGCTGCAGTCCAGTCCACGCAGTCCAAGGAATCTGGTTCCAAACAATCCCAGACACTGCCAGCTGGTTTTTGTCCAAGCCCTGACTCATCAGAGCTGTTTTTGTGGCAAATGATGATTGGTAGTAATAAAGAAAGAGCAGACTGAGATTGAAAGTGCTGCAAAGTAATCATAACCTCGTCTCAACTTTTCTGAGTCATGTTGCTTTAATCTAATTTAAAAAAGCAAACATTCATTGTAAAACAAACATCGTGTTTTGTCCTTTGGTTTGTTACAAATTCATTCAGGTTTCTAAACATTTTAGAATCATAAATCTTTGGAAAATAGTCTCTATAGATGGCAAGATTATTAACAAAACATCAGTTTTTCTAAACTTCTTGCAAGTTTATCATCAAGAAGRTTTAAGCTACACTAATTAGATTGAGGTTGTTATTCTGATCCAGGTTTTTAAACACAAAAAGCACTTTAACTCAGTTTTAGGCTCCAAATCTCTCTTATCCATCATKCTTTATGTTCAGCCACCAGTAAAATGTTGTCAAAATTTGATAAATAGTTCTTTATACATTTTTTATGTAATCAGAACTGTACTGAAGTTGTATATTGGACTAAACTTCTTTCTTAAAAAAAGAAGAAAAGATGTTGATTCCAGGACTTGGGGTGCAGACTTTGCTTCTTGACTTTGTCCCAGAAGATGTTTGTCTCTGAGGAAGTTTTGTCCTCTGGMTCTTTTCTGCGTTCAGATCTCCAACTAAAGGACAAAAACAAAGAATTAGTTAGAAACGTTTGTTAGAGAAAATAAGGATTTAAACTTGTTTTTTCTGATATTTCTTGTGTGTTGGATGTAAACTCACTACTGATGAATGATGATGATGATGATGATGATGGGCCTCCAGTGACCTAACCTATAAATGGCAGACAAAGCAGTCCCCAAATCAACTTAACACTGATTGCTGGTTATTATTCTAAGAGAAAATGACAAGTTTATAAGAGATGAGTGGATTTCAGATAAATGATTCCATAAATCGCATCACTTTGCATTTTAATTGAGATGGTAGGGACTTTTTTGTTCTCTGTGTGCTGAAAATAGATCCCATCAAGGGCCAGCCGTGCCTTTAGACTCTCAACCGCACTTTCCACTCCACATCCACTTAAATCAGACCCACRGGGAGAGAAGAGAAAATGGTTTCTAGTCACAGCTCGCAGATGTGTCCGCCCCCTCCGTGTTTTCCCCACACTGGTTTTATGAGCACCGCTGGAGACATTTTTAAATGTAAAAGTGTACGATATGAATTATTTATGCCGTGTGCACTTCACCTCTTTTTTCACTTTGTCTAAATGTTTTACCTGTATCACTCCGCTGCTGACCAGCTGGCCTGTTGTAAAAACAGGTGGACATCCCCATCAGTCCCTGCCCTGCARCAAGAATCAAAAATCCTCTTGGAGTTTTAAACAGGTTCAAAACTGAAAGTCTGGCTGATAAGAAAATGAAATCTGGCACAGACTTACCTGAAAGTGATAAATTAGTTTTGTCTTGTTTTAGTGGGGGTAAAATAGTCCTCTTTTGGCCCAAAGATCCTGCTGGCAGCTCCACAGAAAGTGTTGCAGTCCACTCTCGTTTTTCGTGAACACCAGAACAGGGAGTTATTTTACGCACTCTGGGTCTGGACTCATTGGAACCCATTGCTTTTTTCTGTCTTTCCAAAATGTTATTGAAGTGTGAAAGTGGAGTTTTCCACCTTTTACAGTGTCATCTTCTCAAATTGACATTTGTAGGTTGTATTGTGTCACAAGAGCTTAAATGTTGACTGTTTGTTTTTATTTTTGACCCTATCTTTATAATCGGTGGGACAAATTGAAAAAAAAAAACTTTTACCTAATCTGATACTGCTGCTTCCAAACAAACTCTCTTCTTTTAGTCTTAATGTTTGTCCTAAAGCGCTGTCGCCTGCTGTAAAGTAAAATAGCAAGTAACACTTTGGGTTGTGGGTTTAAAACAAAGGTTTGCACGCACATTCCTCACATTAATGCTTGGCTCTGTCATTATAAGGATCTTGGTTTCTATGGCAGCCCTCCCTGTTGGTTACTCTGTAACTCATAAGTTAATGCTTCAAAGAACCTGTTATTTTCCTGCACCCCCTCCAGAGTATGAAAACCCAGAAAGGGTGTGGGGGGGGTGTGGGGGGGGGAGGTGCAGGTTCATTAGAAAACTGTTAATTCATTGTAATGTAAGACTCCTGCAGCGTTCATAAAAGCACAAAACACACAAGCTCTGTTATGGTTGGTGTCAAAATCTTCGTGTTACAATACTTTGAGATGATCATGTTATGTTTTTTATTAGTCTTTCAASTGTCAAGGCTTTAGGCATGGTAATCTGTCATCCTGCTGGTTCCTGACTGAGTTATTGGTTCGTTGTGTTTATCAGATGGATTGCCTTGAAGTGGTGCAAACACAGTAATGCTGCTCAAAGTTCCTCCATGATGGGAATCCACTTTTGGATGCTGAGCTACTTCATTTGAAAACCTCAAGAAGAGGAATTCTCTGTTTTAGCACTACTTTTAAAATGTAGACTTGGTAACAGAGAGTTAACACCTGCTGTACATCCCAAAGGTTTTATTAGCAGAGTGCAGATACAAGTTAGCTTTTAAAATATTTTGTAGAGCTTCAGAAGTTCTTGTGCAGAAAACTCAGCTCTAGGTTTATTTTTGAGTTCGAATATCTCAGGCTGTGTTTTTGTTTTCTGCCATTGGTGGATTTATTGTAAAAGAGATTAAAAAAAAATTTCATATTATATACTGTAGTAGTACAAGTTTACGTAAGATTGATATTTTTGTATGAAGCTAAATAATTTCTGAAGAGCAGAAAAGAGCTCACTTTTAATGGTTTATAATTGTTGTAGATTATGTTCTAAACTATCTGCATAAGGAGCAGAAAGTCTGGATGTCCCCTGTCAGGATTTTTACAGAAACATACAAAAAAGAGATAATATATTTACAACCACTAACTTTATTTAAATTGTGATAAAGAAAAATGTATTTTTTTAATGTAGCGTCTGAGCTTTGTACTTTCTTTATTTACTAAAAATCTATAAAACACTTAATAACAACAAGCACAGTTTCTGTCTCCAGCTCTCTTGTCGATTGTTGGGACCTTTTTAGCAAATGTTGCACTTAAGCAAAATCAATGTTTAAAGATGTTTCCAGTGCCTTCTTTACATATTCTGCTTACTTTGCTTTCCCAAGTAGTTTGTTTTATGTAAACAAATCTCTGTTGCTGTGGCTCAAGCAGCCCTTCACCTTCTCCTTTGATTAATGTGGGTTCATTAGCTATTATGGAATTGCTATAAATTATTTTCCTTCTTCCCCCTCATTTATTTTAATGTGTTAAAATGTCGGCACTGCCGTTTAGCTGAAACTGTCATTTCAACAAACGGCTCTCATTAGAGGTTTCAACTCACTGACTGCACTCCAACATGATGGTGTGTCTCTTACAGTGTGTGTGTGTGTGTGTGTGTGTGTGTGTGTGTGTGTGTGTGTGT
>NW_013952404.1:6308146-6313573 GCF_001266775.1 Austrofundulus limnaeus | reverse complement strand
GTGTGTGTGTGTGTGTGTGTGTGTGTGTGTACTTGTTTTGACTACAGAGTGAGGACCATTTGCGCCATAGTGAGGTCTTTGATGTAAAGTGAGGACCTCTTCAATGTCCACTATGTTGTCAGCTCTGCTGTGATTTACTAGTTAGGTTTAGAGGTACGGTGTGAATTAAGTTTTGGTTCAGGTCAGGGATAGGAATAGACCAGTAATGGTTAATTTTTAGGGAAAATAACTGGGTTAGGCATAAATACAGTTAGAAAAATGAATGGAAGTCAAAACAAAGTCCTCATCATCATCGAGATCATTCTTCTGTACATTTTTTGACATGTGTCACGTCGCACACTTTTTCTGTTATTTGAACAATTTATATATCAATTTATATATCATTATGTGATGGACTTGCGACCTGTCCAGGGTGTACCCCGCCCCTCGCACTGTGACTGCTGGATATGGGCACCAGTGACCCACGCGACCCTGAAAAGGAAGAAGCGTGTACAGAAAATGGATGGATGGATATATCAAAACGTTCTCCGTCAAGATATTCCACAAGCTTTTTGAGATATCTAGCTTTTTCTGCCATGTTTTTCTCATTGAAAATGAATGGAGCTCTCTTCAGCCTCTTTAAAATCCTTTAAAATGTTTATAAATCTTTACTGTGCTTTTTACGTTTTGATCAGGTTCTGCTGTTTTCTAGCCTTTTAAAAAAACACACCCTTTTGTCTTACACGTTGCTTCATACGGAGGGTCTGGACTCTCAGTTATTGCTATCTTGCTTGGATCTGATTTATCCAGTTGCTAACATTTGGCTGTGATGTATGTATGTAGTGCTCGACCGTGAAGAAAGCTAAGCTATGAAGCTAAGTGGAAAATGTGTGTGTTGTAAACAGTCATCCCCTACTGGGAGGAAAGAAGAGCCGAGCTGAAGGAGATGGCTGTAAATGAGGGCTGCAGGCTGTGGGAGACAAATTTCTTTTAATTTGAAACTCAGCGTGGACTGGCCTCATTCACTGCTGCCATAGCTAAAGTCCAAGCAGACTAAATCAGTGCAGTAAATCTACGTCGTCGTTCACAACTCCTCTTTTCTGCTTTTCTAGCTATCATTCATGCCTCTTCTGCTATTCTTCTGCTAATTTCAAAGCTTTTATGCTTCTTTCACCTTTTTTGCTACTTTAAGCTTTTTATGTTCCTTTCACTTGTTACTTTTTAGCTAATTTGAGCTTTTTGTAAGCTTCTTACTGCTAATTCAGCAAATGTGATCATTCTGTTTCTTTGTGCTAATTTCAGCTACTTTTTAAAGGTATTTTAGGCTAGTTTCAAGTCAACTTTTTTAGCTATTCAGCAGAAATCTTTCAGCGTTGAGTATCTCCTCTGCACAGGAAATGCAAATTCTGTAGTTTGATATTGTTGTCAGTTTGTTTCACATTGTTGAGTCCTGTTCTCAGCTTTTGATCTTGCATTCTGGATGTTTCTTCAAAAAGGTATATACATATATATATTTTTTTCTAAATATCAAATACAGTGTAACTTTGGCCACACCCAGTCTTCCTTTGATGACATGATGTGAAAGTTTTTTTGCCTTTTATTTTAAAATCAAAAGAGCCTGTACATTAAATATAACTGCCATTTTCGCAAGTAATACAATTCAGTAAGACGTAAAATCAAAACTCATCGGTTCAGGTTTAAATAAATATAAATAAACTGAGTCAAACTGGCCCTGCTCTCATTTATATTCACAGAATACAGTCTGCAGAGCATGTCAGGAGAAGCCAGTCAGCTCTTGCTTTGGGAGCGAGCGGGACATCGGGTGAAGCGTTTGCAAGAGTTTCAGGAAATTYCACTTTTAAACCTTTTGCTTTGCGTGATCCACACGTGTTCATATCGTTCCCCTCCTGCTGCGAAGCGCCAGAGGTCAAAATCACATTTCAAGTCAGTGCTTCTTGTCTCCCTGAATTAGGCGTCCATGTGAACTGAGCATCTTGCTGCACTTCAGGGGAGGAAGCAGACAGAGCTTGAAGGATTGTTAACAGAAGTTYATGGAAGGAGTCAGCCGTGTCATGCTAAGGGGATGGAGACGGCGCCGTTTGCTCGACTGCGGCTCCGCGTGTTGACGCTGGACTCGGTCAGTTCCTCTCCGTGCTCCTCGGACTTCTTGTCCGCGACGTTGGCGAGGAATCGCAGGATGACCGAGTCCCACTCCTCYGGCAGCAGCAGGAGCAGGAATCCCAGGCAGATGGTGCAGGTGGCCGCCAGCCGCACCATGCTCAAGATCACCTCATGTTTCAGCACATCTACAGCTTCACAGAGTCGAGGAGAGACACAAACATAAGAGGGGGGGRAATAGCAGAGCATGAAGGGGGGCAGAGAAACAAAAACAAATTGAGATTAATTACTTAAAGATAAACCTCAGCTGTAGGGGTTGAGCTGCTTATAATCAACACAAGCAATCCACTTTATCCTCTGTCTCTGTGATCAGAAGCTCTGGGATGAGTTGTAACCCACTGACCTTCCTACAGTCCATCATGGTTAAAGACAAGAACTCGTCTGCAGGCATTTACTGTCGCCCTGGCAACCTGATCCTCCCTTAGTGGATCTGTTGTTGCACACCGATGATTGGATTTCCAGGACGGGAGAGGCAGACTTGCTGTGTAATCTCTTTGCTTTAGTTGCCCCAAGTGCTGACCCAACAATTCAAACACCCCTATTTGTGTGGCCATTTTATCCTTTTTTCATAACTAGAGTCTAATAACAGGATGCTAATTATAACATTAGAAGTAATAAGTTAAAAAAAACCTACCTGCATTGCCCGGCACACTGAGCAGTGTCCCAATAGAAATGAGGATGGGGTAAGTGAGCACCACTCCCACATGGACCAGGATGTTAAACACTGCAAAACACATGAAGAGGGTTGAGGATAAGAATAGAATAGAATAGAATAGAATAGAATAGCCTTTATTGTCCCACCAAGAGGAAATTCAGGTGTCACAGCAGCATCAGTAGAGGTTCACACACTAGTTTACAAATGATAAAAAATGCACAAAAAGCGAAATTACCRCTAACCAGCAATGATACTGGTACTAATAAAATATAATATAAAAGATTGTGCAAGAATAAAAAGATATGTTTTGTTTGATGAAGGAACAAGTTCAATGAATAAAACTATGGAATAATTTGGTGAGTGATGTTGAAAATCACTGTGTATGTTTAAGAAAATGATAAAAGTTGGATGGTTAAAGACATACAAAACAGTATTGTTCTAAACCATGACAATGAACAATCTTTGTTTTCAGGTCATTTGAAAGTTGTTTTGAGACTCCCACACTGTGACTCGTCAGTGAAGATGCAAAGAGGAGAAAAACTTACAATCGCCCCCCTTAAATGCCCTTTCTCATAATTGGAGTCACCTGTGCATTGGGGTCAAGGGTCACTGAACTTACCAAACCAAGTTTGAGTTCCAATACAGGTTTTAAAATCAATAAAGTGAAAACAGTGCCCAAATTTATGCACCTGTCTAATTTTATTTAATCAGTTATTGCACACTTTCTGTAAACAATTTAAACTTCATTTTACTTCTCAAATATCAATGTGTTTGTCCCCTATATGATATATTTTACTGATATTTTTTATCCAAACAATCAATGATTTATAAAGGTAAATCAGGAAATTTAACAAGGCTACCCAAACCTTCGCACTTCACTGCAAATCTGTGGACTATCAGCAGGTTTGCAGCTGTGTTTGTTATGATTTAAATGTGCATGTTTATTGTGACATGCTTTGCATTCATTAACCTGCAACAGCTATWGTCTTTAAGGAGTTTAAACTTCTTGTTGATATTTGAAACTTCTACAGAAACAGAACATTTTGAGCAGAAATGCGGTTACCATAGAAAGTGTTTTATGTTAAATTGCTGCAACTCTGATCCATTTAAAGGACAACCACAGACCTCTGCAGACACCAAAGCACCTGGTAAGAAATAGTTTTTCCCTTTATTGTTCTACTTTTATTTGGTTTTGTGTATTATTAAAAGTTCTTAACTAAGAATAGGTTTTCTGCTGCGCACAAACTGATTTTTATTGTCATGTATTCTAAAAAGTTATACTGTGCCAGTGTTGTTTCTGTACATTCTGCTGTAAGGAWGTTAAGTTTTATTTCATTGCTCTGTAGGTTTTTGAGTTTGTTCTTGACACTGTTTCCTTTCTTAAAGCGGATTCAAACATGGAGGCGTTTCAAACAAAGGACAGTGACAGCAGTAGCACCATGCCAGGAGTGGCAGAAGTAAGTCACTGTTCAATCTAAMCACTCTGAAAAAAAGTTACACTTTCTCATGTTTACATTGGTTGGTAGGAAATGTCAAATGTACTTAAAGCAGTTGAATTATAGAAAATTTAATGAAACATTATGGCAAGACTTAGTTTAATTTCAAATTGAACCACATTTCAAATRYAAGCATGTGTGGAATGTATGGAAAATMCACAMACAGAACAGGATTCTGTTGCTTGGATGAGTTTTGTTTTCCTTTTGAACAACAAAAAAATGTCCAATCACTCCTGAAATCAGCTCATACAAAGTATTCACCATAAAATCTAAATRTTTCATTTTATTTCTGACTTGTATGAAATCAAATCCTGAACTACTACTGCAACGGTTTCCTCTACTCTTGTGTTTCAGAAAGAGACSTGCARAAGTCCAGATGGACYTGAAGACAAAGGTGGAGGTGGTTTCGGTGAGGACCGGCTGATCCAGTCATTCAAAGCTCCAGAAGGACCACACTGCAGCGGCCAGATTGAGGAGAGCTCCAGTGAGTTACAGAGTTTCAACCAACATCAACTCAACAACTCTGGTGAGAGGCCTTTCACCTGTGACCACTGTGAGAASAGATTAAAAAGTATGGGAGAGCTGAAGATTCATCAAAGAGTCCACACTGGTGAGAAGCCCTACACCTGTGACCTGTTGGCATTTCAAAGTCCATCCACGTAGATATTTGCTGATYAACAAAGCAAMMGATTTGAAGTTTCATAAAGTACATAAAGTGTTTTTTTTTTCCGTAAAACCTAACATTAAACTTCTTTGATAACTTTGAACTGCTTTCAACAGAAAGAAAACCAACTTTTATGTTATTGTCAACAGAGGTGGTTATTTCACAGTGATTAGGAAGTGATAGGTTTAATTGCACATTTAGCATTTTCCTAGTATTAGCACAGTAGCACAGTGAACATATAGCACCTGTTTGTCATTCAGTGAAGTGCTTATTTCTAATTGGTGATCAGAAGCAATGATAATCATAACAACACAACTATAATAATAATAAAAATACTTTTTTAATGCAGGTAGTTTATGACTCCTTTAACGGGGGGAGGTGGGGCATTAGGGTCCCTCAATCATGGCTAGTGGGGGGTGCTGGCCCAAACAGGGTTGAGGACCACTGTTCTACAG
>NW_013952404.1:6304191-6308136 GCF_001266775.1 Austrofundulus limnaeus | reverse complement strand
GAGACAGAGAACTGACTCTGGTGATTGTGCTGTGACTCATAACTTGTTTGGACTCTGGAGGTCTCCGATTGGTTCTAACACGTAGTACTATCCTGGATGTCACCGGTTCTGCTGAACCCCTCCCCATACCATGTGTTTGTCCCCCCACCCCTCCCCTCCTTAACTGTCTTGCATGTATGCAGAGTGTTTTTTAGCGTATGTTTGTGTGTTTCTATGTAAAACATAGGATCAAAGCTCTTTTTTAACTCACCCTTCCTATTGCATGTATTCTAAGCTGCAAAAGATAGCGCACCTCAGTGCGAATGACCATGGACATTCATTCTCCCATGTTTGTTTTCACTAGCAAGGACCATACCATGGTAAGAGTTTAAAAATTTTATTGAAGGAAAGGGGCCGAAGGGTAGTGGGGATGAAGGAAGGGGTCGAAGGGTAATGGGATGAATGATGAGGCGTCTGGGGAGGTACGTCGAAGGAGGCTTGAGGAGAAGACTCAGAGTGGGGCATAGTCTCCAGGAAGGATGCTTTCCTGAGCCTGCTTTGGACCCCCCAGCTGGAACCTGAAAAGGAATGGATTAGGAGGTAGTTTGAGGTAGGGATGGAGGAGAAAGAAAGAAGCAGAGATGGAGGGATAAAGGGATGAGGAAGGGATGAAGGRATGAGGGAGGGATGAAGGGATGAGGGAGGGATGAAGGGACGAGGGAGGGATGAAGGGACGAAGGGATGAGGGAAGGGTGAAGGATGAGGAAGGGATGAGGGGAGCGAAGAAGGTGACGCAATGAGGCCTTACAGAGGGGCTTAAGTGGGGTGAAAGGGGAGGGTGGGCGTCAAGACAGCGAGCTAAGGGCAGACGCCAGGTGAGGCGAATTTAAATAGACGACGACTGATTGCTGCAGGTGAGAGGCGTGGTCCTGCTCCCGAACCTAAGTTAATGTCTTAACTTCATTAGGGTTGAAATGAAGCATCTTAAGAAATGATCTGTCTGTAAGATGTTCCACACAGAAGAGGCGGCAAAGCTGAATGCTCTTTTCCCCAGTTCGGGTCTGACACGAAGAACCAACAGGAGGATAACACTTGCTCTAGTGGCTGTTAGTTCTTTGTAGTAAGGTGCTTAAATAAAAGGAAACTAAGTCCAAAAAGACCTTGTAGATTAGAGTTATCCAGTGTGTGTTTCTGTGTGCAGTAAGAGAAGACCAACCAGACTTACACATTTACCACATCAGGTGTAGGAGCTCGTCTACAGCTTATTACTTTTGGGGTAAATTTATTTCAAGTTGGCTTGAAAACACAAAAATGACTATAACTCTGTCAAACTTACAGATTACCTTATATTTGGTGTGGTGGTAGCTGTGACTGATTGCAAACACATATTCTGAGTGCTAACAGGCTGACCTTTCAATTTTTTGCCACTTTATCTTATTGGATTCAACTCTGTGTCATAATATTTCATGAACGGCTGGATGGATTTTAATTAAACTTTCAGAAAAACAAAAAAACTTTTGCTAAATCTCTACAAGCGAATAACATTTTAGGGCCAACCCATCAATATCAGCTAAAACTTTGTGGAAGCTGAGTCACTCTGAGCGTGCCATCCTGCAATTCAAGATTTGACCAAAACAGCAAACATAAAATGATCTTGGTCTAAAACTTTTGCATTAAAGGTGGCAGTTGATACGTATTCCTTCAAGGAATGACTTTTTGTAAATACCATTACAAAGTTCTCAGTAATACAGCTGAAACAAATGGGTGAAACAGTGAACTCTGGTCTTAATGACAGTTTAGACATGCACTCTCACCCAGCCACAGTCCTGCCAGTCCACACAGGTAACCCCAGGGCATCGAAGACAGCGAGCCCAGGTGCTCCACCTTGGTGAAGTAGAGGATGAGGGGCACACAGGAGATGAAGATAAGGTTGAAGAAGCCCATCGTGGAAAGGAAATGAGCTACTTCTCCCAGGTTGGCGCTGCCGAGGAACATTTTAAACATCACCTAGCAGGCGACAAAATAACAAGGAACTCTTAGCAAACTTTCCTTCTCAGTGAAGACCGTTGTGAGTTTTCAGCCAGGTGTTTCCTCGGCGGTCTGACCTTGTAGAGCGCTGAGGTGGAGGCGGAGCCCACAGCCAGCGCCACACCCACAAAAGAATCCCCATGGAAACCATCAGCATAAGCCATCATGACAATACCCGTGATGGCCAATATGGCTGCAACAATCTGTTGGAAGAGATTCAGAGCAAATCAGTGCCAAACACACACACGTGTGTATTTATTCACTGTGAAAATATATCTCCTACAAACCCGAACACCCATGAAGCGATCTTTGAGGACGATCCAGGACAGGAGAAAGACGAAGGCCTTGTGGCAGCAGTAGAGAGCAGAGACGTCAGTGGCGGTCAGTTTCTTCAAAGCTAAGAGATACAGGTAGTTGGTCAGAGTCCACAGGATTGAGAAGGGGGCCGTCCTTTTAACGAAAAGCTTGATAGTCATCCCTTCTTCTCCAAAGAGTTTGCTGCACTCCCTGTTAGGCAGAAACTTACAGTAATATGGTTTCAGCGATGTGTTCCTGCTTTGAATTGAAAACGTTTTAGATTTACCTGAATTTCTGTATGGGCGTTTGCTTCTCCCGTGTGGTAAAAACATGTACCGAGTAGTAGATGGGGAAGAAGAGGATGTTCCAGTTACTGCTGAACCAGGAGATGAAGAAGGGACAGGAAAACGACTGGAAGGTCAGCTTCACCACCTGAGTGGTGCCCACCCAGGAGGAGGAAATGCACAGCACCATCAGAAGACCACCCAGCACCTTCAAAGCCGTGCCGGCACAAGTCTGTAAGGACTGACTTTCGCTGCTGGTCTCGCTGCCYGGTGTCTCTGCACGAGAATCTGAACCATCCTCTCCTGCGGAGGCAAAAGAATACGACAGATAAATCAACAAAAACACTGTTTGCTTGTATTGAGTTTTTCCGTCGCCAAACTGTTAGRCAATTATTATTATTTGCACTATTTTATCTATCACATTCATTGCTGTCAATTTGAGATTTGCATGTTGTGACCCACTAGGGAATTTAATTGATTAAGTAAAAAAATAGTTCCTCCTCATGATGCAGCATGTCCACTTGCTGTTGTGTGCACAGAGACTGGATGCCCACAAAGCAAGTGTAAATCTAACCACCCGCCATTCCACAAGAAAGTCCCACCAACATTGCTACTCAGTGATAGACTGGTAAACAGATGGAGGCGTCACTTTAATCTTACATCAGAGATGCAGATTTGGCCTTCAGCCCATATAGATCGAAGGAGTGAGCAGTTTCCGGCCAAAGTGCTGCATTTATAAGTATTTCCGGAGAGAGTTTAGATTTTTTTTTTTTTGTAAACCACTGATCAATTTACACCAGAGCAGGAATAAAAAATGACATATGCTTCCTGCTTGCTGCTGCTTTGCAAGCTCAGCTCGTGACGCTCTGCTGTTTCCACTACTGCACTCTGCTACTCTGCTTACACTCTGCTTCCTCTCATCATGATTCTTTTTTAGATTTAGGTTTATTTTGGTAAATTTACACTGCAAAAAAAACTACAAATCAATACCAAAACGGAGTAGGCTGAAGCCGAGGCTTACTTGCCTAACTTATTCAATGACTCTCAGTATACTGTACCTATACGTACACACACACACACACACACACACCTTATATGTGTATACATGTACATATGCACATACATATACAGCGGGTAAAAAAAGTATTGAACACGTCACTATTTTTCTCAGTAAATATATTACTAGAGGTGCTAATGACATGAAATTTTCACCAGATGTCGGTAACAACCCAAGTGATCCATACATACAAAGAAATCAAACCACAAATGTCCAGAAATGAAGTCAGGGATGTGCACAGATGGACGTCAGGTGGTGCTTGAGCACCTGCCCTTTCCCTCCAGACCATCTGCCCCTGTC
>NW_013952404.1:6279673-6304113 GCF_001266775.1 Austrofundulus limnaeus | reverse complement strand
GACAGGGGCAGATGGTCTGGAGGGAAAGGGCAGGTGCTCAAGCACCACCTGACGTCCATCTGTGCACATCCCTGACTTCATTTCTGGACATTTGTGGTTTGATTTCTTTGTATGTATGGATCACGTGGGTTGTTACCGACATCTGGTGAAAATTTCATGTCATTAGCACCTCTAGTAATATATTTACTGAGAAAAATGTTGACGTGTTCAATACTTATTTTACCCGCTGTACATATACAGTATAGACACATACATTACATGCATACATGGTTACACAATACAAATATAAATCTACATAACAGTATAAGCTTTTATAATTTTGCATTTTAAGGCGCTTTTAAACTTCACCAAAAAAGCACATAATTTGAGATCATCATTCAACTCATTCCATAATTTCACACCAATAACTGAAACACTTCTTGATTTTACTTTACTTTTAACTTGTTCAAAAGTTAACAAACCTCATAAATTATATTCACTCTCTCTTAACTTAGATAAATTTTTGAATTCCAGAAGGAAGATTTTTATTCAATGCTTCATACATTATTTCTAGTATTTTTATATTTACAACGTCCTGAAAATTTAAAGTGTTACTTTGAATGAAAAGTTTTTTAGTTGGTTCACAATATCCCATTTTATTAATAAGCCTATAGTGTTTTTATGTAACTTAACTAATATGTCAATAGCTATTTCATTTGCATTTCCCCATATTTCTGAGCAATATGCCCTGTTCTGCTTAATCTAATGACACTAAATGTTTCTAGTAAGAAGCTTCTTTTATGWATAAAGTGCCCTGAAGTTCTGCCAAACTGATGTTAATGAATTAATCAGTTCCTTGCTGGCACACAAGGACACAATCAAATAAATGCGATTTTTAAGTCACAGACAGAATCGTGACTTGGCATCTATGGATGAGAATGAAAAAAAAAAATACCATTCCAGAGAATTGTAAACAAGCCAAACAAGAATAAGCCTTGTAACTCTAACTAAAAGTGGGCATTGCGCCTAAATTTGGCTGCTGTGTCTGTTCATTATTAGTAAAGTGTCATATAGTTTTCTTGCACGTGTTGCTAAAGATTGTTCACAACTTTATAAGCTACTGATGAAGCTATCAATAAAAACCAATCTGGTTAAAATAATTCCAAATAAAAAAATTTACAAATAGACATAACAACTAAAATAGCAAGTTTGTACATAAATGTTTTCTCAAACACAAGGCCACTCCTCAGAAACAGTTGGATGTGTCGACTCTGTTGCATCTGATCATTCACTTGCTGTCGTTTAAAGAGCTTATCGAATCTGCGTGACGCAGCATGCTGCTGGAAACTCACATTTCAATCCACTCTGGGTCTTATCCCCACCACTAACGCTGCACGCAGGCAGCACTGATTGATGGAGCCTCGCTGAATCCAATAAGAAGCTCCCAGTAATGTCTGCAGCGTTAGGCGCTCGCACTGCGGCTCACATGCTTTGGGTCTTTATCCAAAATAGGTTGAAAGCTGTTTCGTGGATGGGATGAAAGTTGATTAAAGTTTTGTTATCTCTGCAGAAGAGCTGAAGGTGAGGAGTGGATTTGTTGGGGAGAGAAATGTTCAGAGGTGAGGGACAAACTGATGTCAGAACAGGTGACTTTACTGTTTTTGTTTACATGGCAGCCGGAGTTTATCATGCAGCTAATGTGCTATTTTCACATTATTCACTACAGACAAATGCACCATAAATACTGTCATATAGTTATAGTTTTTTAGTTTAATGATTCCAAATACATGCAGCACAGGCAATGCATGTGATGTCTTTCACAAAGCCATGTGATCCCAGTAAATAAAGTTTGCTCCTAGTTTTAATAGCCCCGATGGCTTAAAGTCTAAATGGTTTCTTAGGCCTCTCTGGTGGTTTGAGTTTACCTTCAGAGTTGGGGCTGGTCAGGACCTGAGTGCTGTATGAGCTGAGAGGAGCCACTCGGGCTGAATGCTTCTTCATTCTCCACCAGGAAAACACACACACTGTCCTCCAGTGGAAGGTGTGTGTTTGCCCAGGCTGCTGCAGCTGCAACACTCAGCAGCTCCTCCTGCTGTAGCGCATCCTCAGACTCTTGACTCCCCCGCTTCGTCTTCTTCCTCTTCTTCACGCTCCCCCTCCAGCTGTAAGATCAACTCCTCATCCCAACACTTCGGTCCAGACTTTCTGCTCCCCTCAGATGCCCTCCTTCTGTCTGGATAGTGACACAGCTTAGTGGAGAAAGCTCAGTGAAAGTGCAGCCAAGTGGACTCCACAGTTGCACTGAGATGCCCCAGTCCAGTGTTACCACAGTCTCCAAGGGAGACTGAGCTTCAAGAGTGTGTGTATATGTGTGTGTGTGGCATGGTGCAATCACTCCTCTCACCTCCTCTCTAGTCTCGCTGTCTCTCTAAAATTTCCCCTCCTCTTCTTTTGCTTCCACAAATCAGCAGCTTTGTTTGGAAGGTAACCAAGCAGCGTTGGCTAATTATGCTGCGTTAGCTGTGGCCCCATCCTCTCCTTCCTCTCTTCCACCCCCCCCCACCAACCTGACCAGGCTCCCCTCACTTCTTCTGCACTCTCATCTTCTGTCTCTCTGACTTTTCTCGCCTCGCCTCCTGCTCTCGAATACTCCTTGAGACTAAGATTTATTTGCAGAAAGCTGCCTCCACAACTCTTATACAGACCTGCTGTGCACAGATATACAGTTTCACTTAGTGAGAAGTTTGGCTACAAGGTTTATGAAATATTTTGTTTGATTTCACACTTACAGTATAAGTAGAAAGTTCTGAAATGTTTACCGTTAATGGAGTATTTTCACATTAAATATTGACCATGTGAGGCTGCTCCTTCAGTAAAGGAATCCAATATCTTTATTACATCGCTATTGCGTAAGCAGAACCCTCCCATCAGAAGCTTTTAGGTGTTGAGGAGAGCCACGTGAGTCACAAGTTTCCATTTCAAGGAAAGTCCTCCAGTCGTTCCATCCCCAAACGTGGTTTAGCTACTTAAAGATTTAATGGACCAAAATATTGTTTGGGCCTATATTTCAACAACATATCAGAGCCAAGTGATAATCCATCAGACACAAGAGATCACACAGGCAATAATAAGTTTGTTTTGATGCTAAATGCTAACACAAGCCTGACAGGCAAACCTGGAAAACTTAAATCAGTCATGTAAACAGGCTGCAAAGCAAGGACTGACTGATTCCTGAAAGCTTTATATCACATTTCAGCCTATGGGCTCGTCTTCAAACAGCTTCTTCCTCCAGAGCTCACCAGTCACAGTTCTGATAAAACTGTGAGAACACAAACAGCACAAAACTTGGTTTTGTAATAAAAGAGGTCCATGTTTCAGAACACCAAAGCAACTTCTGTGTTTGAATAAAATATTTAAAGCTGGAGGGAACTTTCTGTTGTGCGAGTAAAATCAATGTTGCCGTTCGCTCGCTGTTGCAGAATACCCGATTGGGAAGCAAACATAAATCCAGCGAGGAGAGTTAACTTTAAAAATAGCTGTGCTGATGAGAGGAGCCAAAAACTACTGCAGACAATTAGGAGGCAGAGAAACGAGTCATTCAGCAGAGTCTGCTAATCTGTATTAGATTTGAGAAATACCTGGATTACAGGCACTGCAGGAGGCAAAGGTTTAAGCTCCAATAATCCAACAACCATAAATGTATCGCTCAAAAGCAAGAGTTAAACTTTCTATAGAGGTTTCGATTAAAAACAAATTGCAGCCACCTGTAATAAATGATTATTATATGTTAAATAAAAACTGAGTGTACTGTATATAACAAAATATTCTGCATGCATTACAGATCAAACAATAAAGTGCAGCGCCCTGGCTCTTTACCTCCATAGCAACAGCTGTTCTCCTGCACAGACAGATGCACTCAGCCCATTCAGGCTCTTTTTTTGTCATTTAGATGAACCAAAATTTATCCTCTGTTATCAGAAGCCTCCTTGTCTTTAGCACTTCGACACGTCTGTTTGAGGACCAGGAGCGGAGAGGACAGAGACGCTGATTTTTATTGACAAAAAAAAAAATTCTGGCTGTCAGGTGTGTTTTCACTTAAAGTCCCACCAAGTCAAAGTAAGAGCAGTGGAAGTTGAGGACACCTAGTGTCGAATGCAATCGACTGCAGCACAGAGACATTGATCTCTTACTAAAATAAGATGCTTTGCTGAAAACATGGTGTTTACAAATGATGTATATGGAATTGCAACTGAAAAGGCAGAGAATTAAAAACTAGTTTTGTTATTTTTGTGATTTAGTGCATTCATAAATATATAAATAGAGTGGTCAGTTGTGTTCTTGGGCAGGACGCTTCACCCACCCTGCCTGCTGGTGTTCAGAGGGTTCAGTGGCACCAGTGCACAGCTTCCTCAGCTCTGTGCGAAGCTACAGTGTAGCATTTGTGAATGGAGTCTATAAGGTCTTGATACAAGTTCAGACCATTTAAAAGCACACTTTGAAAAGTGATGTGTGCTGGACGTAATACAAGCGATTGATATTAATAATTTTGACTAGATTAAAGCTGAAACTAATGCATACAGAGGAGCTTAAAGTCAAGATTTGCACACACTTTTTTATTTTTTGGCTCTCTCTTTCCCTCTTTGTCTTCATAACGTTCAATGTAATTTAAAAAAATATGCACCGTAATGCTCTTCGTCAAATTAGTTTTTTTTTTAAGAAATGGCACAGATCCTGATATAATTACTGAGAGAATCATAGATAAGTTGTTGTAAATAAAGCTTTTTTCCCCCTTTTTCTTGTTGTGCTATTAACATTTTATTGATTATTATAAAAAAAAAGATCTGAATTGTTGTTACTTTGGCTTCTCAGCTTATTTTCAATGATTTTTGTCAAAAACCTGTAAGTAATAATAAATAAATTAACTTGATTATCAGACTGATGACTTGAACAGGAACAAACATGTAAAATAATTAATGGATGGATGGAAATTCTTTATATCATTTTATTCAGTCATTGCCTTTAAGAACTATACTTTTCAAGTAATTCTTCATTTATGTCACGTTTATCGCCATCTCAGAGAATAAGCAGCAATGTTTCCCTTGCACAACATTTAAAATTACAGACACGTGTTCACAAGCACAACTTCTGCTATTATTTCAAGCTGATGCTCATAAAATTAAAAATAAAATAAAAAAAAGATTAAACAGGGAACTAGACTGAAAAGTGACTGGTCAAGTCTTGAAAATAAAAGTCACATGTTGCAATAAGACAATTTGACACCAGCAACAGAAACAGCACCATGCTCCAGATTAAATGATTAGACTGTACATCAGATATTTTACTAATTTGAGACGTGCAGCTTTAGAAACAAAGGCATTTCTACCTTTGTGCTATTTTTTTTATTATTATAACAAATATGTTTACATGTGTAGATGCCATGGATGACATTGCTCTTTCTTTGGTTTGTAGCTGGTTTATTTTTGTTATTAGATCAATTAACCACAAGAGGGAAGTGTTGCTCCTCAGAACTGATTTTAGAGAAACGCTAAATCCATTAGAATCTAAATCCAATCCCTTCATTTCTATGTATATTTCATTGCAGCACAGTCTTAGGGCACATTTGCTGGGTAAAAGTCAAAGAATCGAAATCCCTGTCAAGCATCATAAGAAGCTCTGAGCAGTCCCACTGTGGCGTCAGCACAGGCAGGAGGTTTTATAAAACCTGTGGAGAAAAACTGCATCCATTACTCGCAGGTCGTGCGGCTCAGCCTCAGCACGTAAAACCAACAGCAGCCCAGGAGCCATTCAGGCAAAACTCATATCACATTCATTGGGCTGGTTATAAATAGCAGAGAGTGAGACGCCTTGGGATCAGCAGGACAGTTCAAAATAACCAGAGAAAAATTTGGACAGAGAAAAAATGAAATAAAAGGGAAAGCTCATTTGCAAAAGAAACAGTCAATAAGTCTTTTCATCCTAAATGACCAGCTTGACTCTAGACTTTCGTTATGAACAAAAAAGCTCATTAAACATAAAACTTTGCTTTACCATGTCCTTTCTACATCTTTTCCTTTAGCGTCTTTAGATGTGCTGCTGTCGTGCTGTGATGCCAGCAGCGAGCAACGCCGACCCAGAGTTAGGTGAGCAGGAACTAAAAGTACCTGTCATTCTCCCGCACTACAGCTATTTACCCAGCGGGGTGTGTGCAAGCACTAGACACATATTTGAAATGAGCTTCTTTATATAAGACTTTACAGCAAATTACTATAATGTCTTCCAGGAAGGTCTGAACTGGCTTTAGACACCTACAGGAGCCTGTTAGAGCTGCCAGTGAACTGTTCTTTTCTTTTAAATACAGTTTCAATCAAACTTTTCTACATATTTTCAGCGTTTCAGCTAATATCAAGTGATACGGCAGGAAAAAAGTTGCAACCTACTTGTTCAGAATTGCATTTTCTTACTCATGCTTAAGTATCACCACAGAAAAATCATCGTGACTTTACTAAAGCCCAAATCTTCCCCTCAGAGGCTACGTCTCTCAACACAGATGGCAGGTGGCGATATTAAACAAACTGGCAAATAGAGATGATAAATATATCATTGGCTGGCAGGATCAGCCTTCTGTTCAGTTTAGGTGCTTTTTGGATTTAATGGAAAACGACAGTCATCATGAGAGACGTGTGATTCTCAAGTGAAAGTGTAACGGGGCGGAGCTAGACAGTGTTTGCAATTGGCGGCCAAGGTGTTTTCAGTGGGGTACATACAAATGAATAAAATACTCTGAATACGAAAATTCAAGATGTCCAACACAGCTAACTTCAAACGACTCTAATTAACTGTTTTTAGAAACGTTCGGCTAAAATTTTGTGTGATCATAAGAATGATWAAAAAAACACGCATATTGCTAGTCCCAACTAAGCTAATGCTATAAGGCTATAATTTAGTCATTTTTAAATATACACAGCTGAAAATTAGTGTAACAATCTTTAACAAAATCGGACTTAAAGCACTAATTCAAGATGGCTGCCAAAGCTGAATATAAATGGCTACCACTCAATTTGTTATGTTGGCAGCCAAGAGCCATGACATTCTGAAAGCTAACCCAGCTGGCAAAAAAGATTCTCATTAACTGCCCATCTTTGAAATGCCTCATGTGATAGCCAATCAGGTGCCAGCGGTGGCACTTGCCACCCCAGCCACCCCTCTGGCTCTGCCCCTGAAGTGTAAACAAAAACAATGAGTACAACTTTGAGGCCCTAAAGAGACCGTAAATGGACTATTCTTCAGGAATATACATTTAAGATGAAGACCAAGCACAAATGACACATTTAAGACATTTGACATAATTAGTTTTAAATGTCTGTTACAAAAGAAGCTGTACTGATGAGCATGAGTGGCTTTATTTTTGTTTGTTTTGCCAAGTTCTGTTTCCTTTAACTGCTGTAAATGATTGTCGAGGCTGTCCTTGAACCATTCACTCTGTTTCCAATTTAAAGCTCAAGCCTCTCCTCATTAATCAGGTGCTGCTTGAATAGATTAATCTGGATGAGAAGATGTATTCTCAAATGAAACGTGTGATCGCATCCATGGCTAATCTTCTGCAACCGACACTCCTGATAAACACGAGGTCGTTAATGAGAGATGGGCTTATTTAGTTGTCCGCAGCGTCTCTCTAAAAATCCATTGAGGCGCTCTAAACTTTTAAAAAAATAGCCCTCGAATGAATGGATGGATCTATTCCCCACTAAATGAGGTTTAAGACACAATTCTTTTGAGAGTTTAAACAGGTTCGTTAGACTCAAAGTCACAAAACTTGATGCTTGGAAGGAGGAAAGTCGTAAACACTCAGACTGAATCTTTGTATTTCAAGTCATTAATTTGTATGAGAGTTTTTATGTAAAACACACTAAAACCTTCTGCGTTTAAAACAACACAAATTGGAGCCCAGCACAGGGTCATATTTGGACATGTCAACTCAGCAGGGCTGGGATAAATTAAGTTCTTTACCCCAAATACTGTCAGACTGGACAGTTAAAATGGTTCATCTCTGATCTATTGATTAAACTTTTTGACCCAATATTTGGTCAAACCAACTCAACAACACAGCTGCTGAGTTATCAAAACAATCCAGCATTTCGAGGGAAATGTAACCCTTCTGTGACAAGTTCAAGTAAATGGAAGTGAATCAGAATCTAAATCCCAATATTTTCACAATTAAATTACCATTTCTTAGGATTTGTGTGGGGTTAAAGCACTGAGGCCCCTCCTGCAAGTGGTGGGCCCACAGGAAGCTATCGATAAACAGATCAGTGCAGTTTCTAGGGGTGTAAGAAAATATCGATACACTGAAAATCGCGATATTTCATTTCCCGATACTGTATCGATATTCTAAAGCCCTGTATTGATTTTTTATTAAGGTTTAAAATGTCAATTTTCCTGCCAGCCATTCATTTTTATGTTGTAGTTCAGTCTCTGACCACTAGTTGGCAGCAGTGAGCCAGCCATTTGGCTCCTCTACCTCTTGAGCGCCAGAGAGCAAGGGTAGCATTTGCATTGTGAGTAAACATTAGCTTAATGCTCCGATAGCTGAATCTGAGCGGAAAAGACCAACACCCTCTGCCTTCTAAGCTGAGGTAAGGTTACGAACAGTTACTTATTCATCAGAATGTATTTTAAACCAAATTAAGTGTCTCATTCCAACTTTAGTCAACCTTCACGTA
The DNA here is from genome assembly GCF_001266775.1 of Austrofundulus limnaeus. Classification (NCBI taxonomy): domain Eukaryota; kingdom Metazoa; phylum Chordata; class Actinopteri; order Cyprinodontiformes; family Rivulidae; genus Austrofundulus; species Austrofundulus limnaeus. The sequence goes on along the minus strand of NW_013952404.1, from coordinate 6,295,414 downwards.
ACAGAAAGCTAGCGCATGTCTATGTAATAGAATTTTCTGAGACAATGAATTTTGGTTTTTCATTTTTTTTCCAGTAAGAGGTTTTTATTTAACAGAATTTTTGGACGGAAAAAATCACAATATATCACAATATATCGCCTTGCTTACAGTATCGCAATATATCGGGATATATCGTATCGTGACCCCTATGTCATGATATGTATCGTATCGCCAAATTCTTCCCAATACACAGCCCTAGCAGTTTCTGCAGTATTATGGACTCTGTACTGGTCCATTGTGGTGAAGAGGAAGCTGAACTGTTAGGCAAACTATGGCCACAAATCACTGACCCATTGATCACTTTTAGATCGCTGATGCAAGCGGCCAACACGAGTTTTCTCTGCAGGGTAGCTGGACTCTTTCAGAAAGGGTGAGAAGTTCCGTTATCTGGGAAAAACTCAAAGTAAAGCGGCTGCTCCTCCACATGGAGAAGAGTCAGTTGAGGTGGTTAATGCACCTGGTAAGGATGCTTCCTGGATGTCTCCTTAGGGATGTGCTTCGGGCATGGGACTGAGGAGACCTGAAGGAAGACCCACGACACAATGGAGAGACTAGGTCTCTCACCTGGCCTGGGAACGCCTTGGGATCCTCTCTGAGAAACTGGAAGGGATGACTGGGGAAAGAGAGGTCTGGGTTTCCTCGTTCAAGCTGCCGCCACGACCCGACTCTGACAATGGATGGATGGATGGATGGATGGATGGATGGATGGATGGATGGATGGATGGATGGATGGATGGATGGATGGATGGATGGATGGATGGATGGANTGGATGGATGGATGGATGGATGGATGGATGGATGGATGGATGGATGGATGGATGGATGGATGGATGGATGGATGGATGGATGGATAAATACACATATAAATGGCCCAGTTCACACAGAAGTGAGAGGAAAAGTCTCATTACTAAAAAGCTTTATTTAACAATTGGCTTTTCAAAAAACATAACTAAAATGGGTTCTATGTTCTCTTGTAATCCCACAGGTTGAAGCAATAATTTAACACAAGTAAGTTGTTTATTTTGTGTTGTTGGAGATCATCCCTGAGAAAAGTGCACCATCAGCTCTCTCCTCCAATGCCCCACCATTGTCTCAGTGTCAGCAAAATTCTGAATATTGCCCCACCAATCACACGCACATTGACAACTGGAAAGCTTGTCGAAATCCTGCTGTATTTCATGCATGTTTCAGGAAAACAACTGGATACGTGCACATCCATCCCCAGAGGAGGGAGTGTAGCATTTAATAATGAGCACGTTTGCAAAATGAGAAGACGCATGCAGCTTTCACTGCTGCAGCTCAAAACAATCAACTTTGGGACTTGTCTTGAGAAAATGACTTTCTCTGCTGAAGCTCAGAGATGGATGAGAGTCAAGCTGACAGTGACAGTAACGGATCTCACGCTGCTCCTTAATGGCCATAATTTAAAACCAATTAGAGGAGTTAGTAATTTGCAGTAGCATGGTTTGAATAAATCTAACTTGCAAGAGTAAAAGAAAATGTGCAATATTATTATTTTCCACACACTGATAAGTTGTATTTTCCCTCTCCTTATGCACACACACGTTTCTCTGTAAATCTGTGATTTCTTGCAATAAAAACAAACATCACTCTGATATATTTCCCCGTCTTTTCCACTCACTTCTGTGACTTGAGTATCCCGGGTTGTAGCCGTAGTAACCGGTGATCCTCAGAATCCGGTCCTCTATGTCGCACACTCCGTTGGCTGACACTTTCGGGGGGCTCTCGGTGGTGGGGACCCTGGTCGGCGTGGCCCTGCCCGGCAGGTGCGTGCTGCTCCTCAGCAGCTCCAGCTGGATGCAGGGCTGCTCTCCGCTCTCTGGAGCGCTCTCCGGGCTCAGCATCGTAAACAGGTCCGAGCGGGAACAAGGTCAGAGGAGGAGTCCAGACCAGCCACCCTCCGGGCTGCATCAACAAGCAGGAGGAAGAGGAGGAAGAGGAGGAAGAGGAGGACATTCACACACAGTCACATTCCTTCAGAGACGCTCCCAGGACGCGGAGCAAGGTTATCAAACTCAGGTGGTCTTGGCGGACCTGAACCGCTAGGGGGCGTGTCACTACATTCACGTGATTTTAATCTCTGGTTGGGGGGGAAAAAAATCAATATTTTCCTTTTATACAGAATTCAGATTTTAATCTCAGATGTTCATTCTGCTGCTTTAGTTGCAAAAATATATGCATGRCTCAAAACTAACCGATCAGTTAACACCCTGGCTTTGACTGCCTGCCTTGATTTTTTTATTCTTATTTTTATATTTTTGTCAATTATAAACTACAAACAATCTCAGTATAATATTTCACCTCCTCAGGCCTTTCTGACAGGTACAACTTTACAAATAAAAACTTGTTTCTCATAAACCAAATTAGTAGAAACCAGGCTGCTTTACATGAAAGTCTTGTTTGGAGCCATTTACTTTAAATTCCAGCTAAATTGAGTTCAGTTAAAATATTTAAAGCTCTTTGCTATGTGGCAAGGTTACTTATATTTGAAGACAATGATTGAAAAAAAGGATAAAATTTATTTGCCTTCTTACTTATTTATTCTTCTTACTTCTTAGCTCAAATCTGTGCTTTTTAGCTTTTATTAAATCTTCAGTGAACACACTTTATAGCTTCCAGCACTTTGTAAATGTTCCATAATATAAAACTGCAAAGATTCAGGTGAATAATGATAATAAACATGATGGGAGAGCTCACTTTAGAARAAGAAAACTCATCTAAAATACTGTATTTGTGATCTTCAGACCTTCAGGTGGCACTGAAATAAAATCAATAGATATTTTTGGTTGCACTCAGAAATAACTTTGAAAGCAGTGGTCAATAAATAAAGCTGTTGTTGTTCTGTTCAGAAATGCAACATAAAACTCTATCATGCAAAAACCTCCAAATATAAACAAATTTCAGAATCCAAGCAGCTTTTCCTGGTTAATTTATCTAAAGAAAGAATAAAATTATGTATTTTTGTCAACTTTATTTTTAGCAGAACAGTAGTGTTCTTTATTTTTGTTTTGATCTATGACAAAACATACAAAACATCACTTTTAGGATCATTAGTTTGCTATTTAATCTGTAGATAAAAGCTGTWCTCCTCATTTGTTTTCCATTAATTTTTTTATCTGTGGGACAAGTCTGAAGTGCAGTTTGAAATGTTTTTCTTTTATCATGAGAACTTTCAGATTATAAAGTTTGTCCATATTTCAGCTCTAGTTTWTTTWATTTTTGCTTTATTTTTAAGCACRTGTTGTGAGTTTTAAGGTAAACTGCATAACAATCTCTTTTCCTCAGCTGGCCACAGGTTTTTGTGCTGGCTCAGAGAAGTTCCACTTGACTGGATCCCCCAGCTTGCAGATTGCTCAAAAAAAAACTAGGTTGCAAATCCAATAACACAAGATGCAGTATTTCAGTTCTTCTCTGATACGCCTCGTTCCAAGTCTTCCCCTCTCTGTGTGAAATTGATTCCCAGTGCGTGTGGAGAATTTGTGCTCCTGTTGGCATTGTTGTTCAGACACACGCTTGGGGTTTATGATACCCTTGGACGTCAGAAGCACACTCTCTTTCTCTCTCTCTTTCTCTTTCTCTCTGCCTGACTTAAGAAACCAATCTCCACCTCGTGTTTCTTTGTTTCAGTTTGTTTGTGTTCCAAAGCACTTATCTCGAACACTCAGTTCACGGACGGCTTTGTGGCTGCAACAATGAAACGCCAATGCCCAGAAACTTTCCCAGTCCCCGTATGAGAACTGCTTGTTTCTTTGTGGACACTTTCTTACAAGTCTGTGCAGCTACAGTCCAAAAAAAAAAAATTAAGTTTCACACATTTGTTTACTTCGGTTACAACTGAGCCACATTAGTTACATCTTAAAGGGGAGTTGTACTTTTTTATCAGCTTCTTTTGAAGCAGAGAAAAATCACCCCAAAGATAAAAGACCTTGCATTTCTTTAAGGAATGCATATCACCCGCCATCTTTAATGCCTGAAATTTAGRCAAAATAATCTTAAAGAAATCTTAAAGTTTTAGTCGAATCTTGTAATTTACGGTTTTAAAAGTCTTGTGCAACACTGTGAGATTTTGCAAGTTGTATGAAATCCAGATAATGTGTTGAGGATGACTTTCAGCTACTACAACACCAGGTTTTAGTTTAATATGTGTAGAATYGACTGAATTATAACCATCTTTGWGTTGGTTAATGTGACGCCAATGAGTAAAGAGGCAATGATTACTTAAGGAGCTTCATACATTGAACCTGTACAGTGGTTCATTAGTTATTTAGATATTTTGCCAACACTACAGACAAACAAACCCAAATTAGACACTCAAAATAAATAATATTGCCCTTTTACCTTTGTCTGATCGAAAAAAAAATGGTTTCTGACAGCAGGTGTACATTCTCAAACCAATATTAATAATAAGTCACTTGGGAAATAACCTTAATGCTGTTGTTAAATTATTACCCTCATATTTTAAGTAAATAAAATCAAGTATTTTAGATCCTTGAACACATTCTGTTGTTTTTATTTTTTAGCTGAGGTGCAAAAGGGAAATTTTTTGGTTACCGTACAGCTTCCTCCGTGTTGCATGTACAGATGGAGTGAGCACAGAATGTGGTTTCTATTTTTAGAYGCCGGATCTAATTTTTGATGCAGAGAAGATGTATGCTGCGGGTATTTTTGGACGGTATTATTATGGCAGTTTCATCATAGTGTTTCTGCAGTGTAGTGCTCACTGGCTCTCCTCCATCGGTGCTTGTTACAGACTTTGTGTCATAAAACATAATCCTCTGCCTAAGTGGAATAAAAAGGACATGCTGACGAGAATATATGCCCCCGTGGGGCTTCATCCCAGGCCAAACCCGGCACACCAGCAGCCCCCTCGGCTGTTCGACGAGTCACCTCAGAGATCAGTGTCTGACTCCTCAGCCACCTGCTGTATAAATATYCATTGTGCACCAAAGATGGGTTGCACAGTGGAGAGAGACAAAGGGTTGTTTGATTGAAGAATGGTTTATTTGAATAGAAGCTGCACAGAGTGATGGCCACAAAGGTCACCTATGAGATTTGTTGATAATTAATACCTCTGATCACCATGTCTGTATAATGTGTGGCTTTTAATTAGAAAGAGAAAAAAGTGGGAACAAACTGATGAATAAATAATCAGAGCAGGGCAGATTTAGAATTGAAACCATCACTGCTGAGACAATATGAAAAAGCCAACAGAAAGTCTAATATCTTGTTTTATTATGAAATCTTGAATCTGATAACATCTTATTTAATAATATCCACAAATCTTGTGTTTTTTTCTTTAGTGCTGATTGTTTTTACATCTAAGGATCAGTTTAAGAGAAATTTCAAACACACCACAGCTACTGCCAAAGACACTAGACCAGAAATGGACAAAAGTGGTCGGAATAAGCAGCTGTAGGATGTTCGCGTCATATTTTACCTCATGTATCTTCTTGAACTCAAGGCCAGGCCAAATGTGGCCCACGGATGCATTTTTTGTGGCTCCTGAGAGCTTCTAAAATGTATTAATGTCTTTATAAAAATGCATGCTTTTTTAAAGTCAGCATTGACTGTAAACTATATCTCCTACAATACATGTTGATTATTTTACCAGCAAAATGGCAGTACTCCACCTAGTGGTGGGATACCCACCACTAGGTAGAGTTGCACAAGGTTCAAAACATAACCCTAGATTGAGCCCCGCCTATCCGTCCATCGTTAGCATCTGTGATGTGACAGCAAAGAGGAGCAAAAGAGAAACCTAAAATACTCACATTCATAATATTATTTTACAGTTTGTAGGTCTAAATATTAATCAGAGGATAAATCAGCAAATATTTAATAGTTTGTAATAAATTGTAGCATGATTCAGCAGAGTGCTACTGTATGTAGCCTATATGCTCTGCAAGCTAATATCTGCTAACCAGTTCAATAAATGACAGTGATTACATCGACTTTATAGGATTATTTTAATTTTAATATTATTAATGTCAGATCACACTGAGCTAAATAAGATCAAATCTGTTATTTGTTGTGAAGTTTTCCGGTTTATCTTTTGTTAGTAAATCCATAACCGAAACAGCTTTTCTGGCATTATTTAAAGAATTAGATAAATCATATAAACAGTAAAATATTATTAATAGTTTTCATGGTTTCTACATTTGTCGTTTATTTTATACTATATTGACAACATGTACAGTAATGGTAAATCCAGACTTGCTCATTTTGCTTTAGCTGCTTCTACAGCTGATCACACGGTCACGTGATTTCTGTGCACTCCAGCTGTTATACGTATATAACCTTCTTGGTTATATAGGAGCTTTGCAGCTGGCAAAATTGACCCAACAAAATCTCCATTAAACTGCTTTGTCACTGGCTACTTTTGCTGTGGCTCAGTTGTACTGAGAAGTGGGATTTTCCAGCTTACAAGTCATAAATTTAAACTGGAACATCCCCCCAGTAGGAATTCCCTGTTGGAAAGTGTCACCCCAGATTTACACTACATGCGACTCCGCTCCGCTGCGCTGTGGTGCGCAGTTCGCAGCTGTTCGTTTGCAAACCAATTTACACAGCCTCCGCTCCGCTCCACTCTGGTGCGACACACAGAGGAGGRAGTGTGTGCAGGAAGGATCACGCAATAAATCCGTGATAAATGTGGAAGTCAGAGCAAAAAATATTTAATTATGTGAAAGACGAATTCCAAACACAGCTGAAAACATTGATATATAAAAGCTTTTGATATCTATGGTTGAAACTGTATTACTGTCATCTTTTTGAAACTTCTAATTTCAAAATAAAATCCACTTGTATCGTGTGTGTACACATATGCTTCATCCACATGTTGCCATCTACTTCCCAAACAAAACAATACATTAAAACAGCATCTGTGTAGAAATATATCCATATATTTATTAATATAGCTGCAATTTTGACAAAATGATGGTGTCTTATTTTGAAAATACAGATGTTGTGCTCGTTCCTCTTCATGTTGGTGCATCGTAATGTTTAAAAATTGACTCCGGCGCAGCTCCAGCGTCCGGCAGAAATAGAATTAGATCTAATTTTGCCGGACCCTTGTCCGCTCACTGCCGCCGTGCGGAGCCAGTGTAAATACTCTGTGATTAGAATTAGTGCGAATTTGCTGCAGAGGTCGGACCGGAGCGGAGCGGAGCAGGACCGCATGTAATGTAAATTAGGGATGAGAATCATGAATGCAAAATGACAGCTACTCCCTACAACAGTGAGAAAAACTCTCTTACTTTTACTTTTATTATTTATTTCACATTTAGTCATTTGTACATATAGATTTTCAGTATTTAAAAGAGGATGTGTCGAAACGCTGCTGTGCACAAAATACCACATAGTGCTCAGTTATTGTTTGTTAGAAGAGCTCAGTGGTAACATTGACATGAGGAACATGACGTTTTGTGTTTAGTTGAAGTTAAACACAAAATGTTGAAGTTAAATAATAATATGTTAAGATTAATTACAACTAGCCCTTTGAGTGCAGCCATAATACTCATGGCCCTCAGTGAAAATAAGTTTATCACCCCTGGTCTCAAGAACGATCAACATCACTCACTAATGAACCTTACAGAAACTAAAATAATGCATGAGTTAACCTGACTTCCAGTAATATTATTGCTTACTGTGCATAGATTTTTTTTTACCTTGTTTCATTTCTGTAACAAAGTAACAGCATCAGACGGTTCAGTTTCTTCAGTGTCCTTCTTTTAAAAACAAAAGTTAACTTTACTCAAGAAGGCAAACAAATCAGCCCACTTCCGTTTAAGGAAGTCTGTCAGCAAATAAATAAATCATACAACAAACGGGCCACGTCTTTAAGAATAGAAGATGCACAGAGCTCCGTTCTCACGCCATTCCACCTTCTGCTACGGTATGTTTCACGTTTGCTCGCTCGTGCTTTTAGTGGACGTAAGTTGTATTCGCACTACATGCTAATAGACAACACTTATGTCACCACTGCCACATGTAGGCCTACTCCAACAGATTGTTTTGACTGAACACCACAAGCTGGACACATTTAACCAGAGGCATGTTTGCACATGAAATTTTCATTAGTTACTGTCTGTCCACCGCACTGACGGTGATTTTTTTCCATGTGTGTCCGTGAGCTGAGACACATGAAGTAATGTTTCCTGACAGGAAGCATGTCACTGAAACACTCAGCAAAATGGAAATAACAGTGTGCCCCTAAACATGTGGCTTGTAGAGGCACTTTGTGTTTTACTTTATAGGTAAACAACAATCAATACACCAATAAATGCAAATTATTGTGAAGGTTTGTGTCTTCATCTCATTAGTAGAAGTTTGTCAATAACAGGCCTGCTCCTGTGATTATAATGACTTTGCCTGTCTGTGTGCCTGCCTGTCAGCAAAATGTTTTATTCACTGGGCCAAATTTTAGGAAATTTTCTGAAAACAATTATTAGAGTTGTATCTGTATGTTTTCATTTTTACAGTGACAGGGAATCAGCGTTTGCCACAGCCATAAAAAAAGAAAAAAGTATATATATTTTTTATATTAAGGGAAATTTTGATGTGGCAGAAGATATGAGATTGTGCATAACATTTTCAAGGTTTAACCAAGAAAGTTTGCTTTGTTGTTTTTCAAGCTTTTAGTTACATAAAACTGCAATAATATAAAGCTGAAACTTAAACATATTTAAATCCTCACTCGTTATATTATGTGTTTAATCCTGTTGCACAGAAGCCTTTAATGCTCCTTTTTAAAAGGCAGGTAAATGCTGCATTCTCTGAATGAACCTGATCTTAATCTCACCTGATGGATCTGTGAGGGAGATTGATGTCCGCCGAAGGAAACAAATTGAAATCCCTCAGCGAGGTTTTTCTGCATGCACCGTCCTTCCTCTCTGCAGTCAGGATGATGAATTGGGCTGCGAGCGTGAGGGGGCCGAGGAGCAAGGTCTGGACAACAGCAGCAGTGATTGACCAGACGGCGGGATGGTGAGAAACATACTCATTGATATCAGCCTCAGGGAGCTGGCACCGTCAGCTGCTCTGAATTCAAGTTATTTCAGATTGGTTTGTGTAAAACTGAAAATCAATTTGCACATAAGATGGAAACATGATGCATCATAGAAAAGGTGTCTTCTGCTGATAAAAACAAKTTTTTTTTCCTGGTTTGTTAAGATAGCTAATTTGAATTGTGCATTTGGATTTTAACACTTATAACTCTTATAAAAAATTCTTATTACTTATGATTTTACGACTTTCTGATTAGGTTTTAAGCCTTTAAATAATGGAAAATAAAAATAAAATAAGTGACATATGAGTAAAATGTGTTTTGTTTTAATGAATCAAAACAATGTTTCACCCCCAGCTTAGGAGTTTTAAATAAATAAGTGCATAAAGCAATCACACACATGATTCTGTTGATTTATTCTGAAACATTCCTTCCTTTTACATTTGAAATATAACAAATATGCAAAATCAGTCTCACAAAATCAACCCTAAAGGGCTGTTTACCCATTTTGAGAAAGCTTCAAGGTCTTTATACAGGCTGGAGGAAGTTTACTGATCAGTCAACAATTTMTTTTATTAAAGTAAGTCACAATCTATTTAACAGGAAGCTTTGACTGTATTGTAGCTCACTGTTTTTATTATGATGTAATGTGATCATCCTTTTCTAGTTCTGTTACAACCACAGGTTCTCTCCTGCTCCAGAGGCTGATTAATCGTCCCACTGGTGYCTCCGCCTAAAGCTACTCCACTCAGTTTATCAAGTACAATCTATAAGTTTAGGGTTTGTCATCCACGGAGGTTGATTCTCAAACCCACACTAATTGATTTCTGACCCTAGAGAGGAAACGCTGGCAGTGGAATTCAAGGTCACCGTGGATACTGATTGAAGAATCTATTGACCAGTTTGGAAATGAATTTGTAGCAGCCATTTGTCTTTTGATAAAAAAAAAACTCACTGAGTCCATCATTGTTGGAGGCTGATCAGGAAGGTGGTGATTCTTCAAGTTCTGTAGAAGCCTGTCAATCATTCATTCATATAAATCAGATGTGTCAGTCCAGAGAAATCTCTAAAATAATCAGGAGACCGTCAGAGACCTGGGTTGTGGAGAGAGAGGATAAACTGTCCCTCCAAAAATAACTGTTCTACTCATGTTTTTCTGCGCAAAACGTGCAACATTTCATGGTCAGTATGACATTTACGTTGTATTTTATGCTGTATAATTTAAGACATGAATTTAAAAAGACACCAGGTAGTGAAGCCAATGAAGACCCCCCTCCCACCATAGTTCACCTTAGAGACAAAGTTTTCAAGAAAATAACAAAAACTACATTCCTGAAATAAGTTTTTTTCGACATATTTGTGAAAATCTTTAAAACGGACACACTGAACATCACTGTAAGAGATATTGGAAGCTGCAGGCTCATTATTAATGGAGCTCAATGCAGTAAGTTGAGACATTGCTGTTTCTGTTACTGTTGTTTATGTTTGTTCAATTTAATTTAATTATATTTGTGCAGCTGGTGTTATTTTTGCTGAAATACCCCACAAAACCATTAACTTAATATTTTTTATTATTTTTGATGAAACCAGAAACATACAAAATGCTCCTTTGTGAGCTGTTTCTACACGTCCAGTTTTAGAGGTAGTTTCACTCTAATTTTTCTTCCTTTCAACAAAATATTTTTTGTCTTTGCACTTCTTTCTCAGATTCTGTTGCTTTATACGTCACACATTTAACATTTGTTTTGTTGGCTAAAGATGAATGTTTATGTGGGACTTTTCATTGACCCGCTTGTGGATTTAAGGCTTRGGTCAGATCAGCCTTTGACGTATTGATCCTCTGATCCAGAGCATCCTCGAGGATCATCCATAATGGTCCATTCCTCCTCACATGTCATGACTTAATTAAAGCTCTCAGGTCAGCAGGTGCAAGGTCACTCTCTGTGCCACAGCCACTGTCTCAGCAGAGATGAATTTACATAAAATCGATCCTCACTGACAGCAATGACCTGGGGAGTTTTCTAAAACAGCAAACAAACTCAAAGAAATGCCCACTTTGCATTCAACACAAGRGCAATGACACTTAACGCTGATGGTTTGGATCAAAAACCATCACTTCAAAAGTTTAGATTATTTAATTATCAGATGAAAGATAGTTTAGAGCAAAACTTTGGGCACCCTACTGATTAATTTATGAAATTTTATATCTTCAAGTCAGAACGCATGAGTTAGGACAAAAACATCTAATGGAACACCTCCAAAGTCAGTTTTTTTCACTCAGAAAAACCTCATAAAACTGCTAGATTCATAATAGCTGCACAGTACATGTTGTGTATAGTTAGCTGACATTTCTAAATTAACATTTTTTTATTAGTTTGATTCCGTTACACAGATTCTGACACCAGACCAGTCTTTATCAGAGGACTTTTGGCTTTGGTGCTTGAGCCACTAATAATAAATTAGCCTCATTAGTAAGGTCTGCTTTGTTCCAACAACATTCCCAAATCATCCGGGGCAAATGAAAGTTTGCAGCACTATTGGCAGGTTTCACAGCTTGTGAAAGTGTTTTTGTAGCCAGCTTTTTTTTTTTTTTTACTCCCAAAGGCCTCCAGTTTAACAGACTCGCTCTCTTACAGTCACAGTGTGACACTGTTCAAAACCAAAACCTCAGGACTGCACCTTTCCAATATTAAATGAAGAATGTTATAGATTATGTTTACAGTTTCTCTACTATAGTATTTCCCTGTGAATTTACTGCTAGATAACAGAATCCATCCAGTTTGCCTCTGGCTGCAACACAAGACCAAAACATGATCAGTCTGCCCACGTGAGTCTGCCTCATTGTTTCTGTAATACTCCACATCTTTTATTTCCAATTGATTCTTGATGCAAAATTGTGTTGTGAGGAGGAAAAGTGTTTAAAAATTCATGTTTGCTTCATTTTCAGCTAACCTTTCTTGTGGATGAGGTTGTAGCTCTCAGATGCAAGCAGATAAAATAAAGTTATTTGAGAGTCAGTTTTCTTTTAAATTTTGCTGTAAAATTGTACAGCACATATTATTACCATGAATTTTTAATTCTAAATCTTTCCAGTGTCTCTTCCTCCAGAAATTGTTCTCTTTGTTGTTCCTGCAGCAGAAGATTCATAAATGTTGCTTCCAATACCTCTACATCATAAGTGCAATTTTGAGGCTATATTTATACCCCCACCCTTACAAGATGAGATTTTGTTCTTTGTAAACCTTTTACTGCTGTTACTAGAGCTCCACCCTCTGGTCAAGCTTCCAACATCAGAAAACAAGCATTTTCCCAGAGGCACGGTTTCTGCAGGAAATGTCTAGTTACAGATGAGCTGTGGCTTGTTTGGGTCTTGATGTGGTTTTGCACTTATTTATGATGAGCTGTGTTTTAACAGGATGCAGAAATTCTCAAATGGGAGCTGCACATCACAGACAGATTCTAACGAGATAACCATGATGTCACAGATTATCTGCAGTAATTTACACTAATGTGTAATATCAAAAAAATTTTTGAGGTTTAAATCAGTACGTCAACAATAATCAGGAGGACTTTTCTAACAAAAATAAAAGTTTCAGCTGCCTTTTAAAACAGTTCATTCCGGTTTTTGTGCAGTGTATTATATTATATTATATTATATTATATTATATTATATTATATTATATTATATTATATTATATTATATTATATTATATTATATTATATTATATTATATTATATTATTTGATGCTGTGCACAGTTGTGAAAATGCAATTAATTATTTTGAAATGACTGCAAAGCAAGTCCAGTTTAGGGTCAATGTTTATYTGAAAACACTGATATTTTCAGAGACATGTTTGAAAAATATATTGTGTATGAAATTTTTCTTTAAAAGTTTAGATTTTGAAAATCACAAATAGATTTAAGCAGGGCATGTCATGCAAAATCCACTTTTTTTTAGCCATTAAATGAATTTTGTTGTGTACTTGGAGTCTCTGTGAGTGTATAAAAGTTTATTTTAGTTTCTTCTTGTGCTTCAGTTTGGGTCATTTTTTCAACCCGTTCAGTTTTCAGAACTATTATATCACAGAATTTGCGACAAAACTTCCAAATAATGTCTGGACTTATTAATTACAATTTGGTGGTCTTCATTCTCCTCAGACTCTGGCTCCAACATGTGAGGCTGGATGGACAAGTCTTCCTTTGTTGACATCTTTTAATTAATTTGGAAATAAAAATTTCTGTGCTGCTATATAGTTGTAAAACCCTCTATCAAACTAGAACAGATCGGTATGAAAGCTGGAGGGGGCACCTTGTTTGGATTTAAAGAGACAGCCTCAAAATGAGTTGATCTGAGACMCACCTCATAAAAGTGGTGAAAGGGTGGCTTGTGGAGTTACAATAAGGAGGATTTCAGAGCAAAACATTGCAGTTTCAAATGATACAGAATCCAACTGAATGATTTAAATGTGAAAAAGAATGATTTAAAAGCATGATGTCTTCTTTAATTTTAAATTTTAAGGGCTGCTTTAACACTTCATGACTACACAATTTAGCATAACCTTTTACTAAGAAATCCTTTGGCGTCATCGTCCGACCAAAATAAATCAGCCCCTCACTCCTCAGCCAGTCTGTGGTCATCAGATCAGAATTCATGGTGCACGTCAGGAGTAATCACATTGGCACCTCCTGAAAAATTGTGATTTACCCGCTGAATGAGTCAGGTTGTTCCAAAAAGGAATTTCCTTGATGCTTTCTGGGAACCCAGATTAGCAGTAATTTCAGATGTTGTGATTGCCAATTCTCCCAGAGCTGAGCTGTGTCCAAAATTCAATTTATCTCCAGATACAATCAGTCTATAAATCATGCCACATGGAGCCGACTGACCAGATCAATCATGACAAATATTTGTTACACTGAYGCTTGTGCAAGTGTAAACTTTTGATGTTTTGATATCAGACTTTAGGGTAAATTAAGGATAATTTTATCTATGAAAGTTCAACTCTGAGATGTAATTAGAGCATTCACGTGTTGAGCAAAAAACACAAGCTCTTATAGTGCAAGCAGTTTATGTACACTTGCTTTATTTACAAAACTAATTTCATACTAGAAATGACACAAGCTTCACTGAAAGTTTTTCTTATTTTCTTATTAAAAGTTTGTTTTCAATAATGATCAAAAAGGTTCTTTTGATTTTGTGTGTTTATCGTGACATCAGTCAGGTACTGCACAACAKTTCCCACCTTCTGTTAATAATTAAAGTGATTTTTCAAAAGAAATTCACTTTTGTATTTTGATTGCTGATTTTTAAACTGACAGCAGAAAAACGATCAAAGCGATCACAGAGTTGCACAACATCCTATCCCCCCATCAGTTCTCAGGATTGACAAGATTTTGGGAAAATTTTTAATCGCAATTTCTCAGAATGATCACTCCTGGCTGAGCTTCATATCATATTTAAAAAACATCTGTTTAAAATGGAACAATGATTGCAGTAGTTTTGTTTGTGTCTTTTATTTCATTTTTTGCTCATTGTGTTTTTATTGTAAATTTTTCAAGTTTATGAAAGGCACCTACAAAAAATGTTCCTCGCATGTTAAAACTCTGTTTTATTTCTTGTTGAATAATACAGTAGAAGCCTCTCTCACAAGCTGTTAGACATAAAACTCTGCAGCGTGAACTATATTTCATGATAACTTATTCCCCATGCTGTAGATTTTGATGTCTCCCAGCTGTTCAACATCTGCAAATTCGTGTTTCCTGCCCAGAAAAGTCTGTCGATTCATGAGCGTGTTTCCCAAGCTTGTTCCTGCTGCCTCCGTGCTGTGTCTGTGGGGGCCTGAAACCTGATCCTGGACCCAGCAGAGTGCAGAGGTCAGATCTCGTAGCACACCATCCAACACAACGTCACAAGGCATTCTGTCTAAATACATGACCCCACCCCCCACCCCMCCATCAGTGCCGTCAGAGCCAGCAGGCCAAATCCCCCCATCACTAAATGACACGACATGAAGTGCAGGATCTTTGAGCTAAGCTGGCATTTCCTTCATTGATAAGAGCCCTCCCAGGAGGAAGAGGGGGTGTGGGGGATGAGGTGGGAGTGGGGTACTTGAACAAAGGCYAGTGTCTCATGAGTGTGTCTAACCCACTTGTCAGAACTTGTGTCAGATTGAATCTGTCATATGGAGGACTGCCGAGAGATGGGACATGGGAGGAAATGGGGAGCTTTCCCTTCTCCCAGTACCCTCCACCCACTGCAGAGCTGGAAAACTGCTGGTCTATCTGCGGTGAAAGTGGACGATGTCACGACAGAGAGGACCAAGATTCCTTCTGATCATAGTGTAAATATGTGTCAGAATCCGTTTCTGTTTTTTTTTTTGTTGTTGTTGTTTGTTTGTTTTTATTTATTTGTTTGTTTATTTTGGTGCTTTATCATTAAGGTTGTTTATTTTTGTTTTGTGTGCAGTAGGAGTGGCCGATAGGAAACCAAGTAATTTCACCAATACTAATACGTCTCACGATCATGTCATGAATATTTTTGCAATTTTGCCTTTAGTGAGTCGATTATGATAAAACAAAAATTTTAGACAAATAAGAACACTTTGTATTAACTACAACAAAATAAAACAACCAGTGGTGGGCAGCACTAATCTAAAAACTAGTTCCACTAGCCCTAAAAC
>NW_013952404.1:6277457-6279663 GCF_001266775.1 Austrofundulus limnaeus | reverse complement strand
AGGTCTAATAACTAACGTTAAACAATTTAGAGACTCTGCACTACTAATTTTATTTTTCTCTTCATTTGTGAAAAACCTAACCTAACCCTTAACCAACCTAACCCTAACCTCCCTTTATTTGTTAAAAATAAGGTCAATAGTACAAATAAAGTGTAATAAAAAAAGAATCTATCTCATCATTCTAGTATCAATCCGATACTCATCTTGATATCAACAGTATAAATATTGATTCACCAACTCGTGTGTTTAGGGTTTAGTTCTGTTCCTCCTGTTGTTTTCCTCAGTTCAGCTCTGACTCTGTCCAGCCACGCCCACTTTCACCTGTCCCTTATCTCATTCAGCTCAGGTGTCTCTCATCTCCTTGTTAGCTCCAGTCCTTCTACTCTCTCCATTCCCTCATTTGTTTACCTTTGTGTGTGCTCACACCATGTCTGTCTCCTCTGTGGTCCTTTTYTTCTAATTTGTAGGTTTTGCTGCCTTTTTGAATCAAAACATTTGTAGTTGTTTCTTCTCCTTGYGTCAGTCTGCATTTCTGAAGGAGGAAACAATCAGCAAACTTTGTTACATTTCACCATTAGCTAGCCTTTTGKTGTTAATAGCTTCTAGCTACTTTTAGATTTTAGTTTTTAGCTAGCATTTTGGGTTTTTTCAGCTGTTGCTTTACTACTTTCACCTATTGTTCTGCTTCTTTTAGCTTTTAGCTAGGATTTTGTTGTTTTTAGCTTGCGTTTTGGTATTTCTACATTACATTTTCACAAAGMAAAGTTACTATTTTAATTTTAGTTTGACTCCACCCTGAATTCCATATGATGGGCTCCTTTAGTGGCCTCTCCTGCACGTCTCCTTCAGACCGTCCCGCATGCACRCTCTTGCATGTTATGACCACAGTGTCACATAAATCCCCAGCTTCCATCTGCAGTGTAAATAATCCCTCCGTCTGCAGCATGCTGGCTCTGCAGGTGCCTGTGGGCCGGTGTCTCTTTACATTCAGGTGGAGCGAGGTGTGAGAGCAAAGACCTCTGAGCTTACTGTGGAACATTAGAGCCGAGTGGCAATTGTTCTGCTCCAAAATATGTCAGGATGATGGATGAGATCATGACTGTGTGTTTGTTTTTGTGTTTGAGGAGAATACAGGATCAGGTGTTAACAATAGGCAGTGATTCTTCTCTGATCATCGACACAAAGACTCTTGATGAGCGTCAGCTTCTTTTTAACACTTTTTTTTAGTTTGAAGTGTCATAACTCAACATTATTTCATTACTTTCCCAACTAGAAGTTCCCTGACTGTCTGCTGTAGTGGAAATGATTTATTTATCGATGAAGTGAGATAAACCCTTTTAAATAAAATTGAGAGTCAACCTGACTTTTGTCAATTTATTTCAGAATGCTTGGGGTCTCAAACCCACAGAACAAGTCTAAAGGAGTGATCCCAGAACACAGTAATCAACAGTTATTTATATCCTCGTACAACAGTCACATCATTACATAAAGAGGTCACAAGTTCACCTAGTCCCAACAAGATAAAAGGAACTAAGCCCTCACAGATGTTTTCTGACTTTAGCTGATTAWACAGACAAAACTGCTTCAATTGACAAAAACAATTTTAATCATATTCTATTACATTTCAGGACAGAGTTTACAGAGTTAGAGGTTAAAAGGCCAAAGTTACAAAGTTATTTTGTGTTCAAATGATTCATTAAGACATCTGATACATACATGAGTTTCAAACGGCAGGAGAGCATGGCTAAATACAATTTTTTTTCCACTACACTGCTTTGCAGTGGTGCCTACAGAAATGTTTTAATRGGGTGGCCATGTGGAAGGACCACTGAATATCTTGGGGGTGGCACTAAAGCCAAAAGCAAGGATGAAATTTAAGATTTGTTATGTTGGTGTCATATTTAGATCTTTGACTAATTCAACAGTACAAGAGTTATGGTGCGTTCACACCAAAACGCGATTTCAGCATCAGGAGCATCAGGTTTACATGCAAAGTCTATGGTGGACGCGATTCAATCAGCGTCGGGAAGGGCTGTGGCGCCTCAAGCGCGATTAGAGCAGCTCTATTTGAACGATTTGAACGATCTGAGCATTCAACGCGCTTGATGCGCAAATCGCTGAAGTTAGAAAATCTGAACTTTTGCAGCTCGACGTGCCGCGTCAACCAATCAGAGAGACTCCACTGTGTGACGTAGTGACATATTTC
>NW_013952404.1:6273060-6277377 GCF_001266775.1 Austrofundulus limnaeus | reverse complement strand
AGGTTGAGGACCAAGGTGTGAATTTAGATTAGCCTAGTTTTATGTGAGGTACTGACAGACTCAGTAACTTTGAACATGATCTTCAAGCTCAGATAAACTTAGCTCKTTACATCTGAGTTTTGTGATGTTTGACTTTCATGGTTTACCACCATGATTTGATGTGGCAGTGTGAGCATGTTTGAAGTGTATTTACAGTACACAAGATCTGATGCAAKGGAACTAAATTTCTGTTTGAGTTCTGATGAAAACAAGGGTTGGAAGTGAACACAGCCTTTAGTTTCACAATTCAAATGAAAAAAATGAGTTGTTACTGATCTTCCCTGATGTTCTGATTAAAATAAAGTTGATTTTGTTAAAGTTMGTTTGAAGAAAATTTTCCGACCGTGTTCAAGATTTATTCCAATTCATCATCTTCATTCATCAATAATCATACTTGACTTGAACTTGTCAGTTTGTTATTTAACACTTTTTATGGTGTCCTAATAAGAACCCAAAGTGTGAGTTCACATGCCTGAGAGGCAAATCAGACAGAAAAGGTGAGAATCCTGAATGACAGCTGATATTAACCTATTTTACAGTTACATCTACATGAGCACAAAAAGTAAGGAAATTAGTGTTTGATAGATTAGTTTTTGTTGTAACAACGCCTCTTAGAAAAAAGTCTTATTCTGTTGGAAAGTCTTTTAATTTCCCTTTTAAATAGTTCCTCATTTTTAAGGAACATGTGTTTGTGGGACGATCATAAAGCTGAGTGTGTGAGTTGAAAACATGAAAATTTGCCAAATCTACTTGACAAACAGCTCATTTTGCTGCTACTGTTGACCCTAGCTTCTGGTGCTGCCAATCAGGTGCCCCCTATAAGATTTATTGCCAAGAAKCATTGTTACAACTAAGAAACAATCTACAAGTTTCCTTACTTTTTGTACATAAAAACTGCTTGTGCCAAAGAAAAACAACAAGTTGGTCAAGTTGTTGTATAGAGTGTGTGCAATAATTAGTAAAAAGTATAGTACCACAGATTTTATGAGCTTTTGATCACTGACAGACGCCACCAACAGGCTGAGATATAGTAGAGGTGGCCAATGGCTCCACTGGCTCCCCCTTTGGTGGTACCCCTGCATCAACCAAATGTTCAATTTTTCTCAAAATCAAACTTCAACACAAACCTCTAGAAAAGACATAAAAAATAAAAAGCTGATTTATATTTGACTATATGAAGATGTGGGGGCAGGTGCAGGTTTTTATTTTTTCAGTTTAAATTAGCAACACAAACACATTGTTAAAAGCATGTTGTCCTCGTTTGAACCATGCTGCTTTTATTTTCCCCGTCTTTACCTTTAATATTTAGACARCTGGGTGAATTCAGAGACAAAATATCATTTATCATTTCCTACACGACCAGTGAATTACCTTGTCTAAATTTTGAGGCATGTTCTTCACTTGCAACTGTTTAAAGTGGTTYATTGAGTTTACATTTTTTTCTTCTGAGTTGCTGTTTTACCAGTTCATCCAAACACAAAACCAATTAAAGTAAATTGTGTAAATATTTGCGGGGATTTAGCACCTTAAGAACCTGATTACTTGGTTTCAAGGATAATTTCAGTAAATTTAAGTCCAGCTTCTACCTAAAACCTTATCTTAGTTGATAAAGTGGCATTTTGGACATTTAACAGGCAACAATAAGACTCATATCTTGCCCTTCTGAATAGTCAGTCCTCTTTTCCCCGTTCTTTCTGATCTGTTTACAAACCACAACCAAACAGCTAGTGACCGGCCCACAGATCGTCTCTGTCTGTTTACACTGAGAGCCACAGTATTCACGTCAGAGATGAGTCATGGGAGCCAAAGATCTTGGCTCTAGGGGAAGCTGCAAATGCAGTAGGTCCCAAAGGAACGGCAGGTGCATTTGGCCAGAGAGGCTTTTATTTTTAAAAGTAACATCTCTAGACGGATGATGAGAAGAAGGGGAGTGGACTTTTCTCTCCCATCTGATGTCCGTGCATCCTCATCCTCGTAGAAGTCAGAGGTCATCCTCTAGATCAACACTGGGAACAACATAGTGAATTCAAAGCAACCCCAGTCCACCTAAAGAAAGCCAGCCTGCCAGCGGGAAACGTCAGAGCGTGACGTTTTTATCAAACCTTCTTGTTTGCCTTTTTCCATGAGAAACTTGGGAGCTCTTGGACCAGTTCCACCAGCTGCACCTAAAGGCAGTGCCTCCCACAAAACGACAGGCTCCTCCGTCATGTGACGGAGGCTCAAGGACAGCTACCCTTCCCATGGTGCTCATGTTCCTCCCACCCCCCACATCCCTGGAGGGAAGGAGGGCCAGGTTTAACTGTACGACAGAAACGGAGTCTGTGTGACGGGGAGAGAGGCTGAGACTGGAAAAGAAAGACATCTGCTTCTCATCTCTATGGGAAACTCCCCCCACCCTCAATCTCTGAGGCTGGGATGGAGCCCACCCCACCCCACCCCACCCCAACCCAGTCAGGCTCCTCTGCGGCTCACAATTCGTGAGYAGACTCCTTCAGGCCTCGTTAGCTTCAGTCCAGAGTAATTCATTTAACCAAGTGTGCCTCTGCCCCCCAACAAACCACTTCAAAATAATGTAGGCGATTATTGGCCACGTTGTGCTTCTGCTTCTGGCTATAATCTGGATTATTTTGTGAAAAATACTGTGATATTCCACGTCTGGTGACGTCTCCGCCTCACCATCTTGGACTTATTCCTCTTGTTACCTCGATGCCTGGGGGGGCGGGGGGCTGCTCTGTTTATCTTCACCTGATTAGCGCTGCACATTTTCACTCGTTCACAGCTCGGGGTGTGGGGAGGCTGTCAGAGGTCTGCGTTCAGTCAACACCACTTCTCAGAGCGTTTATCACAACACCTTCTGACTCCCAACACCTCGCCACCAAGAAAAGTCATGAACTTCATTCATCTTGTTGAATATTGACTTTCGGAAGCTACTCATTGAAGAAACTTTCCCCACCAATTTTTATTGCCTAAAATTATTGTGCTTAGGCTGGCAGTGCTGTAACATAAGATGTAAAGCTTGTAAGGTGGCATGCATTCCTACAATGAATGCTTTTAGAATGATAAAAAAAAAATTTCAGTACCAAAGATTTATTTCGGTTTTGTCCTGAATACTTCTCACTTTCAGGTTAGTACACAGAGTGTGTTTATCCTGCAGATTTGATTGTTTGTTTCTGTCAGTTTTTAACACCCTGGTGGTCCTCGATTATCTGTCATCTCAGGGCAGAGCAGCGTCTGAGATCACTGGCTCTTCCTGACRGCGACATTTCAAGAGGAAACACTTGTGAGGAGCAATGAAACAACAGATACCTCTTCTTTTGAGCGACTCCGACTATCTTTCCCAGAAAGTGTGCAGGACGTTGAGGTGAACGACAATATTCCTGCTCTAAAACAGCTGCCAAAGTCTCTACCGTGGGACTTTTTATTTATTGTTTYAAGCTATTAACTTTCCCTAGCTCTTTGACCCACACCCGCCCTCGCACTCTCCTGCTCCCATTTCCTTGTTTCTTGTTCTACATGCTATTGCTATTTTAATGAATGTATTTCTTTACAGAAAAACAAATCTCGACGTACAGTTTGGCACAAACGCAGTTTGAACAAACGTTTGCGCTCACATGAACTTCGCTCAGCACTTGCCAAGGCCGTGGTCTCATTCTGAGCTCTTCGTCTACAATTTAAAGTCGTTTATACCTGTAACACTGCTCCGTGGACTCCTTTATCCAACTCACTAAGAAGAAATTTGAGCTTTCTAACATACTTTTGAGATTCTGTTTCACTTATAAGATCGATAAATTTAAAAAGGTTGTTTACTAAATTCATTTTCTTTTCAGTTTATTCAGTTTATTGAAGAGATTAATGCTATCAGYGATGGAGCCGGACTGGCTTTGTGTCTGTTTGTTCAGTCGTTTTTACTCATTGAAGATAACCTGCAGACATCAAAGCAACATTGATTATCTAATCTATCGGCAACTAAGCAAATTTCTCAAATTGTTGATGCATTCCTGCGACGAAGCCGAAGTCTGGCTTCTAAAGCCCAATACTGTCACATTAAAACAGAGCAAGAGCAAAAAATGGTAGTTTCACCTCTTCTTGTAGTTTGTTTTCATTTTTAACTCCTTCACAAACRTGAAGGAAATTCACAGCAAGTCGTTGCATCCATTGATTTCACAACTGCAGCTTAGAGCAACTGATTAATGTGTAAAATAATCCTTCTCCAGTGGTCAGGCGAGAGGTAGGTTCATGTAAAATATTTCCACCAAACATCTGCATGAATAAATAAAT
>NW_013952404.1:6270147-6271811 GCF_001266775.1 Austrofundulus limnaeus | reverse complement strand
GTCCTGAAGTCTGAACCCAGGACGTTCTTGCTGTGAGGCGTCTGTGCTAACCATTGAGCCGTCGTGCTGCCTGTTTTAGCTTTCATCTAGCTTTTTGCTTTTATTAGCATTGAGTTAGCATTTTGTTTCCTTTAGCTTTATCAGCCAATTTTAGTAAAGTAATTTGCTATTTAGCTTTTACCTTATATTTTCACATAAAATGTTGTTGTTTTTTTGTTGAGGAAACATTACAGAATATTTGTTTTCACCCAGATGGGGATWAACTAATTTGAGGTTTTATAAAAAAAAAACTGTTTGTACTCTAATAGAGATAAACTGCTACACTCAGCTGTAAGTCTTTCAAATTTGACTGCTTGCTTTACTTTTCTGCTTAATTTGGTGTTTTTTTTTTCCGCTTCTAAGAATAACTCTAGTCTTCTTGCCGATCTGTTCACTGTTCACTGTTAAAATGTATATTCCACGAATCTCAGCTTCCTTTATCTCTTTTTAAAAACATGTCAGACAGTGAAAATATCCCGCGAGTTTCCAAGAAAGTGTGTTTACAGAGACGTGCAGAGTTTGCAGACGTGCACCTGCTTGGGCCAACATTATATTTACATTTGGAGTGTTTTCTTTGAAGAGAGTGTTTGACCACAAGAAACGCGTTAAAAACATCTCATTAATAGTCCTGACTTTAGGCCCCACCAGCAGACATGAACTCATGAATGTTCTCCACATGTGGGAGCTTTTAATGGAGTTCAGAGAATCACTGCAGGATGGAGTTATAACCGCTTCTCGCAGCTCACTCTTCCTTTTAAAAACCTCTCAGCTTTTACCACTGGCAGTGACAGAAATCGTGGTAACTTGCTCCCGGTGTTGTTGTTTTCTTCTGCTTTTTTAATATCATCGCAAATCCTTTTTTTCCCCCTGCTACTCCTGGAGGCAATGAAATTTTATCTAAGACAAACACTTCAGTTTCCTTTTAGAGCGCAGCGGCTGCTGCTGCTTTCTGTTGTAACAAGTTTATGAATAAGGTTTTCTGTGAGCTGTAAAAATAAACACATTCAAGGTTAATTGGATTAGGTATGCTGAACGCCATTCAGGTGCAGCTCATTTGAAGCTCCGTATTTATGTAACTACGCTCATGTCTGGGTTCGTCTTTAACCAAAATGTATCATTTTTAATGAAAAGGTCAGAAAGTAATCACAGAATGTACATCTTGGACGACAGGTTAGGTTAGCCAACACCAAAAAGGCAGGAAACAGATGTGGTAGCTGAGAGTCATCCGCAATATATTCTTAGAGCGTGACGTCACAAAACGATGTAAGGTTGCATTTAATGTTATTTTGGGGCTGTGGTAGCTGAGTGGTCAGTGCTGCATTCTTGTAATTCTGAGGTTGCAGGTTTGAGCACAAAACCCTCTCGTCCAATCTGTCTTATAGTTTGCTTGCCGTTAAACCCTCTAAAGGCAGCAGCTTGATGCTACTTTCAAATTTGGACCAAAATGGTTCCAACATGTGATCTTAGTCTATGGTGGGTGGCGGGTGATATGCATTATTTAAAAAAAAAAACTATCGGCCCCAGAGTAGGAATGGACAACTGGAAGCCCCGACCAGCCTGCCAAAATACATGCAGCTATATTTTAGCTCTTAGAATTTAAAAGCTGAATTTATAGTGCTTTGTAA
>NW_013952404.1:6236499-6269170 GCF_001266775.1 Austrofundulus limnaeus | reverse complement strand
CTGCTCATACAAGGCAAGCCTGAGTCTGCTTAGATAAGCTGTCTGCCATGAGGGATTTTAATGCAAGTTGCCTCTCCAACATGTTGCACAAAGCTAAATATAAGCAGTACGCTGAAGTCACAATAAACAACAGCAACTTTTTACCAGAATCACAACCAGTCTGCACTCAAGGCGTTTAATGCCCTTACACTTCAGCTCGTTAAAGTATGTGAAAGTTTAAATTTTGTTTGCTTCAAATGTTTGTTTATTCATATTTATTCAACAAGTGGCAGTTTTATTACATTTGGTAAGTGTTCAGCTCTGTGGCCCTGTGGATGTGTCAACAAAAACACCATCCCTGCCTCACAGCTTTAAAGGTATTGCTTTTTATTTTTGTTGAAACTCCAAATTTTCTTGTTTCTTTATTCATTGTTTTGTCATTGCTTCTGCATTGCAAGGATATCTGCTTTTTATGAGCCTCTTAAAACCTTTAATCTAAATCTCAGACATAAAGTAAAATTCTGCAAGAGGAGTTTTTTTTTTTATTTTGGCCACTGGAAGCTTTAGTTCATGACTGCCCGATTGCCATAATCATTGCTAAAATTTCTTTTTAGATCAAACAAGAGTCACATTTTCTTTTGTCCTCGATCCCAAGCTGCCATTTAGCCTGCGGTCGAAAGGCCCAGCTGAACAAAAACAGGAGATTTCTGCAGCGACTGATTCATGACACATTCAGACCAAAATAACTCCCATTTGTCTGTTAACAAACCTGCCTGGCTTCCTTAAAGAACATAAAACAATGCCAACAGGAGATCAGAGTGGGAATGAAAACAGGATGACACCTGGCGACCTTGGAGCAACAACAACAAAAAAAACATTGTCTGAGGCAAAAATATATCGGTGGAAACAGGATTCAGCAGGTTGGAGATGAGGCAACATGTTGTGATTTAACAGTAATAATCACTATATTAGGCTGACATGTTTATAGTTGAAACACTTCCTATTTACCCCGTGTTTCATCTACAGCTTTATGTTGGCACACTAAAACAACGTGGCTCTTCCGTGCTAATTAACAACAGGAAGACATGATTTGGGTTTTAAATATTGCCTCATCCTGTTTGGATCCAGGTGGCTCATGATGAGTTAAATCATATTACATCATCTCCCAGAATCCTGCAGGCTTCAGTGCTCAGGATATCCACCCATCATGACAATTTTACAGTGACATTGTGACTATGTCTTGTCTTTGGCAGAAGCCCTGCAGGCCTCAAGCTGATAATTGTGTTCTTTAAAGTGAAGGAGCCCCACGTTCCCCTAAAAGGCCCCACTGCGGAGGAAACCAACGTTGCCCTTGCAATGATGAATGGACATCATTAATGTTGTTCGTCTGTTTACCTTCACGCTGCAGACTGGGAAAATGAGAGGTCAACAGCGAAAAGGAAATGTTTGTTACTTTTACCAATTTCAAAGAGCCACCCATCTCGTTTTCACGTTAAGAGAGGACGAACACTTGAAGGGTCTTTTTCCAGTCAAAACACCTGATCAGTCTTTATATTCCTGTTTAAATATGTTAATGTTTGAGAGCCCATTGTGATTTTTGTTTTTATTTTTGATCCCTGATGGATAATCCTATCTATCCTCATAAAACAGCAGGCTATGTTTTTCTTTTGAACACTGATTTCATAAAGATGCATCAAGTGATCAATGAGCTCTTTTTTAAAGCAGAATAAGTCTTCAGAAGGGTGAATTTTGTTAAAAGAAAGGCAGTTTTTCTCCTGGGTACAGAACAAGGAGACGTGGTTAACGCTGTCAGGCTTTGTGGTTTTAGCAAGAGCAATGAGGGCCTCAAGGTTGTCTGATGGTCTGACAGCAGAGAGCTCCATCTCCCCCCTGGGCAACCCACACTATCACTCAGGCCAGGTTTGCTTGTCTTATCAGCATGTATTTATAGTGCAAACAGTTTGAGTGATCTTATTAGAGCCTATCAGCCGGTGCACCTTTAAAAACACAGATTGATCACGGAGCAGATGGCGAGACAGCGGTGAGAACGTCTACATGTCCTGTGGACAAACTCTGTGTGGCTCCAGCAGAAAGGATGAGGAATAAAGACATTAAAGTAAACATTTCATGCTTTTAAATCCTTCTTTTCCACATTTAAATCATTCAGTTGAAAGGGCGGTATTATGCAAAATGAGCTTTTTTAAATCATGTTATAATGTCAATCCTTCATCAAAAGCATACGCAGAGTGTTGCTTTGACTCTTTCATGCATGTTTGAGAAATCCTTGACTCTCCTCTGGTAGCCATGTGGAGCTGCCTAAACACTTGCTGGTACAAAGCACCGCCCATCTGTACAAAGCTCCTCCTTGGAGCTCAGTCTGCAGCCAAGCTCCCACCCTACAGAACACTCCTCCACTGAAGCATTGTTGTAAATATGTGCTGAAGTGGGATTGTCAGAAATGGTAGGAGGTTCTTAAAGAGACAGAGGGCAATTTAAAGGTGTTTAGATAGACTATGATGGAAAGTCAAATACATATTTGATATATAGAGCATTTTTATAATGACTGAAGGTACTTGATTGCGGTATAGCATTGAATTACAGTATGTGCCTGAAAATTGCATCCCCCCACCCTAATCTTAAATGTCATGAATCTTACAGCTGCGCAACATTGTTGTGAAAGCAGAGGTTTTAGTTTTATGCAATAATGCAGTCAGGCGGATAATTAGAGGATGAAGGAATAAGATGAGTCATCTTAGCTCCAAATAGTCAGTTGTTGAAGTGGTTAATTATTGAAAAAAAGAGTTGATTGCAGTAACAGTAGAATGTTAAACAAAGATGTATTTTCTGTTAACACACTGAATATGTGTCGGGGATCAGTCTCAACTACCAAGCCAAATTTTAAGTCCATATCTGTACAACTGACTGAATTATAGCCATTTGTTCTGTGTGTTTGTAGATCCAGTTCTAGCTTTGTTTTTGCTTCCATTCTGCCCTCCGACTTTCAGCAAATCATCCATCAGTGCCGGGCATGCAGAGGTACAAAAGACAGCAGTGAAATTGGACGGCGAAATTAGAGGAAACATCTTTCATCATCTCAGACTGTTTTCTCTCACTGATGCTCTGACAAATCTGGTGACGGGGCGGCGGTGTTCAAGTGTCTGAGATGTTTAGAAATGCTGCACTCCTGAACTGTGCTCAGCTCAAAAAGCAAAAAAAAAAAAAAAAAAAAACAGCTAAAGAAAAAAGGTGTGTGTGTTGGGGGATGGGGTGGGGTGGAGGGATGGTTGTGCAGCTATTCAGCACTCCTGCTTGAAGGAATGTGAGGAAGCCCACAAGGAATCTGTTGGTTCTGCAAACACAGAATGAAGAGACGTGTCAACTCTAATGGAATCTCTCTTTCTGTTTCAGCAAAGCGGACTAAACGCTGAAACCGCAAAGTCTCCCCTCTCACTGGAGCCTGCAACCAGGAGACCATACTTGTCAGCATGTGAAAAAGAGCTCTAAATGTTTACTTTGCTCTAATAGCTCTCACAGAACACCAAAAGCGCTCAGTCTGTGTGTACACAGCAGTCTGAAGATGGGGAACAAAGCATCAGCAGCATCAAATAAATTATCATCAGGCACTGCTGCTGAAGTGGACTGAATCTCATCAGTGAGATCTGGGAGGACAGAGAGGAAGACAGGGAAGGGGAGGAGATTTAAATGGCCAGCTAGAGAAAAGGTGGTGTAGGGCAATTAGTCTCTGACTGTAGCTCAGAGCAGGACTGAAAACTGAAAGTCTGGAGGAAACTTTACGCATTTTTTCTCATTTAATCCTTTTAAACTGATTTTTTTTCTGCACAATGATTATGCTTTACTTAATCTTACATTTGGATTAATATTATTTGAAACATATTACTTAAGTTCTAACTTTCATTCAGATTTTTTTTTTCCTTTTGGACACTTATCATTATATATCCACTGCGTCTCCGGGGCCTCTATCATTAGCAGAGGCGCAACCTTCATCAGGTTCCAGGCGGCAGCGCGGAGCTACGTGACTCCTCTCACAGTCAGACTGAGCAGGGAGCAGATGACTCGGGAATTCCCTGTCAGCTTCTTTTTGTCCCCGTTCTGAGTGACCCGGGCTGCCATACTTTTGGGATTTTTCTTGGATATTTTAAGTTTTAACGTGTGCGTCGGGAGCTGTTTCCCTCTCTCTCTGTGTGCGCAAATGAAACCGGGTTATGTCATCCAGACTGTGGCGGCGTTTTATCTGCTCCTCTCACCTGTGCAGGTATGCTGTTTCACACTCAAAAAGTTAAAGTCAAACATAAAGCAAAGTCGTTTTTCTGGTGTTATGAACGCAAAATCAGCCATGCGTAAAAGTTTGGTTTTGGAGAGGGTGGTACGTCTTTGCGCACAGAACAAAATGCCAAATATTTTATAACATTTTCAAACAAAGTGTTTGTTGTTGGTTAATAGTCTGCCTTCAGTTCATTACTTTCTGGCTGAGTCACCAGCAGCCAGTGATAACAGACAGTTATTGTGTTTGGACACCTTCATTCTGCTCTGAATGAGCCGTGGTCCGGCTCAGTTCATTCATAAACTGAAACGTGACAAAATGCATCAGCACGCTCGTGCATCACATGATTCAAAGTGACTCACTGTTATATTTGGAGAAGCTCACTGAGCTCATAATTACAGCCGCAAACTTGAAAGGCATGTTTCACAGAGTGAGCTTGTTCTCACTGGTGTATAGAGACATTTCTTTTGTCCAGTTTAAAATCTTGTGCAGGAAACATTGATTTCTACATTCATTAGAAATTAAAGGTCTAGCAGATGAATGCACGTCGCCTGCAGCCTTTTATGCACAGTTTTAGACTATCAATCCTTAAAAGTAATGCAAAAATCAAATGTAGTGAGATGCAATGCTCAGAGCGAGTGTTGATGACTCTCAGCGCGCCAAGTTGTGGCCCAATATCTGTAAAACTGACTGAGTTATGGCCATCTTTATGTTTCCTAAAACTTAGCACAAAAAGTAAGGAAATTTGTGTTTGGTAATTATGTACCGGTTGTAACAATGCTTCTTGATAATAATCCTGTTAAATTCCCTTTTAAATGGTGCTTCTAAGGAACATGCATTGATGGGATGAGCAGTGGAGTGTGTGGGTTGTGCACACAAACAACTTGCCAGTTTATTTTTTTGTTGTTTTTATTGACACTTGTTTTGAGCTTCTGGTATCCACAGGTGCTGCCAATCAGGTGCCCGCTATAAGAAGCATTGTTACAACAAAGTGATAATCTACCAATACACACATTTCTTCTTTTTTGTACTAGGTAATCAGTTAGCTCTGGCTTCCATTTTGAATGAGGTTGACTCTAAACATAATCAGTTGTATGTCCAATCTAAGATTCTTTTGAGAAAGTTTAATTTAAAATGTGTCTATTGGTTCATGATGTATTTCGCTAACAGAAATGCACAGGCACAAACGTTATCATCTGCCTTTCTTTTCTGCGCTTGGCGATAAATATTTCAGCGTTAGAGTCACTGCTTGTTAAACTTTGTTGTAAAGACAAAGAACAAATCCTGCTGAGCTGCTTCAGAGTAAAGAGTCTGAGCTCAACATGAGTTTTTAACCCTTTTTAAATTTTGGTTCTAGTTTGCGCACAGTTTAGTAGAAACACGCAGTGTTAAAACTAAAATCTGTAAAGATTACAGCAGAGGTCTGTGTCAGGCTGCAGTGGATCAGTACAAAGCTGCTCTGTTCTCTTTTGCCTTTAATGAAACTCTGTCAGAAACTTGAAACTGGATTCCCTGAGAGGCTGGAGTCAGAGACACCTGTGTTATTGGACGGTGGGGCTTGTGGCACCTAATGCTCTGATTTCGAGGTTTCCAATGCTTCTCATGTTAAATGCAAATCCAGGCACTGTCACACTTCACAGACTGCTGCTGCGTGTTGAATCAAGTAACACCCCTTTGACACACACACATACTGCAGTTGCAGGGTTTGAAAAAGCTTCGTCTCCCAGCAGTTTCTCAAACTGGACACTTTGCAGCTGTTGCTGAGCTGAGAGTGAGTGGGAGCGGCAGGGGATCGCCACATTTTCTCTAATCCTCATAATCAGCTCAAGGCCTGCTTAGTCAAAACATGAGTGACAAAACCCAGGGGCCCCAATATGAAACAGGTTAAATGCCCCCTGCTGCACCCAGAAGACTGATGGTGAACGTAAACAATGCAAGCTTTTCAGATTCAACATCCAATCTGTCAGATGACACAAAGTCTGCAAGGATCTTAAATCTGGATCCTTAAATCCCAAAAGCAGCTTTGAACACTAAGTTAAAAAAAAAAAAGGTCAGTCTAGAAGGCCTTTCTGTTCTGCTGCTGGTGTAGGAAAGCATCAAGCAACAAAAAAAAAGGTAAACCCGTTTTTTATATGTTCCCCATGAATTTACTATTTTAAAAGTCTTCCATTATCAGACATAGTTGTTTTTTTTTCTGCTGGCTGTCACAGCTGGAGTCTGCATCAGTAGACTTGTGACTAAAGCAGTCATTTCTGTCTGCTATGAACCAAGACAGGGTGGGACTGACTTCCAACTGTTTCAGGATGTTTCTTTACTACAGCTTGATTCATAGAGCGGGGTGTGTTTGTGTGCGTTTTCTCCTTGCATTCTGGATAAACTGGCAGCCTAATTTATAATGTTCTTCAGGCTTTTAGGGACTGAAATGTTAAGTTAGGGTCAGCTCAGGGTAGGGCTAGTTCCCATTAAAACATAAATTGTTATTTGTTGTATTTTTGTTTTTCAGCTATTTAGGCACTTTTTCAAACTAACTGGGTCATTTGTTGGATGCGAGTTATTACACATAGGCAAAAAAAAATCAGTTTTTCCTGTGTGTAAAGTTTTTAAAGAAAAATCAGTAAATTGTGGAGATCAGAACAAAAATGAACAATCTGTGGAAAAGCCTGCATTGAAATGTGTACAAAATCATAGAAGGAACTGTTCTCACTACATAGAGCCAGCTTTGTAAAGAAATATAGTTCTTATAATGTGGTTAAAACGCTAAACAATAAGCAGTGCTGATTCAGTTACTAGAATCTGTTCTCACTAATGTGTGTTTTGATTCATTTCCTTTGGTCAATTTATCCCCAATTGTCTGTTGTTGTTGTTGTTCACAATGGAAGCACCTGGGCTTCCTGTGTGAACAATAAACCTCTTGGTCACCCCAATATTACTGACGAATAAGAAACCAATAGGCTACTGTTTGTTTTAGCTTCTTCTGTTAGTAATACTTCCTTTAGATATGGAGCTTATGACATATGAACACGTGTTCTAAACCACAGCAGCACAAAAATCAGATCTGACAACGAGCTTTGCCAAAAATCAACCTGTGGCTTCCTGCCCGCTTTGACAACTTTCCCTGAGTCATGCAAAGTAAGTAAGTAAGTAAGTAAAACTTTATTTATATAGCACATTTAAAGATAGGGATCACAAAGTGCTTCATCAAACACAAACAAAAATAAAATAAAATAAACAGAGCAAATTTAAACAAATGCAGATTTAAAAATGTTTTTAACTGAGCTTTAAAGGAGTCCACAGAGTCTGCTGGTCTTAAATTCAGAGGAAGAGAGTTCCAAAGCCTTGGAGCCACAGACAAGAAAGCGAAGTTCACTGCAATTCTGAGGACTTCTCCTAAATGTCATTGTGAGGTGTGGGAAGTTCTCATCAGTGCTGCCAAAACCAGACTGACAAAAGCCAGTAAGCAACGCTGAAACATAACAAACTCCAAATTCAGTCTTACCAGAGTGTCATTGATAGAAATGACTCTGTTTTGTAATAAAACTCTCGGTGTTTTTTGTTGAATTGAGTATCTTTCAAAGTAGCCTGTTTATCCAGAATGACGTGACGTTACGCAGGTGTTTCATCAGAGGCGGAAACAATACTTGATCCTGACCATCTGCACTGTACATATGCACCTGTGTTTGTATTTAGTTTCACCCCCCCCCCCCACCCCCACCCCACATATGTTCATGTTTAGTCCGTCAATTATAACCCAATCTGAATTGAATGACATCACAGCTCAAGGTGTTTTCATGAAGTTTTATAAGCAGCTTTGAAAGTTAAGCTTTCGAGCTTCAAATATGAACTCCCTCTGTGTCTCTGCTGCTCACACACACTTGCACATCGTTCCAAATCAGATGCCGTGATAGTAACCTGCTGACTGATAGGACTTCCATTTGTGATGTTTGTGGTATTTCTCTCTGGTTGTAATGTTCTGGCCCAGGGGAGAGTTGCAATTGCAATCAGGAAATATGGATTTCTCCTTCCTTCTGCAGAGGAGGAGGAGGAGGAGGAAAAGGAGTGGTGGTGCTCAGGGCAGCCGTCTACTCAGCAAGCTTTAATCTCTCATCTGGATGTAATTTACTGTGGTTTACAGAACAACGTTTACTGTAATAGAGACCACAATTACCACCGGTCAGCCTTATCTCGAGGCCCGCACTGTGTGTRTGTGTGTTTGTGCATGCGGCACCGCGTTTACACAGTGGTTGTGTGTGTTTGTGTCTATATCTTTGGGGAGACATTTGTGCATTCATTAATGGACTTACACTGAGGAAGTTGTGTTTATCCAAACCAAAATTAATAAGGACCTTTACTTCTCCCTTCTCTCTTGACCCTGATTTAGCTTTTGTTTGGTTTTTGCTTCTTCTTCTTCTTCTTCTTCTTCTTCTTCTTCTTCTTCTTCTTCTTCTTCTTCTTCTTCTTTTTTAAAGTAGAAAATGAGATAAACGTTTTGTGACTAAATTCCTGTTTGGATAACAGAGTTTGCATTTACTTTCTAAATCGAAGAAATGAACTCTAAAGAATTGTATTTTTTAAACCTGTGACTTGGAAAAAGAAGTACCACATATTGATGTGGTTTTGTGTGTACTTTTTTAAAATCTGGAACCTGCCCATCAGCGAATATTTTAGGGTGTGAGCAAAATTAAATTATAATCCTCCAAATCTTGGTTTTACACTCAATAAATACCAATATTTTTGTGGTTTGCTTGTCTATGTGTGTTTTTATGTGCTGGAACTAATTTAATGACTGTTTCATAATGTGTGAAACAACTGTGGATTAAAAAGGTCCCATTCTCCCAGAACATCGGAGGAATGGTTGTGTCACCTTCGTCGTGTGTTCTGCAGAAGTTTGTTAGTGTTTGCTAAGTGCTCTGTGATCACAAGTCCTGACCTGACCACCCTGGAGACCCAGCTGGATCCTGTCAGGACCTGGAACGGCACTGCAGTCCTTTGAGGTTCACCTGCTTTGTGTATACCAAACAGGAGCTGGTTTTCTTTAGCAAAAGTGGCGATTTGATCATGTGACACTCAAGCTCCACGAGAGGCAGACCCAAGAAAGAGTTTAGGGGGAAAAAAAACATCTCTCTGCCTTTATGCATCTTCAAAATAACCAGTTGTGTTTATGTCCATGCTGTCGCCTTCACAAGCAGGGCAAAGTTTGCAGGGAGAGTAGCAAAGGTTGGGTCATTATTAAGAGTCATGAGAACTGAGGAGGGGGATTTCCCCAAAACGTTGCCAGTCTGAGTCTGCTTTCACTCAATGTACAGCTTCTATTTGAAACTCTGGTGAAACTTTTATAAATGAGCTCAGTTTGGGGGCTGCAGTGGCTCAGTGGTTGTTGCTGCACTTCGTAGTCCCGAGGCTGCTGGTTCAAGCCCAAGAAGCTTCAAGAAGGGCATCCAGAACAAAACAATTTCCACATGTTTTATAAARAGTTTGCTTGCAGTTGTGACCAATGCAGAAAGGACCAAAAGAAAACCATGATGTGAGCTCAGATGTGATTATAATGAAGGCCATTGTAGTTTGTTAGATTGTAGTTCGATTAAGTAGCTTGGTGAGGATTGAAACACACATTCTTGCAGGTGTTATACGTGTTTGTTTAATGGGRTTTTATTGACTTAAAATTAAATGTTTCTTAACTTTTAATAAAAATTCAAAACATAAACTCTAAGTACTATTTATACCCTTCTCAGAATCAGTGCTGATACGGCACTAAACACTTGAGAAATTCTTACAAAATGTTCTGTTGAAACCAGTTTCCTAAATAAGCCTAATTATAAGATGTTATTGGTTTGATGCGGTGACAAACCACCAGAGAACAATGTGAAAGAACACCTTCTACCATTAATGAGGTGACCTTTTGAACCCTTTCAGAAAATATCAACAATTGTTGATCTGTTTTTTAAGAGTTGAACCCTGGACTGAAATAAAAGCATTTGATGAGCTTTTTTTTCTTTTTTAGATAACTTTTGTTTTAAATAGTTGTCAAGCAAAACACGCCTCACCCTTATTGTCAGTTTTGTAATCCAGTGGAAAGAACAAACCTATTTATCCCAAAATGGCTCTGTAGCTGACTCTGTGTACTGTTTTTTTGTTTTGTTTTGTTTTTTTATTTGTGTACAGTGTGGCTGATATCTTTTGGCAAACTACCATAGTACCTGTTAAACTGACCATCTCCCTCCACTTGACTCTCTTGAGTTGAAAAATCTTTGACCTGTTAAGCTGGATCATGTTAGAGTTTCGCTCCCTACGCACGCTGCCCTTCCCCTGACAGATAGAAGAAGCAGGGAGGTTAAACGTGACGCAGTTCAGCTGTGTGGGACTGCAGAGTTCTGCAGTTCTTCGGCTCACAGGGGCCCAACAACGGGTGCTCAGGGGAYTCAGCCAGCCCTCTGATCTGACCCAGGGGAGGCTAACTTTGTTGAAAAGCTTCACAATCGAGCAAATATGTCAAATAATTTCTACTAAAACTGCTGTCCTCTCTGCAAACTGATCTGACAAGAGAAAAGAGGGATTTTATGTAGCAAAATACCTCCTGTTTTGTAAAATGCAACCCTAACCCTTTTGTTTTTTTTGGGTTTTATCTGTTGAATGTCTTTTGATTTTGTAAAATTTCAGTAAACAGTTCTGAGAAAACGTTGTCTGATCTATGCAGATTATGAAACCTTTATATTTGGTAGAAAACATCCCCGGGGAAAAGAAGGCAGGGTTTTCCTTCTGAAGCCGTTGCCTTCACAGTCCGACCATGGCTAGGCAGCATAAATTGAACGAATGGATAAAAAACATGCTGTCGTCATGCCGCGCAGCAAAATCAGCCTACAGCCACAAAAGATATATTTAATGTTGTAYCTTGCAGCTTTTTGTCATTTCTTAAAAACAAATTGCATTTTATTTTATTTTATTTTTCGGTCAAGTCCAGTTTGTTAGTAGCTCTTCATCAACACAAAAACAAGTAATTACAGTGACATGGATCGAGGCCTTACCCAGGTCTGGCAAAACTCCCTGAATAAGAAGTTCATTAGGGAATGAAGCGAAAGGAAGACAGTGTCAAGAAACTGATCCTGCTTCTGGGGTTTGTTTGTCAAGATCATCCATAATTTACTGATTCAAAACACTCCCCTCACTTTTCCACAAGAGCCAAACCACCTCCAGTCACCATCAATCACACATAATACAGGAGGAGGGAYGAGAGCTACGTGAGTATCGTCAGGCAGCGATTTATGTTAAAGCAGCTTCTTCTGGGTAAATAATTCGCTCCTTTCAACTTTAAAAGATACCAAAGATATTTGCTCGTGATGCCAAGGTTAAACCCATGACCATTCTGAACAGCAAGTGAGTCGGGAGCCAAGAAGGCCTTGTGATGTGAATGTGCCTCACAAACAGGAGAAACTGAGAAGCTCTTAGGTGGGGAAGTAAGCTGTTGAAGTTGTGAAGAAGTTTATTTGAATCAGACGTAGCTACAGGGGAATAAAACGATACGGTTCCAGGGAGAAAGTGGCATTTAACAATGACTGGACTAAGGCTTTCCCATGCTGCRCATAAAAAAAACAGATATTGTGCAAGCGGAGCTCACATCCTGCTGGGTTTTTGTGCGGCAGACACAGTTCAGTGATTGGCACTGTGCAGAACAAGGCTGCAGTCAGAGGAACAGCTGTACATGTTGGCCAGATGACGGGCCACTTAAAAAAAAGAGAGAGAAAAGGAAAGAAGGAGATGCTTCATCAATTCTCTTAAGACAGGAAAAAACTGAGTCGGTGCCTGACTGTAAGCTGTTTCACATTCATCAAATCTGGAAAGTCATAAAGTTTGTGGTGCCTCAGACAAAGCAGTTCCATCTCTGATGTAATTATCTCTGGTTTGCAAATGTAGCCGGACTTCCTCATTAATGAGATTTCATGACAGATGTTATCCTCACAATAAAGTCATGTTAGTTTTTTTTAAGTTGACACATGGTGTAAAATACAAGCCTTTACCTTCATCATTTGCAAACAGCTGCCTTATTATTACATAACACATTTCTCTAAGTAGCAGTGACAGACATGCAGAGTAAATCTGATCCAGTTTGTGCTACAGGAATTCCAGTGACGAGGACGGATTGCGGAAGCAGGTTGTCTGCCGCCTGTCCCTGTCCGCGTTGGCCCGAGGCTATTTTATCAAACCTAGATTTCCCTTCCTGAGATGGAGTCAACCAGAGGTTTTGTGTTTTCCCAGGCGAATGAGAAATTTGCTCTGTTTATCATGGGACGATGGGAAAAAAGTGGAGACAGAGGGGGAAACCATCAATGGGAAAATAAATACGGAGCCTGGATCTTACACCACAGGAAACAAGTTCGGAACCTAAACAGTTGGGCACACAGAGAAGAACATGAGATAGATGCATGTAAAAAGACTGGATGTGCTCAAAACGACTTGTTCTCAGCAGGGAGGGGGTGCAGTTCCAGCTGTCACCACTAGAGGACAAACAAACTGAAACGTGCAAGTGTGCAAATCTAATTTCAGGCAGATGATGCAGTTTTTGTCCTTGTGTGTATTTGTGTGTTTGCTTGTTAGTGAAATATCTCATGAACCACTGGGTGAATTTTAACAAGGCTCTCAGAAAGTAATCATCAGATGTCCAACATTATTTAGTTAATCCTATTCAAAAATGACTTCCACAGCAAAMTGACCTTAAAAATAGCCATAATTCAGTCAGTTTTGCMGATATTTAGCTAACATTTGGTTTGTTTGTAACTGAGAGTCAGTCACACCACTTACAAACTTGTACCGGTATGTCTGTTAGCAAAATGAACTACTGGATGAGTTTTGTTAAAAYTTTCAGAAAGTAATTATTGAATGCACATTTAACAGCTAAGAGCTAACAGCTAATCGACTCAAGAATGACTCCGCGAACCTCAGATACTGAGCTAAAATGTGACGTGGTAGTAGCTGAGAGTCATTCACAACAAAAACTCTGAGCGTGACCTCTCAAAATATTACATAAGCTTGAACAAAACACTTTTTWAAGGTTTGGCCCAAACAGCTTCAACTTATCATTTCTGAGCCTAAAACCTTGGCTTGAAAGATGGCGGTTGATTTACATTCCTTCAGCGAATACTAGGCCTTTAATTATAATAAATAGTAACTCTGCCATAATCTTTGTTCTTGTTTTTGCAGAATTTACCCACATCAAACACAAATGAAACAAGGCAAGGTAAGAATTTCTGTTTTGTTTTTTCCCGAARTCTCCTGTGAAATGTTTAGCTTTTTAAAAAGTATTTTACATTTCAAAATCTCAGTTKTAAAAACAGCTGCACCCTCCGTGTTTGTTCGTACGACAGAACACGTTTCATCATAAGTGTAATTATTGTTATTTTCTTGCCATGCACTTTTGGAAACTCTTAATGACTAAGTATTGAACTCTTGAATGTCAGTTAGCAAGTTTGACTAGAGGACAACAGGGCATGCACGAGCAGGAAGGGGTTACGCAACTGCTGACCTTCTTCCCTCGTATCCTTTCCGCCCTTGCATCACTATAAATTAACGCTGCCAAAGAAATAAACTGAATGCTGAACATTTGTGGAACTCCCAGCCAGAGCGAGGAAGACAGAAAGTTCCGGATGAGTAGAAGACACACAATCAAGTGAAGGAGTGGTAGCTGGCCGTTGAACTATCCCTTCGCGTTGTACTACATTACAGTTCACGGCCTCCTCTCCCAAACCATCGCTGCTTTCCCTGCCGTCTCCTCCCAGCCCGTCTGCTTTATAAACAGCTGWTGTGGTGTCAGGCTACAGTTGACGACCTCCGGGGGTCACCGCTGTCCCAGAGGTGCCCGCGGGGCAGCTCCAGCTCCATCTCCAGCTCCTGCAGGGTTCTGTTCATGGCCATGTTGCCAGAGTTTGTTTTCTCTTCCCTCTGTGTTTGGCTATAGTCGTCCCTGTTCTTCCCCGGCAGCAACTTCACACATGTACTCCCACAGGAAAGTCTACACAAATTACACAAATGTTTCTTTTTTTTCTGCAAAACGCAAACAGGATGCACAGTGGCAAAACAAACTGGTTTTAAGTTTCAGTGTACATCAATTAGGCGTGTCATTATTACATTGTTGAAGTAATTACTGCRTTTTATTGTAAACACATAAATACACATCAAAAGTATGATTTATTTAACGCACAGGAAGTTTGTTTTTATGAAGCTTCATTAAGATCTATTGTAGAAGCTGGTACGTTTGCCGCTCCAAACCCATCTTGTTCTTCTATTTTCTCATTCATAGTGTTGATGTTTCAAGAGGTGTGGGGTCGCAGCTTCTGCAGGACCATGGAGAAGCTGGTGGAGGTTGTGCAGGAGTACCCGACAGAGGTGGAGCACATCTACAGCCCCTCCTGCGTGCCTCTGGTCAGGTGTGCTGGCTGCTGTGGGGACGAGAAATTAGAGTGTCATCCCACTCAAACTACAAATGTCACCATGCAGGTAAGAAAAGGGTGAATCAAGGGTCAATCTTGTTGTTGTTCACACCGTCATCATCTCTTCTGATCATTTTAATCGATGTCATTCGTCAGCTGTTGAAAATCAGACCATCGGAGCCGGGTCAGGAATATGTTGAGATGACGTTTGTGGAGCATCAGACATGTGAATGTAGGTAAGAAAACAAGAAAACTCCTCATTTATGAGTTAAATATGCTCTTCCCTGTCTCTTTTATATTCATGTAATTATATGAATGACAGGTTAAAATATAAATTTAGGTTAAATGTAATGCATCTTCAAAGTCACAAACCTGTGCAAACATTTACCAAAAGCACATTTCTTTCTGGACCTGCTCAGAATAAAACACGAGAAAATGAAATGGCCAAGTCAGTGGCTGAATATTTTCACAATGAAACCGTTGTTTCAGTGACAGACAGGATTTTGAATTTAACACAACCAGATAACCACTAAGTGAACTTTTCAGGACCAAGCTTATAAGCAGCACAATATGTAGGCTCATACTTTAGCTTTGTTTCACATGAAATCTGTATGTAAATCATCCCAACCCAGCACTGAAGACACATAAAAGGAGTTGAGCTATGTTGTTTTCACAGACACAAAAAAAGAGACAATATAAACTTAGCACAAAACATAAGAAAATCTGTATTTGGTAGATTACTGCTTTATTGTAACAATGCTTCTTGGTGATAAATCTCATACCATTGGAAAGCTTGTTAGTTTCCCTATTAAATGGTGCCACATTTGTAAGGAACATGCATCTGTAGGATGAGCACCAGAGCTGATTATGCAGGCTGCATGCAGGAAGAATTTGAGAAATCTCTGCCAAACAGCTCATTTTGCTGTTGATATTGATACTTGTTTTCTGGTACCCCCAAGTGCTGCCAATCTGGTGCCCAGTATAAGATTTATTACAAAGAAACATTGTTACAATGAAGAAATAATCTACCAAACATTAATTTCCTTACTTTTTGTGCTAACTATAGATAATAAAGAACTAAATGAAAGTAGTAGGGAGTACAAGATGGAGCCACACAGTCCAGAACAGCAGACATCCAGGCAGGGTATAAGGAGAGGCGCATGACAGGGATTATTTATTTAACCTGATAAAAACTGGTCCTGTTACTATCCTAACAGAAGCTTCCCAAAAAGTGCTCACACCAATCACCGAGGCTTTTCCTCTCCTGCTTGAAAAAAAAAGAAGTATTTTGCTCCAGCGACCTGTGTTTTCTGTGGAGCAGATCTGCATCACATAAGGACCTTTTACCCCCACTTTAATCCTGGCCTTAAGCACCATTGTTGAGGATTGGTGACATGTGTGAAAGCGCAAAAGCAGATTTGCAACATTTAAGCTGATCTGCCTCTAATACGGTCATTAGCCCACAACAAATGTAGTCACAGGGCCAAACTGGAGTATGCGTGTATGGAGGAGGAGGCAACAGACGCGGGATGTTGTCGTTGCTGAACATCRTGTATTTTAATGCAATATGTTTGGAAACGGTCTGAACAGCGATTAGTTTTTAAACTATTAAAATGCACAAAGAACAAATTCATTTTTACGGAAGAGGAGGAAATATTTATTTGAAAGCCAGCTGACCTGGATGGATAATTGATCCATGCAAGACTCATAAAAAAAACATCAAACACACACAGTCATGTTTGATTTCTACAAACCATCGAGATAAGATAGAAAACATGAGAACCTCCACATAAGACAGTTTAAATGCAGGGTTTGTGAAATAATTGTGTCGTTTTCTATACTTCACAGTGTACTGTAAATGAGACAGGTTTGACARTTATATTTAAAGTTGAATGAAATCACTCTTGAATGTTCTGATGTGTTGAAACTTTCTCCACAGAGTCAGGAAACCTTTAGTAAAGGTTGAAAGGTAAGAAACTTCCCATCATTATATTGACACTGAKGCTATTTTTRTTTTATTTTTTTAACATCTGAGTGAGAACTTGCGTATAATCGTGTTTTCTGTACAGGAAAAGGCAAAAAGGAAGAGGAAGAAAGAGAAAGGAGAGACAAAAATCAAAAGAATGTAGCAGGTATGAGCACGGTTTGAGGGACAAGCAGTTCACACGTTGTAGGCTGTTATTTAAAATAATTAAAGGCGCAATATTTTCTTTCTTCTTGCAGGTGTCAGATCCCTCGCAGGTAACTTCAGCTGCAGCCCGACCTGTAGCGTGGCTGACTGTTTCCAGTCCAGCAACCGCATAAAGAGTCTCTTCCACTTTATCTGTCAGACCTGTTTGCGACCAGAGACTCGGACGGCTTGGRGCGATCTTTGCTGAACATATAGCTGTCCTGACTGATGGACAAGGTGTTTGTGATGACAAAGTTCAACAGGAAGCRAGTTTTAATTGGTGGAAACACTCTATGTTACACACAAGGAGCGTAACTGGGAGCCAGTGCAATGTAGAAAAGGAACAGACTGATGTTTTCATTTTATTCTTACTGTGTCGGTTATTTGAATTTGTCCATTTCTTTGGTATTTAAAAGAGGTTACATTTGTTAAAACTCTATATTTATTGTTAGAGCTGAATATAGTTGGACCAGCAACCTTCAAAAAGTTTGTTTTGTTTAGTTGAAACATTAGAACACCTTGACTTGTCTTGACTATGTTGGACTGATGGACAGCTGCTTTGTATGCAATAATGAAATGTCTCCCTCTGGTGTTAAACAGGAAGTGTAAAATGCTCATTTTAGGTGGCAAAACTGTAAAAATGGTTTGACTTAAGACAGAGTGGTCGTTCAAATYCAGTCACAACAACAAGATGTTGAAAATCTATAAATTTTCTTTTCTGTTCCGTGGTTTTGCTGCTTTGTGCAGTCTCTCTCTTCCCCATAATCCCACACCACATGACTTCCTCTGTCTGTTTTTGGAAACACTTCAGCATGGATGGGATCAGCTGAGTTCATTATATCAAATGATGTCTATTTCTGTATTCTTATTTTTCATGTATCAAAAAGGAAATCTATATTAAAAAATGTAAAAAGCTTTCCTCCTTGACTGTGCAAGTGTTTTTTAATTTCATTTAAATATTTATTTTGTAATAAACAGTTGTCAGATTATCAGTGTGCAGTGGTTATTTATTTTTTGATAAAAGTTGACTTTTGCAATCACGATCAATATAGTATTCAGATAATACAGTGATAGTTTACATGTCTAAAACAAATCAAATGCCACAGACTGCATACTGATCGAATATTATTATTTTAGAACATATCCAAACAGGAACAAAAGGCAAGTTTGCAGTAAGTTGGGGAGAAATATGTGCCTTATTGCTACAAAAGTTAGGAAATATTAAAGGGTTTGTTGTAAATACCAGTGTAAAAAAGCTTTTTACATGGTTT
The DNA here is from genome assembly GCF_001266775.1 of Austrofundulus limnaeus. NCBI lineage: Eukaryota > Metazoa > Chordata > Actinopteri > Cyprinodontiformes > Rivulidae > Austrofundulus > Austrofundulus limnaeus. The sequence goes on along the minus strand of NW_013952404.1, from coordinate 6,251,053 downwards.
TGAGGACAGAAACTAAAATACCAACATTTTGAGTAAACTCATAACAATAACATATTGTATTGTAATAAATTATATAATAATATGTTGACAAAGATTTTAAAATTTCTGATTGGATGCATATTTAGTGTTGCAATAACCTTTATCTTATATTCTTAGACTAATTTAAAAGTGACAATATAGATTTTTTTTTACATATTAACTAAAAAATTAACATATTGTTTTATGTGAATTTTTTTGTATTCAGTGACTAATAACAAAAGCTATCTAACCAAATCATTGACTGTCATTAATATTACTTTCATCACTTTTTTATAGCTACTGATCTCATATAATGTTGATATTTGTATTTTACTGTAATAAATGACAACATTTTAAAAAAAAATCACATTTAATTGTATGAATGCCGACATAATAATCAGGTAAAGGCCGCACCACGAGCTATGAAAGGTCAAATAGCGGCCAGTAGTTGTGGATGTTATGTTATTCTAGTGTTTCTTGGCTTGGCTTACCTGGTGTTTCCTTGACAACCGCAGAACCTTGTCATGTTTCAGGAGGATATTATAATCCTCTGTAGAGTCTTACAGGCAAGTTTCAGGCCATGGTACTTATTTAAAACCACTTTATCTGCAAACACAAAGTTAAACTTAGTAACTCTTCTGTGTGTTATAAAGACATTGACGTTAGAAAACGTCAAAGCAAGTCTCTTGTTAGGTTTGCCTGTAAGACTTAGCTGTGGTCAAAATTCCCCGTTACAGATACGAATCTGCAACGAGGCGACGTACTAGCGAGCTGTGATAGATTCGAGGGACCGCGGCTGTAAAACGACAAAACTTGGACGCCACTATTATCGGGATCATCAAGCAAACGACCTAATTGGTAAGGTTTGCAGAAACGGCGACAGTCGCTACATAAGTAGTTAGCAACTGTGCAAAGAGCAGCTCTGTTTTGAACGTGCGGGGCCTTAGCATCACCAAGCTAAGTAAGAGCGCTAACATCGAGGAAGGTGTGGGAGGACATAGAAAAACTGAAATGCTCGTTGCGTTAAACATTTTGTTTCTCTATAGCATAGTTAGTTTGTTTGTTTCCATACAAGTATATTTTGAAAAATGTATGGAACTACTTTTTGTTTGTTGTAAACTTCCTGCTTCCCGCGGCGCCTATCAAATATTTATCATTTACTTCAAATTAGCATACCTCTCTCAATAGTAAAATATTAGCCCTATATTTGCAACTAAACTGGCTTTGGAAGTAAAACAGGTCTGTAAGCAGCAGCTAAAATCTGAGAAATATGCGGACAACTTCTGTAAGGATGCAATGAGCTTATTTAATCATTGCTTAGTGTGGTTATTTTTGATGGACACCCTTAATTGGTGAAATTAAACTATGATTTGTGCACAGTGATACTTCAGAATCCTAGCCCAATAAATAAGAACTAAAGCTGTTAAATCAAATAGTTTAGAAAAACATCTTCAGTGCGATAGAAGTTCATGTTTACACTACAGGCTGTGCAAAGATGGCATACTTTAGGGCTGTGTATTGGCAATAATTTAGCGATACGATACATATCATGACAGAGGGGTCACGATACGATATATCCCGATATATTGCGATACTGTAAGCAAGGTGATATATTGTGATTTTTTTTTCCAAAAATCCTATTAAATAAAAACCTCTTACTGGAAAAAAAATGAAAAACCAAAATTCATTGTCTCAGAAAATTATAATATTACATAGACATATTTTTGATACATTTAGCTGTGTTCTGCTTTGTATGTACTTTACTTTATTTGTTTTATATTTTTTATTTCATCCATGTTTTCAATTATTAGACTAAATTTGACAATAAATAGTTTGAAAATATATTTTTTGCAGCTTTTAGTTTTTAATATTAATTTACAATATGGTCACCCAACACTTAACAATAGCCTCTACCTCAAGAGGTAGAGTAGCCAAATGGTTGGCTCACTGCTGCCAACTAGCCGTTCATTTTAATGTTCAGCCTCTGACCACTAGTAGGCAGCAGTGAGCCAGGCTGAACTACAACATAAAAATGAACAGCTGGCAGGAAAGTTGGCATTTTAAACCTTAATAAAAATCGATACAGGGCTTTCGAATATCGATACAGTATCGGGAAATGAAATATCGCGATATTTCAGTGTATCGATATTTTCTTACACCCCTAGCATACTAGCGAGTCAATTTTTTGAAATGCCCTCTTTGACCATAAGAGGTAGCTTGTCAACACCACAAAGGAACATGGAAGCACTGACTCAAGGATTAAGAGACAGATCTGTTTATATTGTACTCAGATTACATTACAAAGGCTTTGCATTGTTTGACATTCACATCCACTTGTACAGTGCTACTTACTTTATTCAATATGCAGGATTTTTGCTCTGCAGTAACACACTCTGTCTTACCCAAGACACTTTGAAACGTGAAGCGGCTCAGTTTATACTGCCAGCCTTTTAGTAAAAGGACTACCTGAAAATGATCCACCTCATCCAAACCGAGTGTTTATATTCACTTTCTGAGTCCTACCTGGAGTCAGTATTAAATGTCTATCAGCTGAGAGTCTTGTCTTTGACCTCGCTTACCTCAAATTAAATTAAAAGCCGACAGAGTATCACTTGTTCTAGACAAATTCACACAAGCTGGTTGATATTGTTTAACTTTATTTAACTTTTTTTTCCCCCGCAGCTGGTACCAGCATGAATGGCTTCAGTAAACCAAGGGCACATGGGGTGCCACAGTTCACCGGAACATCGCTCCTCAGATTATCCAAACATGACTTGGAACGAGATTCGGGCTTCTCAGGTTTGAAAAAGTCACATTTCATGAAAGTGACTAGCCTCATTGTTTTTGTTGTTGTGTGTTATAGTGAATATAACTAGCTACAGCTCTGTGCAGAATCAAAATTTTATTACTTGCATTCACAGTTTGTGAGTGATTAATTGAACCGTTTGAAGTATGTTTGCAAAAAATATGGTTRTTTCTAAGTGTTGCTGCGAATCCAATTATGCACAAAACGGCAAAGCGTGATTTGCCACCATGAACTTTTGAAATATTTCTGAACGTTACATGTTATATTGACTTGGATTTTTGTTAGCTAGTTTATTGACCTGACCTCTTGAAATAAATATTGCCATAACAATACCATTTGGTAAATAAATAACCTCTGCAGCATTGTTCAAATTCTGCCTGAATGAGGTTGTTTAAAGGTATTGGATAGATGGCATTTTCATGGTGTTATAAATGTTTTTGTAAGGAGTAAAATACTTGATGAATTGATCTCTGGATTTTAGAAACAAGATGTACAAAAACAGGATTGGTTTTTTTTTGTATTAGAAATGTTAAGCAACACAATCCCTATAACATCTGAAATAACAGTAATGTCTGATTTGTGCAGAACTGGTGTCCTAAGAGTAAGTAAATGTAAAAGTGGTGGTAAACAACATATTAAAAAAGGTAAAGATTTTGATCAAGCTAAACGATTTCAGCATCAAAAATTAATTTTACTCTACTACTAGTCTCTCTAATCCAAGTAATGCTGTGTAAGTTTATATACTTTAAAATAATGTGACAAATATTTTGCAGGTATGTAGCCTTCTGTGTTGTTTACTAAATGTTTGTGACACTAGTAACTAAGTCAAGTTTGATTCTTGTCTTCACCTGAAAGTCCATGTGTATAATTAGCTATTATATTATTAGAAATAGCATTTACCCATGCTAGTTCACTAATCAAATCTAGAGATCTAGGTCACATTCTCTATGTAGACTGAGCTTTACAATCGATGACCTTTATTTATATGATGAACGTTGACCTGGATTTGGTTAAATTCTTATTAGGTTGATGGTATCCTCTTCCAGATGCCAGAGATATGTATACACGTGGACATATCTCTTCCAGATGCTAAAGAGAGATATATATGCACACGTGGACATATCTGTTCCAGATGCTAAAGAGATATGTACACACGTGGACAAAATTGTTGGTACCCTTCGTTTAATGAAAGACAACCCCACAATGGTCACAGAAATAACTAGAATCTGACAAAAGTAATAATAAATAAAAATGAACAAGTGAAAGTCAGACACTGCTTTTCAGCCATGCTTCAACAGAATTTTTTTTTCAAAATAAAATTCACTTTCAAGAAAGAGTTGTCTCAGGAGATTAGAAAGAAAATTATAGACAAGCGCATTAAAGGTAAATATAAGACCATCTCCAAGCAGCTTGATGTTCCTGTGACTACAGTTACACATATTATTCACAGAACATGGGCCTTGCAACTGGATAACGACCCAAAAGACAGCTAAAAACACCCAAGAATGGCGAAGAGGAAAACATTGGCCTTCAATGAGCCCTGACCTAAATCCTATTGAGCGTCTTTGGAAGGAGCTGAAACATGCCGTCTGGAAAAGGCAGCCTTCAACCCTGAGACAACTGGAGCAGTTTGCTCATGAGGAGTGGACCAAAATACCTGCTGAGAGGTGCAGAAGTCGCTGACGGTTACAGGAATTGTTTGATTGCAGTGATTGACTCAAAAAGGTTGTGCAACAAAATATTAAGTTAACGGTACCATCATTTCTGTCCAGGCCTGTTTCATGAGTTTTTATTTTTTATTTTTTTATTTTTTTCTGTTGAAGCATGGTTGAAAAGCAATGTCTGACTTCCATTTGTTCATTTTCATAGAATTGTTATTTATTACTTTTATTAGATTCTAGTTATTTCTGTGGCCATTGTGGGGTTTTCTTTCATTCAACGGGGGGGGCCAACAATTTTGTCCACGTGTGTATCTACATCTGCCAGTGTTTAGTAGTTCTAATGTTATGGACACAACAAAAAGATAAATCTGTTTACTTCATGAGACCCATATCTTCTCATTGTCAGATGCCAGCTCTGAGTACCTCAGTGCAGTCGAGGTGACAGACTCTGAAGACACTGGAAGGAATGGGTCAATAATCGGACAGGAAGCTGGTCAGCAGGTGGCTTTAGTGGGAGGTTCGTATTCTGGACTGTCCCCAATGATCATCATGAACAACTTTGTCCTAAAGCAGGTAAAACTGAACTGTAAACTGCATTTTGAACTCTGCACTGCCTTGTTTAAAATTCTATTTATAATATCTATAAACAAGAATCTGAATGTTGTGTGTTGGCTAGAGCCAAGATTTATGGCACAATGAACTTTCTCTGGAGCAGTGTGTAGATAAAAAGGCAGAGCWTATTGTCCAAAGTACAATTTTGAAATCAAACAGTTATTTAGCTTTTTTTAATGGATTGTTTGTTTAGTTATCCATAATCAAAAGGTTTGGCTRAATACACTGGAATTTTGGAAATATTTGGCATTTTTTCAAAGGCTAATGAGATCATGAGAGCATCCAGTTCTGTGGATTCAATTCAAAAATTTACAAACATGAGMACAAGAACTTTACGGTACACAGGTCACCTTGTGATGGGCTCTCTTTTTCACTTTCAGAAAGCGATTCCTAAATGGCGCTTAGCCAAAACCCATCATCCTGTAGATAAATCTACCTATAGATGATGCATTTCTTAGATTATTTGTCTGGCTTTACTGCTTTGAAAACTGAAAATCTTCTGCAGACAGTTGTTTGTTCTTGCTACATGTTTTATGAGTTTGATTAAAACACAGCTGAAGTTCACTTCATGGTTTTAATGCTTTTATGTTTTAAGTACCGGTATACAGTGTTGAAACTTGGCAGTGTCTGGGATGAGCAACAGACATTAGCTGATCATTAGCTTTCTAATCTACCCTGTACCAAATAGAGTTGGGCAAAATTGTATAGTGTGCAATTAACATCAGAAAACTGTCAATAATTGATATTTGCCACTTTGTAATTACTGCAGATAGTATCATGTGATGGTGAATTTATCATCACTATCAGGTGCACGTGTAAGCACAGAAGTGGACGACAGCAGAACAACTAATGCTAACCCTAAACCTATGAATTTGTGTAATCACCTGAATAAACTACATAAACTGGAGCATGAGGAAAGCCAGAAAAGGCAACTCAAGGCCACAACATTGGCCACATGCAAGTGCAATTGTCAGCTATTATTTGGCATATGTGACCCATCATATTGAAATGAGGATGAGGTCAAATTTGGACAAAATGACCTAATCACATTTTCAGATTCCTGGCTTTAAAAGCTACATTTTGATCCTTCTGATATCATCAACTTATCCAGAGATATGACTTAATTTGTCTTGTTGGTTAGGATAATACATCACTGTTTGGTCTGAATCCTAATTTCATGTAAATTTATTGAGTAATTTTTTATGTTAATATAAAGAGGAAACCTCAAATAATATTTGTATATTAAGATTTCCCAGTTGGAAAGAAACAAAAACATTACTAAATCGCAGGAAATTTTTCAAAATGGCGTTTTCCTTGAAATCAGTATTTTTTTTGCTACTGCTCAAAAAAAAAGCTTCAAAAAAATTTTTGGATTGTATTTCAGACAGTTCGTTCAAATGATACATTGATAAAGCATTARTTCATTATAATGTGACAAAATGCAATTTTTGCACACATTTAAATCAAAACCCTATATTTGCCCTTTTTCCACATTCCACTTTTGGACTTAATCCTCGTTTCAATGTGATGGGTCACATATTAATTGTTATCGGCTAAATATCACAGTTAATCCTGATAYATTTTTTTGCCAATATTGCCCAACCCTAGTACCATACACCGCAAAGGAAAGGTAACAATGTGGGACTGAAATCTAAAAAGCAGCCCAGAGATACTAAATGTTTGAGTGCTGTTGGTTTGTATGTTTAGTACCTTCTGCAGCAATATTGCCGCATGACATCAAAGCTCTATCTTCTTTCTAGCCGTCACCCATGACCCCGTCAGAAAAGCAGTGGGGCTTTTCATCCCCCATGGAAGTGATGCCTCAATCACAAGTGGTTCTCCTTCAGCCAATGGTATCAAACGGCAGCAGCAGCTCTTCAAAGACCGAAAGTGTTCGACAGTCAAAAGGCTATATGCCCATTCTCAAGTCGTACCCCAGAATCGCCCCATACCCTGCAGACTCACCCAGTAAGAGGGTGGGATCCTCAAGGGCGATGGAAACACTGGGATGTGACCAGCGTCAGAGGAAACACCATCACAGGCTGGACAGCTCCCCCAGCCCACTGCCTGCACCGCAGACACAAGCTCAGACCATCTCCACCTTTGAAGCAGCAACTAATAAAACACAGGCGGCCGCGAGTCAGGAGCAGCTTCCTGACAAGTCTCTGACCCTAACAGCTGAAAGCAGCTTTCTGCCCGCCTACATGGAGGATTTCAGGACTGAAGCGGACAAATACGAGGACCCCATCTCCATTCACGGTGACAAACTGAAACGCTTCAGCAACACCTACAACATCCTCAGCAAGTCCGGCCTGCTGGGGATCACAATGCGCACAAAGCAGCTGATCAAAGAGAACAAGCGCACCCAGGGCCAGCTGCACGAGCTGCAGGAGCAGACGGCCCTGCTGCTGGATGCTCTGAGCAGTGGGGATCCACAGCTCTGGACTAAACTCCAGCTCTCCCTGCAGGACACAGAAAAGGAACATTCAGGGGCTAAAGCTCAGAGAGTCTAAGGGTAACGCGTTTGTGGACCTGAGCCGGCAGTTTTGAATCTAGATGCAGGAGGATTCATCTGGTCATCTGATACTTTACTGAATGTGGAGCTAAATGTCAGTTAATTTAAGAAAAAAAGATAAAATTTACCCTTTTTATCAGGGTCTGTAGATGTAAATTATGCATTATTTAAGCATATTGCTTGCAACGATGGCGCTGCCTTATTGCACGTACAAATTCCTCGTTCAATAGTGTGATGACAATAAGACCTGCAATAAACAAACATCACATTTTTCTCACTTYTTATGTTCCTTTTGTGAAAACTCACTGCAGTCGAAGTGCATCTGATAGGCCAAATATAACTGACTGGATTGCTCTTGGAAATAAAATAGCCTGCTTTTATTTCGGCTTAAGCAGTTCTTTGTGATACTTGTTTTGCACACGCTGGTGTTTCTGTAAGCGATAAATTTGTAAACTATAAATTATGCACCCCTTTATTCAGGAAGGTCCTGAAGCACAAAACATTCAGAGCTGCTGGTTTGATACGAATCTGAAGCACAGCCGCTGTTATAACGTGAAAGTTTGGAAGCATGCTGATATTTCCAACCATTGCCTATAATGCATTTTATTGCTTCTGCTGTTAGAAAATAGCAGGCATCACTTGCAGCCTAATAATGCACGCCTTACAGTGTGTGAAAAGCCACAGAGATGCATTACGCCTGTCATATTTAACACACCTGTTGACGTTTTTTTCTGGTTTTTATTGTTTTTTGTTTTTGAATTTTTAGTGAACAGATGACGCCTCCAGCAGGAAGTTTTAATACTTGACAGTAGTGACACTGAAAGTAGGCTTGTTTAACTGAGACACTGTGTAAACTATAGACAAACATCATATCAAAAGTTTTAACCAGGAAATATATTTTTTTGTTCAGACCATTTCCTTCAACCAATCTGAAATTTAGCTCAGCACAGAAAATGTGGCAGCCTTTATTTATTTGTATATTTTTACATGATAAAGATTTAACTTGCACATGGATGCAGAGGTAAACACTGATTTTAAAAMAGAAATATCAGGTGGCACCTAATACTAATAAGACCCCTGTGTTTTTCTGTTTTGTGTGTGTGATGTTTAAATTTATTTAAAGTGCTGAGTGCCTCCTCGTTAATATTTCAGACTTAGCCACTTTAGTGACTTATTATTTGAAGCCAGTTATTCTGTGAAATGTCCAATATTTCATTGTTGTTGAGAATTTTACAGCTTCAGCTACGTTTTGTTGCCCTGTTCTCTTCTTTCAAACTTGTTTCTATCATCAAATTATAAATCTACTTTAATTTTTTTAAATAATAATCCAGATTTTGACATGTTTGTAATATTTTAAGCTAATAATTATATTGCTTGTACATTTTATTATTTACACAGCCTCACCAGGTTCAAATAGTTTTATTCTTTAGTGTCAGTATTATTAATTCATCATCGTTTGCAGTCAATAATAATAAGTTGTGAATAATGTTAAACAGTTGATTATAAGAAGCTTGTTTTAATGAGTTTAGGTTTTTTTGTCAGATAACGTGGAAACTACATCTAGAAAATGTAGCAAAGAAGTGCTGTAGCCATTGAATAGACCATTTTGTAGTTTTTTTTTTTTTAAAACGTATAGCGGAACCTTCCGGGTAGCAATCATTGGATATGTACGAAGAACTTTAGCTGGAAATACCATTAGAATTGAGCAAATTTAACAAGCTCAAAAAAACCTTTCTAGCTTAAAGATATTTATGAAAATTCTCATCCAAGATCTTAAAGGAAAGTTCATCACAAATCAGTTTAGTGCAAATACATTGGATCTGTTCACAGTGAAAATTTATAGGTTTTATTGAGCGGCGTTTCAGTGTTTATATCACCAAAAATGTGAGTGCAGCTGTTCAGTGCATTTGTAATGATTTTTAACTACAAATGGTTTATTGTCCTGCCTTTGGATTTGTTGTTGCTCTTATTAGTCCTGCTGTAGTTCAGTGCTTTAAAGAAGTTTTAGGTGAAAAGATGGCGGCTACTTGTTTAGTTTTATATTACTGACCTTTTGCACTTTGTGTTTTGTTTAAATGATGTGAATATGAAATGCTTATCTGGACGCCTGTGCCTTTTATTCATGATTGTACTTTTTATTAACGCTTTTACATCTTCAAATTTTTTGCATTTCTTTACAAATGTCCTGTTGAAAGTCAAAAGTACTGAAGGGTTTCCAAAGAATTCATATTTTTGAAACTTAGATTATTGCTGTAGTAATTTTTTTCTGAGTTCCTTCATAAATATTGTTATAAAGACTTAAAAGGTTAAAATGTTAAGTCTTGTTAAACTCTTGTATTTATGTTCACAACACCACTCTAAAGATATTTATCAGTTCTTTAAAAGTAACGTCGGATAAAATGTGTCTTGGTTTTGAAGGGAGGTAATAAGGTGAAAAGTGTTTTAAAGAAATATTTTGCCTGTTATTGTGAAATGTATGTTTTTTTTCTTTTTGTCTATCAAACTGTTGAAATCCTTTTCTTGTCACTTTTCTAGAAGAATGTCATTATTAAAGATGAAAAGTAGCAGCTTTGTGTCCTTTTTTAAATCTTTTATTGAAACAAAATCAGCTCCAAAAAGTATCCTAGATGCTTAAATCACCTCAGACAGGAAGTCTGATCACGTCTCATCATCAGCAGAATAAATAATACTTMTAGAAGCATAACCTTATGGCACATTGTGAATAATACCCTGGATAATATGATTCATATTTTCTTCCTTTTGTTACAAAGAATAACACAACTGTGTTCTCATTAAAGTATCAGTCGCATCAGTTTGAGTAGAAAATGTCACCAGACTCGACATGAAAAAGCAAACTGTCAAATCTGGCAGTATATAATAATCTAAGAGCGCCACATGGCTGTCAATAATACAAAGCTTTGAAGGCATGCAAAGCTATCTTTTAGACTTAATAAGAAATTATTAACTAGAAAATCAAATGTTCTTCCTGACTCATTAAACCGCTTTGAAAATATGAAAACACTTAATAATATAAATGTATACAGTATTACTATGCACCTATTTTGTCTTGTATGGCTCTTGTCCTAAAAAGGTGTGTCTGTAACAACTATTTATTTTAATAGACAACTTTAAATGAGACACATGCTTTTAAATCCATTTTGCACATTTAAATCATCCAGTTGAGGTCTATATAAATTGTWACTGCAATGATTTGGTCTAAATTCCTCCTTATTGTAACTTYCATCCCTTTTCTGRGGTGTGTCGCAGATCAACTCGTTTTGATGCTGTCTCTTTAARTCCCCTCCAGCTTCCTGAGCGGTTCATYCTAGTTTGATAGTAGAGATATGACTATATAGCGRCGCAGAAACATTTTAGTTACACATTAATTAAAACATGTCGACAACGGAAGACTTGTCCATCCAGCCTTCCATGTTGGAGCCAGAGTCTGACCCAGARCCAGAGGAGAATGAAGACCGTCAAAYTGTRGTTGGTAAGTCCAGACCTTATTYGGCAGTTCTGTCGTAAATAGTGTGATGTAATAGTTCGGAAAAAAGAGAAAACTGAATGAGTTGAAAAATACGACCCAAACAGAATATAAAGATATCTACGCAGCGACTAAATAAAAATTTTCTGCACTTCTAGAGACTCTAAGTACACAACRAAATGTATTTAAAGGCTAAAAACATGGATTTTGCATGATATGTCCCCTTTATCCATGTAGACCTCAAAACCAATCACATGGATTAAAAAAAAACTTTTCTGATGTTTGAGCCTACAGCTTTTGCTTCTTAAACCCGCTCAGTCTTGTTTGTGCGCATCTGTGTCTTCAGAGTAYGTCTCCACTGTCTGCACAGGCAAAACAAGGCCGAGAATCCAGCGGGTGCCAAAAATATCCTTCAGGTTGGCTCTCCAGGGGCTGCGATTCTCCAAAAGCTCTCCCCTCTGCATCTGACACCAGGTCTGTCCCCGGGCCACAAGCAGCACCTGCTGGCAGCAGAAACCTGCGCTCACCAGGCCGATGCCCAGCCACACGTACAGCATCAGCACCAGGAAGAGCTGCAGGCCCGAGATGGTTCCTGTGGAGGAGAGGGGAGGGGAGGAGTTGAGACCGTAGTGCCAGAACGCACGGCGAAAGCTTCGGCTTTTGTTCGGTCAAACTCACCCGTGAAGAAGTAAGCAGTGGAGAGGGGGAGCAGGGTCAGAAAGGTCAGCGGGTTCTCGAAGGAGACTGAGTACTCCACTGTCAGGAAGGCCACGCCCAGAACCAGCGAGTACAGGCACGTGCACGACGTGTAGACACAGAACATGATGAAGTAGCGCATGTTCTTGTTGCCGATGCAGTTCCCCGTGAAGAAACAGTGGTGGTCCCTCTTGAGGATAACCTTCTTGCACAGTTTGCAGAAGTGACGGCCGTTCAGGAGGTAGTGAGCGTCCACTTTGTCCGAGCAGTGGGGCGAGCACACCGGAACCGCCGTCTCGTTGGCACTTTCAGCGGGGTATTTGATGGTCATTACGTAATTCCCCAACGCGTTGAACATCAGGAAAAGGAAGGCGGCCGTGTGGAGGGTCGTGRAACTCCTCAGGGACGTGTCTGGATTGGGGAAGATGGTTGGGATGAAGAGGCGGAAGTAGAGCACGAAGGTGGCGGCCGTGGCCATGAAGAAGTAGGCAGGAGCAACAGTGTTGAGGAGCCGCAGCTTTAACATACGGGTGAACATTTCTGTGTGGGAGGAACACAAATTTACCAATCACAGAACATTTGAAAAGATAMACAAAACACAATATGTGATACGATGTTTTCAAATGAAAAAGGCATCCTTGTTTAAAGTACTTCAAAGAAATACTAAAATATCAGAGTATTAGGGCCACACCACGACATTTTTTAATTATTTTTACGAGATTAAAGTTGTAATATTACGAGAAAAAAATCATAATCTTACAAGTCGTCCATTTTCCGTTCCTCATTTCCTCTTTATTTCCCCCACACCTTCTACCATGTGTCTGTGTTTGTAAAGTAGTCTATGATGACTTGGGTCAATGTTAGTGTAACATGTTTTCATCCAAATTAGCTACGTGATGACTAAATCTGTCAATGCATCCATTAATTACAATATGGCTTCAGTTTATCATATAGTTGTTTGCACAATTTCCAAGTCCTGCTGCTGATAATTTGATGCTAAAAGATTAACTTTTTTAAGCAATACAAAAAAAAAAAACTTGACAAGTTGCTCAACATTCCTCATTTTAATGCAGTGGTAACTGCATGCTTTTTCATGTAAAGGCTTGAATATTATGACTTTTTTTCTCGTAATACTATGACTTCAGTCTCGTAATATTACGACTTTACTTTATGTCGTAATATTATGATTTTATTCTCGTAATTAAAAATAATAATAAAAGAAATCTTGTGTGGCCCTAATAATCCAATGTAGATTTTAAATAAACTCTACAAAAAGTGTATGTTTACATCTGATTTATTTTTGGAGTCAAACAGGTTTAAAATGGCTGCCACAGCTAAACAACACAAAAATGGCTATAATACAGTTTTAAGAGTGATAAAATTTGATCATCACAACAGATACTCTGAGCATGATCTACCATATCTAACTTTATTTACCAGATTTTATTATTATTATTATTATTATTATTATTATTATTATTATTATTATTATTATTATTATTATTATTAATCCCTATATGAGATAGCAAAAATTTGTTATCCAAGTGCACAGTTTGAGTTTTGGTAATTAATAAAAGATCCTAGGGGTAAAAAAAAAAAAATCAATATAAAAACAGTGAACAGAGACAAATCTGCTAATGAGAAGAGCTCCTTTCTGAGCAAATTAGGGTCAGGAGACCCTCAGGGGCCATTAAAGATCCCAAGAATATCTCATCCTTGTTTCAGAGATCTAACCTCAAGCAAACGAGGAAATCAAAGCTCTATTTAAAGCCTCGGACTAAATTTAAAAGTTTAAATCTTTACACATCTGTCCACACACAAACACAGGGAACCCCCACCACCACCGTTTAGGACCAATTATATCGCGCACAACAATACATTTACGCCTGCTTCGTGTTTTCTGGCTTCTAGAGTAAAACTAAACCTGTGATGCTGTCTGTCGTTTTTTTTTTATTTGTTTATTCTTTTTAATTTATCTCCATAGCGATACATCTACCTACCTGCAGATGTGGGAGAGCAGAGGAGCCGTCCCTTCAGCACCACGGAGCCCAGCTGCAGCAGATAAATGTCTTCATGGAGCTCCGGCCAGCTGGGAACTCATTTATCCAGCGCCCCCTGCTGGTCCGGAAGCGTCTGTGTCCCCTGCAAGGAAAAACCACCAGAAGTGCATCATTATGTGGCTTCTTTTGTTATTTAAAAATTCTCCAAGTTAATTTAAAACCACATAAATAAATAGCTTGGCTTATTGGATTTTGTTTGGAAATATTGAATTAGTTTATTGTTTGGTCTATTTAAAGTTTCTTAGCAAGGCTTTGGTTTAAGACCCGTCTTGTGTTATTGTCCTTTTATTTGTCACATTTAAATCATTCATTTGGGTCTATATAAAGTGGAACTGCAATGCTTTGGTCTGAATTCCTCCTTATTGTAACTCCACAAGCCCCTGTTTCAACCCTTTTTCTGAGGTATGTCTCAGATCAACTCATTTTGAGGCTGTCTCTTTAAATCCATAAGAGTTGTTTCACACCCCACCTCCCAGACGGGTCTATTGTAGATTGATAGAGGGRTTTACAACTATATTAACAGCAAAGAAAAACAGAAAACTTGTCCATCCAGCCTTACATTGGAGGCAGAGTCTGAACCAGAGAAGAATGAAGACAATGAAATTTTAGTTGGCAAGTCCAGACCTTATTTGCAAAAACTGATGTAACGGTTGTTTGTTAACTTGTTTTTATTTTATTGTGTGTGTGTGTGTGTGTGTGTGT
>NW_013952404.1:6227933-6236489 GCF_001266775.1 Austrofundulus limnaeus | reverse complement strand
TATATATGCACAATATTTATTTATGTTTTTATTTTTAAGGTATATTAAGTAAACACAAGGTTTTGCACATGAATACATTCGTTTTTTTTTATTTGTGTCAGTTTCAGCACATCGAACAGAATGATCAGGCATCAATAAGAGATCCATTGTACTTTTAAGAATGATCACATTTGAAAATTGCAAAAGATCTTTTTGCATAATCCACTCAGTTGAACTTGTTAAGAAGGAACGTGAAAGACCAGATGAAGATTTATGTGCTCAAAATCATTAGTTTTAATAGGTTGCATTAAATGTAAATAAAAACAGAATGCTATGATTTGTAAATTTCATAAACGCACAATTTATTCACAGTGGAACATAATGAACATGTGAAATGTTTAACCTAATAAAAAGATCATTTTGAATTTTGAGGCAGCAACACACCTAAACAAAGATGATAGGATCATATGCACTACTGTGAATCAGCCCCTCTGTTTTTTACCAAGGGAGATTTRGGAAGGTAAAGTTCTGTAGTTCTCTATTTTTGGCACCTTCCCAGATGTGTAAGCTCCACATATAGGCCTGTCACAGTAAACAACAAATCAATTTATTGATAAATTAGATTGAGGAAGATAAATTAAAATGAAGACAATAATTTTCATTTGCATGCTTGCTTGTTTTCTTTGCCTCCCTCTTTTGTAATAGAGAGGAGTGAACTCTGGCATCAGGTATTTGTCAGGCACATGGTCTCCTAACCTCTAAATTTTACTGTAAACTTCCATAAACAGGAGGGTTATATCTTTATATCAGTTTAAACTGGTCTCCAACAATGTTATTGTTTATTGCAATTATTTCTGAGACAATTTATCGTCCAGTAAAATTTGTTATTGTGACAGGCCTATCCCCATAAAAGCATAATGCACCCCCACGCCATCAGAGAGGCAGGCTTTTGAACTGTATGGTGACAACAGGTCGGATGATCTCTGTTGCTACAGAGGGCGTGGCATCCATGATTAAAAATAAATAAAATAAAATAATCTAACTTTGATTAGTCACTGTGTGAGGGGCGGGGTGCATCCTGGACATGTTGCCAAGGCCACATAGAGACAACAGCACCTGCCCCTTTTGCCCTTTGCCCTTTTGGTCAAATGTGTTTTATTTATTTATTTCCATAGACCCTTCTCTAACACCTAATTAAAATATGCAATAATAATGTTATTTTATTTCGTTAAAAATGACATCACTTCCAGTCGCCTCATTACCTTTGATCTTTTACCCCTGTGATGCAAGCAGTGTTTGCCCCTCACACAGCTGCAGCAGTTAAAGTTGTATGTCTCCATGCTTATTGGAGCTTTAAATGTGTGAGATTCTTGCTTATWTTCCACCCTACAATTCGGTGCCCTCGGTAGTAAATGCCCTTTTTTGACTTTGAGCACCTGCCCCTTTAGTGCTCTCTGCACCGCCCTGCAATAGAAGAACATCTTCAACTGTCTACTGATTCAATTCAGTTCAATAATACTTTATTAATCCCAAAGGGAAATTAAATGTTGTAACTCATATTATCCTTAACTATTATGTTGTCCTTAATTAACATTATCAATCTAAAAAAAAATGTCTTGATTGAGAAGTTGAAAARATCTTGATGACAGCTGCTGTGTTGTTTCCACGTTTCCTCTTGTTCCAGTTCCAGCTCTGGCTGTGTGGTGCTACTACATTCAGTTCCCACCTATAGGACAAACATTAATTGTTTCCTAGAATATTTGGGTGACATCCTTTCTGTGATTCATGTCCCCGGCTGCGTGTCTGTCGACTATAAATGAAACTGGCAGGAAACACTTTGGTGAAGCCCTCTTGACAGATAATCGAACCCGAACAGGAGCTGATGGTTTCTCTGTTAGCTCCATCTGTATTCTGTCTGTAGGTTAGCAGCWGCTCTGCACCTCAGCTTTGGCTTTGTTCTTTTCTCGGAGAAAGTGTTGCTCCCTGTTGTTTGAGATTCCAGCTGTGATTTAAGCTGCTGTTCCTTTGGGGGATCAGTAACTATGATGCTCGATGCGTTGTCACTGAAGTACACAAAGTCCCGCWCTACCACAAAGATACAGCGTCAGATATTCATGCTTTTTACCTCCTGCTTATTTTTTTAAAATAATCATGATTATTACTCACTAAAATATGACCTCATGATTCATGAAAATAGATTTTTTACAGCATTCCTTTTATCTAACATGTTGACTAAGATCTATTTTTACCGTACTGATTAAAGCAGAAAATAAAAATGCTACTGTCAGGCAGAAAGGCTAGGTTCACTGCTTCAAAAGAAACAGATAAAAAAAGACAATCAACATGTGAAGTGAAATTATTATATTCTGTATTTTAGAGGCAAAAGTTTCTGTCCTTTCTTTTATATGTAATATCTCCTATTTTGTTGTGTTAAAAAACAAGTATAGTCTGCAACTTTCATTAATTTAGTCTTTTGTCTCCAAACTAAGCATTGGACAACTTTGCATTTCAAATGACAATATTGTAATGTACACCAATACCAAATTATATAATAATAAGTTCTGAATTCCATACCTAAATATAAATTAATTAAAATAATATGAATAACAAATAAATTTGCTTGTTTTAATTATTTTTAATAATTTGTGTCATTTAATGAACCACTTAATATAATAAAACTGTTTCCAGATAGTTTTTTGAAGTGCATAATGAATTAGAATAGAATAGAATAGAATAGAATAGAATAGAATAGAATAGAATAGAATAGAATAGAATAGACTTTATTGTTCAGGTGCATCAGCAGCAAAGTAACAGGCAGTTCACACAAGCTGGAAATATAAAAAAGCCCAATATTAATAAGGACTAAAGGATGTGCAACATACAGAGGGTAAAATAAGTATTGAACACGTCACCATTTTTCTCAGTAAATATATTACTAGAGGTGCTAATGACATGAAATTTTCACCAGGTGTCGGTAACAACCCAAGTGATCCATACATACAAAGAAATCAAACCATAAATGTCCAGAAATGAAGTTATTTGTAATAATGTGGAATGGCACAGGGAAAAAGTATTGAACACATGAAGAAAGGGAGGTGTAATAAGGCATGGAAAGCCAAGACACCAGCTGAACTCTCTCAGTAATTAGAAAGCAAGCCTGCCCCTTGTCAGTGCAAGTTAATATCAGCTGGTTCAGTCCCAAATGATGGCCAGGTATCACACAAGAAACAACTGATGATGGGTAAAAGTAAAGACCTCTCTCAAGACCTTCACAACCTTGTTGTTGCAAAGCATAATGATGGCATCGGTTACAGAAGAATGTCTAAACTTCTGAAGGTTCCAGTGAGCACTGTTGGGGCCATAATTCAGAAGTGGAAAGAACATTATTTCACCATAAACCGACCACGACCAGGTGCTCCTCACAAGATTTCTGACAGAGGAGTGAAAAGAATTATCAGAAGAGTTGTCCAAGAGCCAAGGACCACTTGTGGAGAGCTTCAGAAAGACCTGGAATTAGCAGGTACGTTAGTTTCAAAGAAAACAATAAGTAATGCACTGAACCACCATGGCCTGTATACACGCTCACCATGCAAGACTCCACTGCTGAAGAAACAGCATGTTGAAGCTCCTTTAAAGTTTGCTGCACAACATTTAGACAAGCCTGTGTAATACTGGGAGAATATAGTCTGGTCAGATGAGACCAACATTGAACTGTTTGGATGCCAGAATACACATCATGTTTGGAGGTCAAATGGCACTGCACATCAGCCCAAAAACACCATACCAACAGTGAAGTTTGGAGGTGGGAACATCATGGTGTGGGGCTGTTTTTCAGCATATGGTACTGGCAAAYTTCAAATAATTGAAGGAAGGATGAGTGGAAAAATGTACAGAGACATTCTTGATAAAAATCTGCTTCCATCTACCAGGATGATGAAGATGAAACGTGGCTGGGCATTTCAGCAAGACAATGAGCCCAAACACAAAGYCAAGGAAACTCTCAGTTGGTTTCAGAGAAAGAAACTAAAGCTGCTGGAATGGCCCAGCCAATCACCTGACTGAATCCAACAGAAAATCTATGGAAAGAACTAAAGATCAGAGTTCATAGAAGAGGTCCACGAAACCTTCAAGATTTGAAGACTGTTTGTGTGGAAGAATGGGCCAAAATCACACCTGAGCAATGCATGCCACTAGTTTCTCCATACAGGAGGCGTCTTGAAGCTGTCATTGACAACAAAGGCTTTTGTACAAAGTATTAGATAAATTTCAGTAAGTGTGTTCAATACTTTTTCCCTGTGCCATTCCACATTATTACAAATAACTTCATTTCTGGACATTTATGGTTTGATTTCTTTGTATGTATGGATCACTTGGGTTGTTACCAACATCTGGTGAAAATTTCATGTCATTAGCACCTCTAGTAATATATTTACTGAGAAAAATGGTGACGTGTTCAATACTTATTTTACCAGCTGTATGCATGTTTGTTTTTTAACTAGGAAAAAAGAAGAGAAACAATAACACCAGATTATTTACAAGAATAAAAAGATTATGCAGCTAACAGCAGAGATGTAACTTACAGTATTCAGTTTTTTGGGAGCGGTGATGGTTTTAGGGTCTAACAGTTGCTGCTGATTTATATGTTATCAGTTTTATTATGATGAAAAAATGGTTTCATGTACAGAAAAGTAATTTATTCAAACTAGCTGCTWCTTTTTAGTTTTATTTATCTGGTGCAGGTGAAGCTTCTATTATCAACTCTTACCGGTTTTTCAGGATGAACAAAATGAAATGGATTCATGTCAACATGTTTTATCATGCATGGAAAAATTAAATCGGATCAGTTTTCTGAGTAAAGAACTGGTTGAGTTCATTCAGCTCACATTAGATTCAAGCATCACTGATGCCAGATGGGTTCGGTCCGTCGGCAGCAGCCCGGACCCGCTCCGGCCTACTGWGCATGTGCAGACCGACAGGAAGCAGGTGTTCAGTTAGTGGATCGTTGGCTGCGAGGGGAGGGAGGTGGGATTCAGACGCACTTCAGTGGTGTGTGTTTGTTAAAGCTGAGGTAGAGCTTCAGCTGCTCCCTTCTCCTCTGCTGAAGAGGAGGTGAGCAGAATGTGTTCAAACCCTCCTCGTTTCCCCCCTCCTCAGGCTGAGAGTCACCCATCTGACGATCCAAACAAACCCATCACAMCACGACCTGCAGCTTCTGGAACGTTCAGAAAAACACATCAGTGGAGTTCTATTGAAACGGTTGACCTGCACACATGTTGTCAACAAAATATCATATTACTGAGAAATTAAAACAGGATTTGGCCATACTGGCTAAAACAATTAATCACAATTAATTTAGCTGATAATGATTAATATGACGGTTAACAGATGACGATTACACTTGGATTTTTTTGTCTCTAAAGCCTGTGTTCTAAAATTATGCTTACAAATCGTCAGTCAAACCAGAGATGTGCACAAGTCTTTTTGCAAGTCCAAGTCAAGTGTCAAGTCTTTGGCCAAAAATCCAAGTCAAGTCTCAAGTCCCTTGACCTCAAGTCCAAGTCTTTTGTTAGTTTTGTTAGTTGCGTGTATTACTTAACTGGCAGTTTGATCAAAGGTAACTATAGATTATATTCTATAATACTATATTTTAATCAAATATTAAAACATATGTTTTAATGAGACTATTAAAACATAATACTGTTTTTAAAATAGAGATAAGTTTAAGGTTGAAATAACAATCAAGCATTTAGAGTATGGCTAACAATTTTGCACTTGTAGTCTTACAAAAGCATACTGTAATTATGTCTTGCCATTGATAAAGAACAAATCCAACAAGTCTGCTGCTGATTTTACAATGAAATACCAGAAAAAAAATATTTTTAAATGGATAAAAGCATGTCAGTGAAGATGATCAACCAGAATCCTTAAAGTAAAAGGGCTGCACAATGCATCACAAAAACAAATTTTGGATTTGGACTCCACACACTTTGCATTTTGCCAGTCCTTTGTCATGGTGTTGAATAAAGTCTCTGTAAAAAGCTTATAATGAATGGCAGCAGAGCAGCCTACTGCAACACACCTGCCATGCTGAAAGCTGTTAGGGTACACGTCACGCCATTAACAMTGGACGGCRCTGGCCCCTCCCATTCTCAGGTGAGGTGGAGCGGAGCATGGATGTGTATTGAGCGAGTGAGCATCGTGAGACTGGCAGTATAAGGCTTGCATTGTTCGCGAGTCTCAAACCACGAGTCCAAGTCAAGTCTCAAGTCTTTAGGGTCCAAGTCAAGTCTAAGTCTGAGTCACGAGTCCCCATCTCTGATTCAAACTAATGTCATAATTTCAACAGGATGAGATGTAAGCTGCTGAAACCCACCTTGGCAGCAAATCTTTATGTAGACCGCATTTCCTTTCCAAAAATACATCATTAACACATGGCACTAATTGCAGTAATTGCTAAGCGGCAATTGWTAATTATTTACAGTTTCGCTAACAATTAATTGCACACAGTACAATTTTGCTCTACCTTTTAGATAAAATTTTTATTTTTAACCTGAAAAACAGGAACATTTTAAACTGCTCAATACTCATACTATTGAACACTGCTTATAAAACTTTAGAAAAAGTGCTGCAATATTTTTAGAAATCATTTTAAACTGAAACAGATGCAGCCTTATATATGACCTTCATCTGTTGCTGCTTAAAGCATACAAATTGTTTAAAGTAGCTTTATTTTATATTCACACCTGGAGCAATCAAGAAGTCTTTTAGCCTGTCATTTATCACAATATTCAGCAGGGCGACCTTTTAAAGTGAAGGAACTACAGGACGTGTTATGCTCCCTTAGTTCACAGCAGGCTGCAAGWGGATGAAAAGAGTACGCTTTTTGAAAGTTTGTTATTTGTGGCTCTTTAACAGTCGATGCGGAGAACGTTTTGGATAGCATGACATGTTTTTTAAAAGCTGCTTTCTTTTGAGCTGAAGAAGAAAGGAGGAGAAATTGTTTATTTTTGTGCAGAACGAACGGTCAATTCTAACAGGAACAAAAGAACGAGGTTGGGGGGGGGGACGTGCACGTGGGACAAGGTCAGTGCAGCTGAGGACAACACCTTCTAATATTTATGGTGATTGCAAAGCAACCTCGGAGCAGCGAAGGTTTTATCTCTCAGAGGCTGCTGGTGATTCTGTCCAGAGGTTCGTCTGTCAGCAGAAGTTTTATTTACGACTCATTTATCTGAGAAAACACAGTCGTCGCGCTCTCGTTCCTTCTGGGAGRCAATAAATCTTCATTCTGAAGGAAATTTGACTTGATGAGGGATGGCTTTATTGGTGCTTTCTTCTGAATACTTTATAGTACTTACTAGAAATGTAAATACGAACTTTTGATGCCAAAGTAGATTTAGAATACAACAGCAGCTTCTGATCTAAAGGAAAGCTTTAACCTTTTTTATGTCAGAACATTATTATTTGTTGTTTTGACTCARTGCAAAATCAGATGTTGCTGACTTGGTGATGGAATAAGATTTTTGTGATTCTTTTCCAGTGAATTTACTCAAATTGTAGGTTTTCATCAATTATTGTTGACACYTTAAGTGGCTATTAATATGAACTCCAGCTATTTAATCAATCGTCTGACCTCACTGCTGCGTTTTGGCAAGATTTTAATCTTCTAAAAGTCTCCTCTGCATCACCTTAGTTATGATTGCCTGTCAGGCAAAAACAAAAGCTGGATTTCTCTTTAAGATGTAGCAACACAGTGTCCCTATTAAGTAACTAATTAAACAGATTGTGTGAAAAGTTCCTGCCCACACACACACGTCTGACCCAAACAAATAAAATCATTCATTCATTCATTCATTCAATCATTCATTCATTCATTCATTCATTCATTCATTCATTCATTCATTCATTCGTCCTTGAATTTGCATCAAACTGACGACTTTGTATTGACTTCCATTCATTTTTTAACTTCATGTATGCCTAACCCAGACCTGGCAGTGGTCCCCACGAGGCAGCTTTTTTTGGGAAAATTGTCCACAAGTTGTAGGAAAAACACATACACACACACACACACACACACACACACACATGTTTGTTTCTCCACCCCATGGGGACCTTCCATTGACTTCCATTCATGTTTTTTAGACTTTATATCCTAACCCTGACCATTTACTCTAAAATTAACCTCACAGAAACTTACCTAACCCTAAAACTAACCTAAACCTTGGTCCTAAACCTGACCCTGAAACTAACCTAAACCTTGGTCCTAAACCTGACCCTAAAACTAACCTAAACTTTGGTCCTAAACCTGACCCTAAAACTAACCTAAAACTTGGTCCTAAACCTGACCCTAAAACTAACCTAAACTTTGGTCCTAAACCTGACCCTAAAACTAACCTAAACCTTGGTCCTAAACCTAACCCCAAAACTAACCTAAACTTTGGTCCTAAACCTGACCCTAAAACTAACCTAAACCTTGGTCCTAAACCTGACCCTAAAACTAACCTAAACTTTGGTCCTAAACCTGACCCTAAAACTAACCTAAACCTTGGTCCTAAACCTAACCCCACACCTGGAACA
>NW_013952404.1:6224871-6225950 GCF_001266775.1 Austrofundulus limnaeus | reverse complement strand
ACACACACACACACACACACACACACATACGGAGACAAACCTCAGCTGTTTTCTTTTCTAGTGCAATAAACAGATTAGCTGACCTGACCTCACTTTTCCCCCAACTTGCCTCTTTTTTTTTTCTGCTTCTTTGACTCAGACTCGGGTGTATTTCATCCCCAGCCCTCAGCTCCTGTACTGCCTTCAGCGTGTGGCATCTTTATAGTTCAAACTGGCTCATGCAGCGAGCATGAAGCACARTGCTGCTCCGCCAGCTGAGTATCGGTTTGTAATCTGCTGCGTCGACTTTTGGAAGCTCGATTCAGAGGAGGCAGGGAAGGAGCAGAGGGAAAGGATTAGAACGACGTGKCRTTGGCAGGGCTGAATWMGCCTGAGGAGGAATGGATACCTCGGGATCAGCTCCAAGCGCGTTGGAGCGTTTACGTGCRAGGAGCGAGATAAACAGGAAGAGAATCTCGGCGCTAAACTGCTGAGTCGTGCTGTGACGTTTATCCAAATGTCGTGTGAATGTCCGCCTGTATCCTTCAGCATCCTGGCTGCTCCTGAAGGAGGAGAGGAGGACGTTTCTGTTGGCATCACAGACCTCAGCGAGCAGAGTAAGTGACTTGTCTGGTGCAAGAAGAAAAAAAAAGCTTAGTCAGCTGATGAAGCTTCTGGATGGCTTTATTAAAGCTCAGTGTTTTTCCAGTTTATCCTCTGCAGTAAGGCAGGACTTCTGTTTGTTAGAATAGCTTCTGCCTGTTGTTGGTCAGGCACAGAATAGTTTGCAGCAACCAGAACATCCAGGCAGGACTGTGAAGTTCCTGCTCGACGATCAGCCTTTGGACAAGCAGCTTTTTYGGTTAAAGCCATYGCTCAGTGGAACGCTGCTCCCGATCATGTAAAAACTTGTAGTTCTTTTATTAGTTTTAAAAATAATCTTAAAAATAGCTTAAATCTACCCAATGTTGCAATCATTGAAATGCACGGGGTAATTGATTTTAGAGTTGTTTCTGGTTGCTTGGGTTGGGGGGCATGATTTTATGTTTGGAGAGTGGGGTGGGGTGTTTTATGTATTTTTTAATTGCAAAATGTTTTAT
>NW_013952404.1:6221006-6223847 GCF_001266775.1 Austrofundulus limnaeus | reverse complement strand
AAATTAGCCTTTGTCTAAATCTGGTGCAATGCATCAAATTATGTTTTAATTGCACACTTTCCCGAATAAATAAAATCATTCATTCATTCAAGTCAAATAAAACTCAAGTAAAAATTTGATCTATGTTTTTTAATTAGTTTGTCTCTCAGTTAATCCAACAAAAAATGGTCAAAACTTCCCCAAATGACAACTGCAGTTGCAAGTCATCTAAAACTGATGATCCCATTAAATATAAATATTTCAGCAGCTGCAATTATTATCATTGCCCTGCTGTCTTAAATGTGATCAAATATTTAAAAGGAGGAATAACATATCGTTTTCAGCCGTAATTTCATTCTCTTGAGCAAACTGAAGGTTTGAATTTAAAGGCAAYGTCTGCTTCTGAGTGTGTTTTTATAGATCTGCTTTGTGATCCGTCCCCAGAGGAGCCTCCTCGCTGAGGTCCTGGGGTGCCCGACAGAATCTAAATATCGACTCCAAGCTGTGCCGTTCCAGGATGCAGCGCTGAAGAGGAGCCCAGAGCAGTGTAAAGGGAGATAGTTGAGGATTACTGAGTGGTATTTTTGTCCTCCTGCTCCTCACCGGACCTCTGTGAGTGATGTAAATCGGTCCAGCAGCATTGATCAGTCCACCTCCTAAACGAGACGCGCTGCCGAGGCTTCTGTCGCACAGCGGGCGCCGCTTGGTCAAAGCCTCGCAACACTCTGATGCAGTTTTTGAGGAAGTGACATCATCGGTTCGGGGATAAATCACATGTACTGTGTGCCACTTTGATTCATGATTTGTAGCCTGCGCAGATTGAGAGCTTCAGCTGAGGGTTTATTTACTACAGGATGTGATCCGTTTCGCTCCTGGAAATCTGACCCAATCAGTCAGTCGTGTGAATATACAGTCCTGATGTGGAGCTTTGTCTGCACCGAGTTGCCGCTCCATTACCTCTGCTTGTTCACTGAGCAGTGTACACAGAGCGGGCAGCTGTGGGTCGGACTGTATTGATTGAGAGGGAGATTAGCGTGTGCTGCTGGAGGACAGATGGTTCAGGCTCCTGATTGTGTGGTCACAGCAGAGKAAAGGATCACATCCTTTGAATGCACCACAGATTGTGGCAAATACACCAAAAGTGGCTGAAAGCAGCAGTCCTCCTCAACAAGCACTCTGAGCACACTTTCACGCTCTCCTTTGATCTTTTAGGTCGTCTCGAATGCAATATCTCAAAAAAAGAGAAAGGCCCTGGGGTGATTTCTCCAACTTTGACAGAAAGGTTAATTTAATTTCAAGGAAAAAAACTCATTTATTTTCAGTGATCGAAGTCAAAGTTAATGTGAAGATCTCAGGAAAGCCTGCAGAATTTTACTGAATCTGGCACAAAAAACTGTTTATTTTAGAATCTGTAGCTTTTTCTGCTAAAACACTGGAGTAAATCTGTCTTTATTTTAAACTACCTGCAGTGTATTGGTTATCTCGACGTTCCTGCTTTCATTTGTGAGACAAAGCAGCCGTCGGCTCAGTCACCACTAATGGACCATGGTGCTTATTAGGCTGCTGTTTACAAATGCTAATTGCACTTGAAGAAAGAGGCGCCCGTTGATTAAAAATGAGCCAGAGTGTGCAAATTTACACTTGCTGTTAATTTCCTCATTAGTTTAATAAAAGACATAAATATTGTGAGCTATTCTGCAGTTTTGTAAATACAGATATATGATATATTTGATGTTGCTTCCTTATTTGTATGAGTAAATAAATCTGCTTTAACTCTTAAAAGTGGACATGAAAGCGAGGTAAATTAAGTGTGTCTTTTTTGTTTTGTTTGGTCTCGTCTGTCAGGTATGGTGCAGCCCTGATGGAGCAGTCGGAGCCGTTTGAGATGAGGGCGCCCCCCATGGAGGCGCGGCCCCTCGAGCTGGACGCCTTGGGTTTCCTGGAGTCCCTCAGAGAGGAAAACGGCACAGCAGAGCGATGTTTCCACGCACACTTGCGCAGCAGCGTCCTGCAGGGTCTGCCGTTTGGTGGGGTGCCCACGGTGCTCTTCATAAACGTGCTGCTTTGGATGGTACAGACGCTCGCACACACACACACACAAAAAAACATTTTAGACAACTTGTGCCGACTCATGACAATTGTTTTGACTAAATTACTCACATAGGTTATAAATTTGATCTAATTGTTTGCATTACAGTGTGTAAATGTAACAAAAAAACAAAGCTTCCAGTAGATTTTATTATTCCGTTTTCAGAGCCAACATCTTTAGTGTTGGACAAAATTTTCTCAAGTTGTATAAAACATTATAGTGTGACAGGACCTTCACACAAGACATTTTCTTGTTCTCCATCTTTAGGCCTGATCCTCCCACTCTGACACATTTCTTACAACTAAAATTTGGTGGTTTCATTTTATTAATAAAACGTGTAAAGGCACAGCAAAAACTAAATTTATAAAAGCAGTTGATACCTCCAAAGAATGAGGAATCCAAATCAACATCTCTTGTTTGCTGACGTGTTTTACTGCATGTCTGCTGTTGAGGAAAGCTGTGGGGGCTGCCTGGGACTGGTCTGCAGACATTCTTAAGGCAGGTTGCAGGTATAAAAATAACATCCATGCCAAGACGGGGCAGGTTTTACCAGCGGAACCCGAAACAAAATGAGAGGATTTCTAATCTGTCAATAGTCATAATGTTTTAACTGATCAGCTGATCCCCCTTGGACCTTTGCTCCACCTCTGACCTGGGCATCTTTAAGACATTTCTTTAGACAGGCCTTTAATACCATGCAGCTTAGTAGGGGTGTAAGAAAATATCGATACACTGAAATTTGCGATATTTCATTTCCCGATACTGTATCGATA
>NW_013952404.1:6214100-6219246 GCF_001266775.1 Austrofundulus limnaeus | reverse complement strand
GGGTGATACCAGTTTTTCTCAGAGTACAAGTACTTCAGTTTGGATACTCGCCAATACCAAGTACTTCAACATTACATGGTGGCTTTAAAAACAGATTTTTTTTAATTTAGAACAAAGTGGCTCTCCTACAGCCCCTCTGACTGGATCAAATCAAATAATATATACTGTTGCAACATTTTAAAATAAATAAATAAGATTTTCTTTCAGCTTGTATAAACATGGAACTGATAAACTTTTCACTTGTAAACTGTAACACATATAATGAAGTTTCAAACTTGGTATTTTATGTATCRGAACATTTTGTACAARTATGAGTACTTGTAAAAATATGAAAAATACYGGTATCGGGACACCTCTAGCCTGGTAAAAACCAGCCCCATGTTCTTCGCTTTGCTTCGTATAGAGGRTCTGGACTCTCGGCTTTTGAGAAACGATTTCTTGCCGGMGGCGGGAACACTGCTGATGTTTAAAACAATTTGGWTTAATTTTATCCAATCACTAACATTTGGCCGTGACTTATGTAGTGCGCTAGCTCGACCACGAAGGAAGCTAGACTAAGAAGCTAACCAGAARTTGTGTGCACTGTAAACAACCATCTCCTACTGGGAAGAGAGAAGCACCAAGCTGAACAAGATGGCTGTAAATGAGTGCTGCAGGCTGWGTGAGACTAATTTAATTTAATCTGGAAGCCTTGTCAACACAGACTGATGGGCTTTGTTCACTTCCTCCGCTGCCATTGCTAAACTACAGGCAGTAAAACTAAAGCAGCGCAGAAAATTGATGTCATCGTTCACGACTCCTCCTCCTGTTCGCTGATTGGCCCGGTTGAAATTCTACCTGAGAAATCYTCGTCTATGGGAGAAATCCCAGACGGAGCAGAGAAGGGAGATTAGAACAAGCAGAACTGCGTAGGAAGGCAATGGCCAGGCTAGGACACCACTAGTTTTTTATGATTTATATATTTTACGCCTGACGCCAAAGTAAAAGACTCAGCCTGAACAAACACTAACATGGCCTATAACTGAGTCTGTTTCCAGACATGGTGCTAAAATTTGTTGTGGTAGTAGCTGAGAGTCACCCTCATCACGTACTCTGAGTACTGACAGATTATTTGAGATACTGCGTGGRGTTTGACCAAAAAAGCAGTAACTCAAATCAAGTGTAAAAGTTTGGAATGAAAAAAAAAAAACACCACCCACTGGAACACAAGTTAGGAGTGATCAGGACTCTGTACCACAGAGCAGACAGTGTCCCTACAAACCCAGGAGCCAGGCAGAAAGAGAAATCACACACACGACAGGCCCTGGAGCAGTGTGGTTATCCTGACTGGGCTTTCCTGAAAGCAGACAGGAAACACAGACAGGACTCCATGCAACCTTCAGGTGAAAATGAAGACCCCAAACCCAGACCCAAACCAGTGGTTATTCCGTATGTTGCGGGTGTTTCGGAGAAACTGAGACATTTATTTTCTAAACATGATGTCCCAGTAGCTTTCAAACCCCAAAACACATTACGGCAAAGGCTGGTTCACCCCAAAGATCTGGTGCCCCGGCACAAACAGAGCAATGTTGTATATGCTGTTAAGTGCCAGGAGGACTGCGACCAGTTATACATCGGGGAAACAAAGCAATCACTGTTCAAAAGAATGTCCCAACACAGACGAGCTACATCTAATGGCCAGAACTCTGCAGTTTTCACTCATTCACAGGCCAGCGGTCACTCTTTCAGAGATGAGGATGTTCTCATTCTTGATAGAGAGGAACGTTGGTTTGAGAGAGGAGTAAAAGAAGCCATTTTTGTGAAGAAAGACCGTCCATCATTAAACAGAGGTGGAGGCCTCCATTTTTAGTTGTTCCCCTCCTACAGCACGGCTATTGCCAGTATCACTCCACCCCCGATTAACAATAAGTGTTAATTAGGTGTCAACGATAGCCATGTGATGTGAGTATCAGTCACATGGAGGCTGGGCTTAAAAGCCTGAATTTTGCCTGAAACTCTCAGACTGAAGAAGTCTCTTGGAGGAGAGACGAAATGTTTCATTAGAGAAGAACCCGTCCAGAAGACCTATACAATTTTTTTCTTTTTGATTTTTTTATCTGGATTACTGAGATGCATCAGGACATTTGGAATGAATGATGACGGGTGCTATGAGTTCCCTCAGGGAAGGCTGAGAATTTGAATTTAAATGACTTTCTCCAAGCTCACATTTTAAAGTGGGCCTGTTATGCAAAACTCACTTTTTTCATGTTTTTAAACTTATTTTTGGGTCTCTACTGCTTAGAGAAGCAGTCCAAACACCAAAAAAATGCACCCAGCCGTTTTTTTAGCTGTAATTACATGTATTTTTAGGTATCTGGAAACATGGTATTTCGATAGTTGTTCTGTTTTTACAGCAGCCATGGAGAACAGAGATGCCTGGATTAATTTTTTTTTATCTTTGATGACAATGTTCTGAGAAAATTGTCAAAGAAAGCTGTAGTTTGTGAAAATAATTTCACTTTGGAAACTTAYACCATGTCGGTGGGCGGAGCTAAAGTAAACAAACGGATAGGGGGGATAGGGGAGGGGGTTTCCATAGCAACTTCTGTATACAGCACGTTCTGGAGAGAGCTGAAGAACAGGAAGAACTGAAAGTGAAATTTCATTATTTGAGATTCATTTTGTGAATTAAATCAAATGAACATGTTTTGTATAGCCTACAGATGGATCCTAACTTGTGCTAAGACCCCCATAATATGCCCACTTTAAACTAAGACATTAACTTTGAGGGGTTTTTAACGTCTCATTATGATTTGGGTTCTTGGTTCCCTAATTATAATCCAAAAACAAAATGCAAACACATTATGTTCATGTCACAAATGTCAAGTTGAACGTGCTTCTGAGGACGCAGTGTTTACAAACACAGATCGCTCTGTTTCTGTGGACACGTTCCAGATAATAACGGGCTTCTGCCTCCAGCTGTCAGCCGCTCTCCTCTCCTCCGTCAGGCCTCGTCAGCCCTGATCTGCGCTCTCATGTCACTCTCGACCTGCCACCTCCATCTTTTTAATTGGCCCGTTTCGGGACGGCCGGGTTGTCAAGCCAACGCGGAGGGGCTTTTTCAGCCACCGTCTCCTGATGACGAGCGGGAGTCAAAGCGTGCTTCCCTCCAGGGCAGCACGCCTCCACCAGAAACCCATCATCGCACTGAATAAATAAAAAAAGCAGCATGGGGCTGCAGGAGAGCACCGGCACGCTTAAAAAAAATAATACCAAGAAAACACCAAGGAGCCAAAATGTTACTCATCCCGAGCTGTGTCTTCACCACTTTAAAGATGAATCATTTAACATTTCGAGGAGCTTTCTTTCATTAGCACATCTGTCACCAGCTCATACGAGCTAATGATGAAACGCAGCCATTAAAATTAACACTTTTTTTTACACTCATTTGCATTCAGATCACTGAGGTTGTTCGGCTCAGGGTACCTCAGCTCTCTACCCGTTTTGTTGGCAAACCAAAGCTTTTCAGATTTATTTTTACACTCGACCTCTCTCCGGTTTGACATTACTGCACGGCGTGTCTTCACATGTGCAAGCTGACCTGTCTCTGATAGTTTCCAAGACAACCACGTATGGAGAAACGGGATGGCTTATTGTTTGCTGCTGTGTTTAAAAAAAATTAAAATCAGTTCTTCTTCAGCTGTTTTTGGGGAGTTTTAGAAACAGGTTAAAAAAAGAAAATCCAAGTAAATATATGCTATGCGGCTGATTGTGTAAAATGCTCTGAGATTGTGTTTTGTTTATGTTCCAGTTCTTGCTGCTCGTCTTTTCGTGTCTGAGGAAGGCTGCGTGGGACTACGGCCGCCTGGCGCTGCTGATGGAGAACGACAGGCGAGTCCTTCTCTCCCAGGTTTTAATCAGAAAAGAATGGGATGTTCTCACCAGCCTGTGAGCTACAACTCTGTGCTCAAAGATGGAGTCATCCCCGTGGAGCCGTGCTCTTGATGCAGCAGCTCCCTCTGCTGATTGAAAAGGGAGATTGTGTCACAGTAAACTGTGGGCGTATCAAATGCAGTCAAGCTTAAATGGTTTCAGTGTTTGGAAAATCTTTAGAGTCGTGATATGAGTCCGTACAACTCGTCTCCTTTTCCCTCAGACGTGGATTAGTTCTGCCTGACCGAGGGCAGCATCTGTGYGCTCCTCTCTCCACAGTAATTGAATTATGCTGCTTAATTTGACATGCTGCTGAACTGTCAGAGCCCCTGCCTTCATCAGATTCTCCTGCACAGATTTCATGTCCTCCTGGCAGAAACACAGCACCGTTCTACTGCTCTCCTGTACTAATGAGGCCTCGTTTTTAAAATTTATTTCATGTGTTTCATGTGTTCCCTCGCAGCCTGACATCCCTGTTTTATGGAGAACCAAGTGAAAAAGAGAAGTCTCCTTCAGAATCCAGCCCCTCGGACTCTGAGACGAAAGATATGGTGAGTTTTAGAGCCTTTGTCAGATAGCATCAGAAAAGGCCTTTTTTGTGTCAGAATCAGATTTATTTCAGCCTGATTTTTAGGAAGGAGTGGAGGTTAGAGATGTGCCTGCCCTTATTTGACCCACTGTGGGCCCTTAACCCTCCAGCTGCTCCCCGGGCACCTTATGGCAGCCCTCTGCTCCACACGTGTGATGGGTAAAAATGCAGAGAATAAATAAAGGAACTAATAAAATACTTTATTATTATTATTATTATTATTATTATTATTATTCATTTAAAGGGAGGGGTGTGTTATACAAATATAAATAATGTTTTGCCCTCATCAAAAATACTGTTTGTCCAGAGTGTTGTTTGTCTCATTCATGTATGAGAAATCCTTGAATCTCCTGTGGTAGCCATTCAGATGTCCAAATACACTTATTCATACTAAACACCACGTATTTACACAAAGCTCCTCCCTGGAGTTCAGCCTGCAGCCGAGCTCCCGCCCGCAGAGCATCCTTTTTTTCGTCATCATCAGTGACTTTTTTCCCCAGAAGCATTGCTGTGAAAATGTGCTGAAGTGGGAGTGCCAGAAATGGTAGTAGGTACTTAAGAGACAGAGTCCAATTTCAGGGCATTTAGATAGACTGTGATGCAAAGTCAAATTTATTTTTGATATATACAGTACATATATAGTAG
>NW_013952404.1:6199912-6213026 GCF_001266775.1 Austrofundulus limnaeus | reverse complement strand
ACAGAAAAACACGTGAAATCCTCTTTAAATGGCGTTGAAAACTCTTTTAAAATAAAAATACTTAAAAATATTAATGAGTTGGTAAATATTTTCCTGTGGAATTTAMCATTCTTCATTGTTTAATGAAACACAATGTAACACAGAGTTCACTAACGTGGAAACTCTTATTACTGAAAGACMGCTTCAGACATGACATGAACTTGTCAAACCTCTTAATCCACTTCAGGGGTTTCTTTCAGTCTTGTCAATCATAAAGAAATCTCTGGATTGTTTGTAAGTTTTTTTAATTGTTATTCCAATGTGTTGCTGCTGTCAGACCTATGAATATATTTTATTAATATCATAAAAAGTAGAAAAATAAATTTAGCGCAAGAAAGAAATATGTGTTTGGTAGATTGTTTTTTTTTTGTTTGTTTGTTTTTTGTAAAAATGCTTGTTGGTAACAAATCTTATACTGTTGGAAAG
This sequence comes from Austrofundulus limnaeus, assembly GCF_001266775.1. Classification (NCBI taxonomy): domain Eukaryota; kingdom Metazoa; phylum Chordata; class Actinopteri; order Cyprinodontiformes; family Rivulidae; genus Austrofundulus; species Austrofundulus limnaeus. The sequence goes on along the minus strand of NW_013952404.1, from coordinate 6,212,561 downwards.
CTGGAAATGTTCCTTATTTTCAAGAATTTTAATTGTCTTTTAATATTGGCAGATTATTTCACTTAATTTGAGTCTGAATCTTTTCARTTTTCTCAAATTAAGTGAAATAATCTGCTATTGGAATAARACAGTAGCAATTCACGAAACAAGGAAACTTTATTTAATAATATACCACATTCTTCTTCCTTAGTATATCAGTCTCAAAACAAGATTTAAATAGTTTTTGGCTGGATATAACATTGAAAGACTTAGTTAGATGAACAGTGTTTGCAGTGTAGCCTCCGACGTGCTGTTTTTGAGCTAATTCTAAATAAATTAAGATTGCACATAATTTACTAATCATTGTATTTGTGATCCATCGCATTAAACCAAGGGTTAAGAAGAGGCAGCAATAGTGCATTAATAGAAAAAGCTGTAATAATGGGATTTAGTCAAAATATGATATGTTGTGGGACTTTTCAAAAAAAAAAAACCTTGAGTACACAATAGTCTAATGCTTTCTATTTTATTTAGTCTGTTTCTGAGAAAAGCCACATTATCCTTTATTTCTTTTTAAATGAGTTTGAGGAAATGCATGCATACAGATGGACTTTTCCCCTCATTTTCCTTTTTCATGTGTTCTCTTGAAACACGTGCAGCTTCACGTGTGTTAGTGTTTCTAGGACTCGAGCACACCGCTGTGGATGCAGAAGTGTAACACTAACCTGAAAATAGCAAAAGRCATCCACGCTTGTTTATTTATTTTTATTTTTTTTACGCTGCCACTACTTTTAGTCTGTGAAACTATAATTAGGACAAACAAACGAAGAACATGAGGGGGAGACTGGTGGAGATCAGCCATCTGTGCTCTGCTAAATATTTTTAAGAAAAACTATCATTGCCAATCCCAAAGATGCTGCACAGACAGCTAGTCCTGCTCTCGTTTATTTATGCTAAKTATAAAGTGTCGCTGTTAATTTGCCAATCACGTCAGGAAAAAGAGAATGCTGAGTTTTTATAATAAAGCCCGGTTGTCTGCGACGGCGCTGCCCTGACTGTTGATGGGAGAACGTTTGGGTGATGACTCAGCCGAACTGTCTGTGATGCCCTGACACCTGTGTGACAGACTGAGGTCACCTCGCTGCCTGTTTATAACACTGAGAGGCAAAGACTCAGACTGGAGTCGTCGCTCTGTGCCCACACAGAGCTGAGGCTGCAGTACGGTGATTACAACTCCCAGCCAGACCCATTAAATCTCCATCTTTGTGCCACTCTGCTGACCTTCTGCAGACAGAACATGCACACACATACAGCGGGTAAAAAAAATATTGAACACATCATCATTTTTCTCAGTAAATATATTACTAGAGGTGCTAATGACATGAAATTTTCACCAGATGTYGGTAACAACCCAAGTGATCCATACATACAAAGAAATCAAACCATAAATGTCCAGAAATGAAGTTATTTGTAATAATGTGGAATGGCACCGGGAAAAAGTATTGAACACATGAAGAAAGGGAGGTGTAAAAAGGCATGGAAAGCCAAGACACCAGCTGAACTCTCTCAGTAATTAGAAAGCAAGCCTGCCCCTTGTCAGTGCAAATTAATATCAGCTGGTTCAGTCCCAAATGATGGCCAGGTATCACACAAGAACCATCTGATGATGGGTAAAAGTAAAGAGCTCTCTCAAGACCTTCACAACCTTATTGTTGCAAAGCATAATGATGGCATCGGTTACAGAAGAATGTCTAAACTTCTGAAGGTTCCAGTGAGCACTGTTGGGGCCATAATTCAGAAGTGGAAAGAACATTATTTCACCATAAACCGACCACGACCAGGTGCTCCTCACAAGATTTCTGACAGAGGAGTGAAAAGAATTATCAGAAGAGTTGTCCAAGAGCCAAGGACCACTTGTGGAGAGCTTCAGAAAGACCTGGAATTAGCAGGTACGTTTGTTTCAAAGAAAACAATAAGTAATGCACTGAACCACCATGGCCTGTATGCACGCTCACCACGCAAGACTCCACTGCTGAAGAAACAGCATGTTGAAGCTCCTTTAAAGTTTGCTGCACAACATTTAAACAAGCCTGTGTAATACTGGGAGAATATAGTCTGGTCAGATGAGACCAACATTGAACTGTTTGGATGCCAGAAAACACATCATGTTTGGAGGTCAAATGGCACTGCACATCAGCCCAAAAACACCATACCAACAGTGAAGTTTGGAGGTGGGAACATCATGGTGTGGGGCTGTTTTTCAGCATATGGTACTGGCAAACTTCAAATAATTGAAGTAAGGATGAATGGAAAAATGTACAGAGACATTCTTGATAAAAATCTGCTTCCATCTACCAGGATGATGAAGATGAAACGTGGCTGGACATTTCAGCAAGACAATGAGCCCAAACACAAAGCCAAGGAAACTCTCAGTTGGTTTCAGAGAAAGAAACTAAAGCTGCTGGAATGGCCCAGCCAATCACCTGACCTGAATCCAACAGAAAATCTATGGAAAGAACGAAAGATCAGAGTTCATAGAAGAGGTCCACGAAACCTTCACGATTTGAAGACTGTTTGTGGAAGAATGGGCCAAAATCACACCTGAGCAATGCATGCCACTAGTTTCTCCATACAGGAGGCGTCTTGAAGCTGTCATTGACAACAAAGGCTTTTGTACAAAGTATTAGATAAATTTTAGTAAGCGTGTTCAATACTTTTTCCCTGTGCCATTCCACATTATTACAAATAACTTCATTTCTGGACTTTTTTTGATTTCTTTGTATGTATGGATCACTTGGGTTGTTACCAACATCTGGTGAAAATTTCATGTCATTAGCACCTCTAGTAATATATTTACTGAGAAAAATGATGACGTGTTCAATACTTATTTTACCCGCTGTATGTATGGAAATGGTTAAATATGTCTCTGGTAACTAATTCTTCTGCTGTTTTCTGATTCTCCTCTTGTTGCAGGGCTTCTGCACTTGGCTTGCATCTCTTTACCATATGAAGTAAGTTTACACAAAGTATTTTAGGCTCCTGATGTCACCATCTTATGTAAGTTCTATGCTATAGCAGCTTCAGCCTCAAAGTAAACTTGTCTGGGTTCACTTAACCACTGGTGCTGTGGGTTTTTCTGTAGGATATTTGCAGATTTGGACCTGTAAAAGTGTCCTTTTCACTGTATCCATGGCTTCCATAGTATTATGGTGGTTCTGTTTTTAGTTTCCAATGTTCGTGGCTCGCCCAAGGATTTCTGGGGAATTGCAAACCCACCCTGTGAGTTCGCAATGTGTGGGCTGCTGCGTGCACTTCTCCACTGCGTTTTGTTTTCTCCGTTTTATGACATTTGGTTTCCTGAACCTTTTGCCTGGCGACCACAGCTTTTCACAGCAAGCTCTCGGTGCCAGGGCTGGACTCATGATGAAACTTTAGGTGGCCTCGGTTGCTCAGATTTTTAATTAAGATTGCATTGTTTTAAATACCGCTGCCAAAAAAAGTTGGGACAGTCTGCAAAATAAAGATAAAAACAGAATGCAATGAATTGAAAAATATGTAAACCCATAATTTATCCACAAAGAAACACAATGAAAATGTTAAAAGTTGAAACAACGAAACAAAATTACCCAATTTTTTCCCAAAAAMGGACACAGTTTTTAAATTACATTATATTTAAAGTGCCTGTGACATCAACTTTTTCTAATAAATATGAATGCATTTTTGGAACCATAACATTGATAACATAATGCAAAGAATATTTTATACCACTGAGATGAACATTTGTAGAGATATTTGCATGTGCAGTAACAGGAAGTGATGCCAAWGGGGAATGTCTGAATGTAAACAGAGAATCACTACAATGGTCAACAGCAGAGACTGTAGAGWAGAATCTGATSTTTCTTTATATTATTTTGAGTCACTATCAAAGAGCGATAAAGAAGAGTCAGAGTTCAATAATACTGTTTTAATAAGCAAAGACCGGAGAGTTTCCAGTCTTAAAGAGTTCCTCTTTGATGTCACTTCCTGTTTCATTTTAGCTGAGCCAAATCTATAAAAAAAATGCCGTTATGTTACAAATTGGATAAAATCAAGTGTCTATTGCCAAGTTTTGGAAATACAAAGATGTTTTCTTTGACTTTTTGTATTTGAAGGATATATATGTCACAGGCACTTTAAAGTCGCTAATAAAACTAGAAAATTTACATTTCCTGTGAAAATGCAGCGTGAAAACATAATGCTGAAAGATTTTTCCTGAAAACTGCTGAAAAGCTGACCACAGGCTAGTTTTAGCTTTGTCAGCCATCATGCTAATTAGCTTTTAGCATATGGTGGGGATCAGTCTTGTCTACTATCACACCAATACATAACTCAATATCTTTAAAAGGGATTCAAAGGTGAAAGAACTGAATTAAGCACAAAACATGATTTTTTTTTATTTAAGTTTTCAAAACTGTTAATATTCAAATTATCACTTCAGTTGGGAACATGTATGATTAGTTAAGACTTGACAAGTTGCTTCATCTTGCCCCTTAAACAGTTTCTAAATTTTTTCTTCTTTTTTATGTAATGTTCAAGATAAATAAACTTTTCATTTTTTTTCTATTGTAAAAAAAATAATTTATGAGATTTCCAAGTACCAACTCATTATTTTCTCTCTATTTACAATTTACACACTCAACTGTTGGTAATTGTACAATTGAAAGAATAATTTTGGTGTTTTGCTCTCTGTGTGTGCAGGGATGAYGAGATTCGCAGCAAATGTGGCATCGATGCAGTCACATACCTGTCCTTTCAGCGCCACATTATACTGCTCATGACCATGGTGGCCCTGCTGTCTTTGGCTGTAATCCTCCCGATCAACTTTTCCGGGACTCTCCAGGGTATTTTTGGTCTTCACATTATAATTTTGAACAAAAAAAATGGAGGGTTTATTCTAAACCTCAAGAGACATCRGACTCTGAAAGGAGGAGGATAGGCCACACAGGCACCATCAGATGCTTTTATATGTTGGATTTTTGTGTAAACTCACAACATTATCTTTAAACAAAGCAGCTAACATTTCATGGGAGTTTTTTTTTTTTTTTGCGTACTTGTGATTAGTAAGGTTGTGAGAATAGAAAATGCTTCATTTGTTTCACATGGAGGTGTCAGGGGTTGGAGCACATAATCAGCTACAGAGGGGCCTTTTGCAGGAAGCCCTGAGCAGGCTGTTCCACAACAGGATGAAGACAGGAACTTTATGAGCTCTTTTTTTATTACTGCTGGTTTTCATCATACGGACCAGCGTGTCACCTCCTAGTTATTAAATGAACCAACACAGGCTGCCATAGAAACGCCAAACAAAGGTTCCTAAATTAAACCAGTGCAGTTAGGCATGTGTGAAATTCACAAATGAAGAAGACGAGGTTGCTTTAATTAAGCCTTGCCTAGCAGACAGAGGTGGAGGGGTTTTAGTCCTTTAAATCGCTGCAGGAGCTGAAATGTCTCACACTCCGTCATGTGTGATTATTTCTACAGGAGACAGTCCTCAAAACTTGGGGAGGACGACGCTGGCTAATGTTAGTGCAAAGTAAGTGGAACACGGCAGGCATGACATCAGAACTCATGAAACGAGCCAGAACCACAAATAAAATAAAACATTTTTTGTAAAATGGACTATCTGTAAACGCTGTTTGTTCTTTGAAGGGACAACTTTCTTTGGCTGCACAGCATTTTCGCTCTGCTTTACTTCATCATCACGCTGCTGTGTATGGCTCACCACTCCATGCAGCTGGAGGACAGAGGAGATGAAAAGGTCTGTCAGCGTCGTCTCGTACTCTTTAAAGGCGACATTTCATGCAAAATCCACTTCTTTAGTCATTAAATACATTTTGTTGTGTACTYGGAGTCTCTWGGAGTGCAGAAAAGTTTGATTTATTCTCTCCTGGTGCTGCGTAGATATYTTTATATTCGGTTTGAGTCATATTTATCAACCTATCCAGTTTTCTCTATTTTCWGTTGTTTTCTGAACTATTATAGTATTAGTTGGAACTTCTAAATAAGGTCTGAACTTACCAACTACAGTTTCATCATCTTCATTCTCCTCTGGCTCCAACATGTAAGGCTGGATGGACAAGTCTTCTGTTGACWTCTTTAATTAATTTWAAAAAGTTTCTGTGCTGCTATRTAGTCGTAAACCCCTCAACTAGAATGGAGGGCTCTAGAAGCTGGAGGTGGGCCGCGTGTGAAAAGAGGTGAAAGAGGGGCTTGTGGAGTTACARTAAGGAGGAATTCAGACCAAATCATTGCAGTTCCACTTTATATAGACACCGACTGAATGATTTAAATGTGAAAAATAAGGATCTATATGACTGTATATGTCTCCTTCAAATAGTTTCAAAAACGYCTTTATATTACAAACATTAAATATGAGAAAAAATTTAATCGAGTATGCTTCCTAAAAATTTGAACTTTGCAAGTTACAATGCATATTACCTGCCAACTTTCAAACTAAATCTTGTGATGAAGCCGTTTTGTTCTCACAAAACATCAAACATCGCATACTTCATTTTAGTACTTAGAGTTTATGTCGTAAAAAACTCACAGCTACTACCATATAAAATTTTAGCTTTATATCTATAAAATTGACTGAGCTGTAGCCATTTTTGAGTTTTCTAAAGTCAGTACACTGTGGCGGCCATCTTGATTTGGATTGACTCCAAAAGTTAATGAGTTGTATAGGTATATCCTGCAATTACTTTCTGGAAGTTTCATTACAATCCGCCCAGTGGTCTATAAGGTATTTTGCTAACAGACACAAACATTTCACCTTTTAGAGGAGGTCGATAATAAGTTAACAGATTGCTAACTTGTTGAACGTGTTTCCAGATATCCAGGACGCTGATGATCACCTCCATCCCCAGGGAGATCTCTGACCCGGGACTCGTCACCAAACACTTCCAGTACTCATCTTTTCCTCACTAATTTATTGTTAAGTCAAGTTAAATCCTTTTAACCCGCTGCTTCTCAGGGAGCTCATTTATTCGCCCACAGCTTCAGCTAAACCCTAATCAAATGGTGTTTCTCCATCCACCAGTGAGGCTTACCCCAGCTGCACCGTCACCGACATCCGCTTCTGCTTCGACGTTCACAAGCTGATGAAGCTGGACCTGGAGCGGTACGATGAGTGGTCCCAGGCTGGGTTAGCAGGGTTTGGGGTCTTCCAGCTCTTTTCTAAAGGATGGTGTTTTGTTTTGTTTTTTTGTTTTGTTTTGTTTTGTTTTTTGTTTTTCAGGCGCAAAGCAATGAAAGGCAGATTGTATTTTGCTACAAAGGCCCAGAAGGAGGGGAAGGTGATGATCACCACCCATCCGTGCTCTCAGATCTTCTGCTGTGACGTATGTGGCTTTGAGAAGGTGAGCTTTATTATTACCACACACACACAAACACACACACACACACACACACACAACATAATGGTGCCAAACTGCACAAGAGCGGCTTTACCACTGGATGGCACTGCAATGCAAAAGTAAAAGACATTGCAGCATCCTTGTTCAAATGTAGATTATGAAAGATGAGAGTTAAGTGAACTCTGGACGTTTCTGCAGGTGGATGCAGAACAGTATTACAGCGAGCTGGAGGAGAAGCGCACGGACGAGTTCAACGCGGAGAAGAACTACATCTCCACCAAGAGGCTGGGCATCGCCTTCGTGACTTTTCGAGACGAGAGGATGACAGCCGTGTGAGTAAACTGAACTTGAGCGCTTCGGCGTTTAATGCGTGACGCCGTTTTACCGCCGCCTTCCGTTCCCCAGCATCGTCAAAGACTACAGTCGCGTGCGCTGCGGTCGCAGACCCCAGCAGTCCAGCGTCACCACCGTCGTGCAGTCGCACAAATGGGGCATCAGCTACGCACCTGCTCCCAGTGACATCATCTGGTGAGTACCAGTAAATAAACTGGATCTCATTTTTCTGTAAAACCCTGCCTGCGGGCAATGAGTATTGTTGGCTCAAAGTTTGTTTGAMGTTGTTTGACTTCCTGTGCATCACTCAAACCAAAATATGGCTCTCAGCAGAGTCCTTGAGGTGTAGGTGCAAAGCTGAGTCTTGGAGAAGTTTGGTTTCTCCTCAGGATAGCTTTATCCTGTTAGGTTTGAAATGCATCGGGCATTATGTAGTTTATTCATTTCATTTCATTTAAAAAAAAAACACATTACATACAACAAAACAATGCAAATTAAATAAAATGAAAGGCAGCAGCAGAAGAAAAATATCTTATATCTGCTCCTATTTACCAAAAAAATTATATTAATTTCAAACAATAATAAACCAGATAAAACAAAAATTCAACTCCTCAAACAGTAACTCATACAAATACAAATTAAACAATTTCATATTTCTTTAACGATTTTACTTTGATCATTTTTTGAAGGAATTAATTGATCCAATGCTTTTATGATCATTTTCCAGATTATTCTATAGTCTTATACCTTTCACTGAAGTGCATCTGTCCTTCAAATTTGTTCAGATTTTTGCTTAACAAACATTTGTAGTCCCTTCAAATTATAGCAGCTTTCCCTTTTAATAAAATTAGATTGGACGTTTGACAGTAACACCTTTTTATTAGCTTTATACATTACCTGCAGAACATGATATTCAACCAACTCATAAAATTTTAATAATTTTAATTGATGAAACAATATATTAGATGGGCGATAGTAATGTTTTCTTGTGATAATTCTTATGGCTCTTTTTTGTAAAATAAAAATAGGGTTAGTTTGGAGAAAATCCTTCAAATCCTCCAGCAGCACATGGGATGACAGTGTTTTTCCACAAAGGCCCACAGGTTTGTGTTTCTGTTCCATCCCTTCTGACCCCGTGAGGACATGATGGTGTAGAGTTCTAATGACAAAGTTTTTGCTCCAGTGGGTGGTGGGAGTCAAACAGTCAGTCAGTTGGTTTTCTGTAAACCTCAATGCTTAGGCTTCCGTTTCGCAGACGGTCCAAGAAAAGGCAGCTTGTTGTCGTTAGCATCCTCTCCAGTGAATTTGTTGTTGTTGACCTAGMTGATTGTCACATGAGATCGTGCATAATGTTGAAAGATCATGAGAGTCCAAACTATGCGCAGGGGATCAMATCCATTGTCAGACTTGAATGTTTATTCAAAGACATGCAGAGTTTGACCACACGTAACTCAGATGTGATGTTTTCGGTCTAAAACTCTGGTATAAGGCAGCAGGTGATGTGCATTCCTTTAATGAATGCTAGGCCCTTTAGCTGCAAAGTTTTGCACATTAACAGCGTCCYATTATTCCAGAAAAAAAAGTGAGAAGTTTGCATCTTTCTGCTTTGTGCTTGGTCATGATGATCTGTAAACTATTTCCAGCACGCACTGCGTAAATAATCCATGACGGAAGCTCTAACATTCACATCCACAGAACAACAAACAGATAAACCTGAGGWTTCACGTCTTCTAACTGTGGGAGGATAGCGGAGCACCTCCCAAAATACACAAATTTTGAGAGAAATATCTAGTTTTGCACGACTCACATCAGACACATCACCTCATTATTAGAGTTGACATTTTTGAATTATTTAGAAGCCACATGCAAATGATTAACCTTTTCATTAGTGTCCCTACTTTTTACTCTTGTTAAGACATTTAGCCTTTTGTTGCTGATGTAGGGACAGTTAATGCTCATTATATGTATTTCTGCATGAAGTGGATTACAGTAACGGTCTTTTTAGACTGAGCTGTTGACATTGTTCAGTAGTGAGGAGCTAAATGTTAACAGTGCTGRCTGATTATTCCCCCCGTCCCCAGGGAGAACCTGTCGGTGTGCGGGTCCCGCTGGTGGCTCCGCTGTGTCCTCCTCAACCTCCTCCTCTTCCTGCTGCTCTTCTTCTTCACCACTCCCGCCATCATCGTCAACACCATGGACAAGTTCAAYGTCACGCGGCCCGTGGACAGTTTGAAGGTTAGAGTTTCAGAACTTTATTTATTTTATTTTAGAGTTAAGAGTTTCAAACATGATTTTGTTTCTTTGCAGAGCCCGGTTGTTACCCAGTTCTTCCCAACTCTCCTGCTGTGGGCGTTTTCRGTTCTGCTTCCTTTCATAGTTTATTACTCTGCTTTCTTTGAGTCCCACTGGACCAGGTACTCACCTCACCACTCTCCTCAACCTTCCAAAATGCCGTGTTTGTGTTCCTGTCTGTTAACAGCAAAATTCATGAACCGCTGGACTAATTTTAATAAAACTTACAGAAAGTAATCATTTGATGTGTGTCTACAACTGATTAACTTTTGAAGTCAGCTTGAATCAAGATAGCAACCACAACCAACTGATATTAAAAAACACAAAAACAACTATAACTTAACAAATTTTACAAATATCAACATAAAATTTGGGCTGGTTGTGCCGGGGGTGGGGGGACTAGTGGTCTGTCATGGCAGCCTACATACCCTTTTACAAAAAGTTGTGGATAGAAAAGAGCAGGGGTTCTCAATCATTTTGAGTCTGGGGACCCCTTACAAGGGCAAAAACATTCCAGGGACCCCCTCATAAACCCCATGCTGTTTTAAAAGATAATTTACTGTCATTTGAACCCCTAAATGCCATGGAAATATATATTTTTATTTTTATTTTTATTAGTTCATTGTTCTCCATGCATTTTTCAAAATAAAAAACAAATTAACAATTTARTGAAACTTTTTGAGGACCCCCAAGATACCTCTCACGGTCCCCTGGGGGTCCTGGGACCCCAGTTTGAGAACCTCTGGAGTACAAATAACCTTTATTGACCCACAAAGGGAAAATTAATGTGTAACAGAAGCATCAGATATATAGGTGCACACAAAAAGATCCAAAAGTATTAAAAACGTATAAAAAACAAGATTAACAATTACAAAAATAATAGTAATAATAATAATATACTGTACAAGATTATAACAAAACTGTGCAGTTATTAGAATAGAAATATACTTAAAACACTATTTTCAAGGTTTCGCTACAATTAAACTCCATTTCTGAACAAAAACTGATTTTAGTTTAAAAGATGAAAGGCAGCATTCCTTTAAAGAAACTTTTAATTTATTTTTTTTCACCCTGACTATTATTTTAGCTCCTTCTTGTTACACTGATGCTCTTTTTTTTACTCCCTCCCTCCCTCCCTCCCTCCTCTTCTCTGTCACTCTCCCTGCACCATTATATTCTGGGCAGGTTGTCATAGAGACCTTCATGGGAGAATAATTAGATGCACTGTAGCCACCGTGCGCCGTTTCTCTGCACATGGCGACTGGCAGGAGAAAACCTCGCCTATAGGTGCCCTCTCTTTACATAACCACCCCCACAAATGTTTTGTGTGCTGGCGTTCAGCGTGTGAAGGAGCGAATGCAACTGTTCTGCCGGAGTGGAAACGGCAGTTCTCGAGAGTCCAACCAACAGAGTTTTAATATGTAGCATCAGCTAACGGCGCTTCAGTTGAACGTTTTGAGTGTTTTGTAGCTGATCGCAGATTCTTCTGTTGTTGCAGATCTGTTGAGAACCAAGTGACGATGCACAAGTGCTTCTTTCTGCTGGTGTTCATGGTCATCATCCTGCCTTCGCTTGGTCTGTCAAGGTACAACTTCTGCACGCACTCAGATGCMCACATTCTGACTTACTTTATTTAATTCTTATGATTCTCCCCTTTTTTTCATTTAAATGTTTTATTATCTTCAGCCTTGATCTTTTCTTCAACTGGCTCTTTGATGTCATCTTTATGGATGAGAAGGAGATCAGATTCCAGTAAGATTCAGTTTTTATTTGCAAGAACAAAGAGTTCCAAAACAACAGCTAAAACCTTTGTTTTTTTTTTTTTTGTTTTTTTTATTAAACAGGTGTGTATTTCTTCCCGAYAACGGTGCGTTTTTCGTGAACTACGTCATCACCTCCAGTCTGATCGGCACAGCCATGGAGCTGCTTCGGATCCCGGCGYTGAGCGTGTACGCCCTTCGCCTCTGCTTTGCAAAGTCCCAGGCTGAGCGGATCCACGTGAAAAGGGTTTGCAAATGTTTGCCGCTTTGATTCACGTTTTTGTGTTCTTCATTTCGCTCTAACTTAAAGACTTTTCAGAGGAAGTTTGAATGTCGAGTAACAATGTAAATAAAAGCAGAATGTGATGATTTGCAAACTTATAAACCAGATTCAGTATTTTAAAGAATTTGGGTTGTGTTAAAGCTCACTTGTGGGGTTTTTTTTGTTGTTGTTTTTTGTTTTCTGCAGAGCCAAGCTTACGAGTTCCAGTTTGGCCTGGAGTATGCCTGGACCATGTGTATCTTTGCTGTCAGTATGACCTACAGCATCACGTGTCCCATCATTACGCCCTTTGGTGAGGGACACGCAATTACCCTCCTGTGTGATTGTATGACCCTGGTTTCTCCAGTGTTTCCCTCTCAGTGGTGTGTGTGCGTGCTGTCCCCCTTCATATTGTAACCCCCACCCACACACACACACACACACACACCCCACCAGTCCAGTGCAGGCTGTGTGAATATGTTGCTGTAGTCTCAGACACTGTGAGCTGTGAGCCAGACGCCCACTCTGCTCCTGTCTCTGCCCAAAGCTCATCAAGTCTCTGTTTACTTCTGCAGGCTGATGGGCCCTCTGAGCTACACACACACACACACACACACACACACACACACACA
>NW_013952404.1:6184755-6199302 GCF_001266775.1 Austrofundulus limnaeus | reverse complement strand
CACACACACACACACACACGTTTGTTCTTGAACCCCTTGGGGACCTTCCATTGACTTCCATTCTTTTTTTTTAGACTTTATAGGCTAACCCTGACCACTTACCCTAAAATTAACCTCACAGGTACCTACCTGACCCTAAAACTAACCTGAACCTTGGTCCTAAACCTAACCCCACATCCGTAATTTGCATTTGTACCCGTGGGGACCTGGCATTGGTCCCCACGATTCACTTCGGTCCCCACAAGGCTGCTTTTTTTGGTGGGGAAATTGTCCCTACATTGTAGGAAAAATCCGTCCACAGACACACATTGTGCTTCTACATGAATTTCAGATGTTTCAGTAGTTTTTAGTATACAAAGGACCCTGCCTGAACCAGTACTTAGACATGTAGGCAGCACTACATTAAAAAAAGAAACTTTAAAGTGACAGTAAAAAATCCTGAGTCACATTTCTTTTTAATATTTCGTATTCCTGGAGGCCGGCACATTTGCAGATTTTTTTTAAGCTGTCTTAAGTCCGGGGTGTCCAACCCTGGTCCTCGAGGGCCACTATCCTGCTTGTTTTACTTGTTTTCCTGCTCCAACACACCTGATTCAGTGGTTCAATTACCTTTTCAAGTTCTACAGAATTGAACTGAAATACAGTGTGATGATTGTGGATCTGAAGGACCAGGGTTGAACACCTGTCTTAAGCTAGAGTTTTTGGATTTCTGACATAAAATTCTTTTTTCTTTTTCAGTAATTTTTCATCCAGTCCTTGTTCTTAGTCACTTTCAGCCAACATCAACACAAGGGATAAACCAGTTTTTGTCGGAAAACAACTTTAACCCCTTTACTAGAAGTCTGTTTCTTAAAAAAACGTTCTTATTTCTTTAGATAAACCTATGAACAAGATTTCAGGGTAATTTCATGGAAAATGGATGACTGTATCTGTCGTTTATTATTTGTAGATACAACTCAGGTTCATCTCTTGATGTCCTGATGCATGCTAAAGTAGAAGCACTCGGAGAGTGCAAACCTCCGCCAAGACCAATTTCCCCCATCCTGTAATAGAGTTACAAAGGGGCACACCAATACTACAGTGCCATCTGCTGGACACTTTGAAACCCACGCCCCGTGAAAGCATCACAGCTTTGCCGATGTCAGAGTGTTAAAAGAAAAAAAATTCCTGTATCCGCATCGTGATCCAGAACATCGCCAAAAATTAAAGGTGTGTTACCTGAGCCAGTACCCACATGTGATAAAAATGTCATGACAATCCATCCATAATTTTTTGAGTAATGTTGTCCACAGACAGAATGACAGACAGACGGACAGACAGACATACGCGACCGAAAACATTACCTCACCCTTGGCGGAGGTAATAATCACTTGCATGTGAACAACCAGTTATGGTGGCTAACTGGTTGATCCACTATGTGAAGGTACTGCTAATAAGACTGAGTTTACCTGCATCTCCTCAGACTGAAGTCTTTTAGATAAAAGACAAAATGTTTCACCAAAGCAGAACCCGTCCAGACGACCTGACTCAACGTTGTTAGGCTCAACCCTGGGTACCTGGGATTTACCATATGAGTCCCTGTCATGAGTTTTACAAGAACACAATCTTTTACTTGTCTGTCCAGGTCTGCTTTACGTGATCTTGAAGCACATGGTCGATCGATACAACATCTACTATGCCTACGTTCCCACCAAACTCAACCAGAAAATCCATAGAGCAGCCGTCAGTCAGGTCATCGTGGCTCCGATCCTCTGCATGTTCTGGCTGCTCTTCTTCTCTGTGCTCAGATTAGGTACTTCACTTTTTACTGTTTCTTTACCTCAGCCGCCGGTGTTTTATTGGAATATGGTGACACATTTTTGTGTTTTTCTGCCCCATCACAGGTCCAGTCCACCCCATCACCCTCTTCACATTAGTCTCCCTTATCGCCTGTGTTGCCTGTTACCTTTTCTGCATGTGCCTTAGGAAGACACCCGAGAGGTCAACAAGCTACCAGGTCTGCCACCACCCATTCCACACCCCAACTTGCACATCCACCACACACAAAATATGCATTAATAACCAATATTTAGTGCAATATGTTCAACATTTTCCCTCAAATTTTCATGTGTTTCAGATGTCCGATCAGCCAACCGCAGGAACCTTCACTGATGCAGACAGGAGCACGGCGACATCCACCACCGCCTCCAACGTACAGTACTACTTTTTACACATTTTAATGAATAATAATTTTTAAAAAACTATTTTCAAGTCTTTCTGATAAGGGGGTTTCTCAAATACCATCCATCCTCTCTTTGTTCTGGTGTCCCACAAGGTTCTATCCTTGGTTCTCTGAATTTTATCATCTACCTTTTTCCACTTGGCAATATCTTTCGAAAAAATTATATCCAATTCCACTGTTACGCAGATGACACCCAGCTCTATCTGTCCAACACTCTTACCCCTCACTGTCTGACTGTCTTTATTATATCAGATCCTAGTTCACCAGCAACAACTTCAAACTAAACAGTGACAAAATTGAGCCTCTTTTCATTTGCACTAGATCAACCCTTGCAAAAACCAATAACTTTTCCACTCTTATTGACAGCATCCCAGTTTCCCCATCCCTTTGGTTAAGAGTCTGGGGTGTCATCCTAGACAACACGTTATCATTTCAATCACATATCTTTAACATCACTCGCCTACTTTCACCTCCATAATATTTATGGTCTCCATCCATCCCTTTCACCTAACATAAAAACTAAATTCAGGGACTGCGTCCTTTGAAGGGCCTACCCAGTCTATGGGGGCCAGGTCCTTTGTTGGACAGAAGTCCGGAAGAAACTGGCAATGAATTTGGATCATCTAGCCTTAAACTTTATTCCCACCCTTACCCCGGCGTATGTCCTGTCACCTAGCAAATGCGACAGCGCTAAACAGAAGCAATTAAGTTTGAAAATAGATCAAAATTTGCAAAATATTAATATTATAAATGAACAAGGTGGCACAGTGGCTCAGTTGGTAGAGCTGTTGCCTCTCAGCAACTATCAGATCACTACTATGATTTCTGACAAGAATAATAGTAAAAACATGTCTATGCAAAGGACAAAAGCCTAACAACACAATTTAAACTTTAAATTTTTATATCACCAGATTTTTATATGCATCTTGGGATAGGGAGGGCTCCACCTGAAGGATCCACCAGACTCATCCCCCAAATCAGGGAAAAAAGAAGGACTGTAACTCCCTTCTTTTTGGTTTACCTGCAAAATCCATCCATAAAATCCAGCTGGTCCCAAAACTCAGCTGCTTACGTCATTTCCAGAACCCATTCCACTAGTAATATAACACCTGTCCTGCAGCATCTTCACTGGCTCCCCATCAAATCTTGCATTTCCTATAAAATCCTCTCCTCACCTATAAAGCCCTCAATAACTTCTCCACATTAACACACCCACCTACACTGTCAGGTCACCCTCCTCCACCCAATCACCAGCTTGTCTGACCACTATGAGCGTGAGCTTTCAGCCGCTCTCACCATCTCCATTTTCAAATCAAAAATTAAAACTCTTCATTTTAAACAGACATATTCAGTTTAACATGGCCTCTACATGACATCTACAGTCACCTTTCACATCCTACAGCTTCTCACATGCACTAAAACCTACACTAAATCCTAACCTGTGTTCTGGTCTGCTTCCTTCAGCTGTTCGTGGCGTCTGTTTTGCTGGAGCCAGAGCTGGCTTTAACGCCAATGCCCTCCCCGGCTCACCATGGGTATGGCGCCATGGCGAGCTCCCAGAGTTCAAGTCACGACCCAGTGGCGGGAGCAGAGTCCGAGGAGGAACACACCCAGACTCGTGAGACCGAACTCCAAGACGCCGCAGACCCTTTGGTCTCCAGCCCGCTCATGGACAGCCCCGTCGGCTACCAGTGACGCCCAATTCCACCCCCCCTCTAAAACTCATTTCCACGTGTCCTTTAGCCGCGGAACACAGGTTATTAAATCCTGCACTGCTGCGTTTTCACGGCTGAGCTCAGACTTTAAGGTAGCTGTCTGAGTTTGTCTGAAGAGATGAGGAACCTGACAAGGAAAGAAGTCTGAGAATACAAATGCTGGAAACATAAAATTCAAGATAACATCATCCATCTCAACACCATCCAACTAATGTACAGATTCCAGTTCGGTAAACAGAAGCTCCAAGATTCTGTTTTTAACTGTGGCTTCATCTGCGAGTTAGAGGGGTGGAAACAGAGACATGCTGTGCCTCCTAAACATGAGCGGAGGTGAAAGTTCCCGTCAGAGTGGGTGGTGTGAAGCAGGCTTGCCCCGGCAGACTGACAGAGTGGTCCAGCGATGGGTGATATGTGCTTCCTCCGTGGGGCTGAGGGTGAGGGCAGCGAGTTGTGAAGCCATCTGCAGCGAGAGCGCAGACAGACGGAGAGCCGAATGGAACTTGGAGATGCACTGTCTAATATTCTCACCGCCGAGGCATAAAGCAGCTTTTCTGAGCCAAAAGCTCCTTGTAATTTCTTTCAATTTGAGGTTGCTATTTTTGCTACAGTAATTCTTGGTGTTGTTGATGAAGTGTGTTGGCCTGGGGTTAAATATTTACTTTGAACTTAAAAAAAACATCCAATTGCATTTTCTAATTATTTGATTTAATAGCAGTTTTTTTTACGTGCCAAGTCAGAGTTTGGTGGTCTATACCACTCCTGTAGAAGGGCAAAGTAAACAAAATAAGAGCACATTTTTCATTTTTGTCCATGCAATTGCAGTTTTGAAGAAACATAGCATATAAACATACTGTAATGGTTCAACTCCACTAAAAGGTCATGACATGGTGAATTTGGTGAATTTTGTGAACACTAAAAACTGCTGGGTTAAAAACAGTCTAATTTGTAATCCAGTGCTGGGTTAAATCTGAACTGAGCTAACCCTGGGTAGTTTAACTCAAGTTTGGATTATCAGTTTGACTTAGTACACCGGGTTAAGTTTTCTACCAAAAAAAAAAGTTTAACGCTACTAATTTGTTGAATTAGAGCCACTAAAAAACTTTGAGTTTAAAAAGAACAACCCAAAATCTGTGTTATTAGATAATTACAGGTTGAGTTGGTGCCAACTAAACGTACAAAAGTAAGGAAATTTGTGTTTGGTAGATTGTTTTTTTCATTGTAGCAATGCTTTTTAGCAATACATCTATAATCAGGTACCTTATGGCAGCACCTGGGGGAACCAGAAGCTCAAAACAAGAGTCTATAGCCACAGCAAAACAAGCTGTTTGACATTAGCAGAGATTTGGCAAATGTTTCATGCTCACAACAGACATACTCTGCTCTATTGCTCATCTCACAACTGCATGTTCCTTACAATTTTGGCTTCATTTAAAAGAGAAATGAACAGGCTCTCCAACGGTATAAGATTTATTGTCAAGAAGCGTTGTTACAACAAAAATATAATCTAACAAACACAAATTTTCTTACTTTTTGTGCTAAGTTTGTTGGTGCAAACTCATTGTCTATAGTGCAAATTAAGGTAAAGAAAAGCCAACCAAATGAAACATCTCCTTAAAAGATTTTTTATTAACTGTTTTACCTTTTATTATTTACATCYTAAAGTAAAAGTTCAAACAGGTTCACGACTCAAACCTTTGCTTTAATCCAGCAATCGAGTTCATAAAACCCAGCAGTTTTTAATGTGTGCAGTCTTGTTGTCGGATAAATGGACAATCAAAAAAAAAAGAAGTTTTTCACTGAGTGTTTATAGGCTTTAAAGTTATTCTGGGGACTTTTTTTTATCATGCTCGCTGATTGTTGTCGACGTTCATGCTGTGCCTTGAAGGAATATTCCTCGTTTCTGAATGACAATCCAGCACGGCCTGAAATATGCTGCAGATGAAAGCTACAAATACAAAATTCATCAGAAAAAAAGTATTGATTCCGGGCTTCTTTGGTTTAATATAGACACGAGCAGAAACCACCTTCTTCTAGTCTTATACAAACAGAACAATCCTCATGAAAGAAAATACAAATAACTACATTTATTTGGAGATTATCACCAAAATAATTTGCTTCTTGTAAGTGTAGACCTGTATTTATTTTGTCATCTGACTGAGTGTGAATCATTTTGTAGAAATTTAAGTTGAAACTCTTGTAAAATGACATCAAATTATTCCATATTTTGCTTCAATTCAAGCCAAACTTTGTGGCTTCACTGACAAAAGCTGTTGGGACCAAGAAGTGAGTCATCAGCCTCTCCTGTGGGTTTGTTTACTAAAAGATTGCTTCATTTTTCTTGGAAAATTTCAATTAAAAAGAATTGGGATATACGTAGTTCTATAATGACCGTGCACAGATTGT
Source organism: Austrofundulus limnaeus (assembly GCF_001266775.1). Taxonomy (NCBI): domain Eukaryota; kingdom Metazoa; phylum Chordata; class Actinopteri; order Cyprinodontiformes; family Rivulidae; genus Austrofundulus; species Austrofundulus limnaeus. Next base: position 6,192,963 of record NW_013952404.1, on the reverse strand, counting down.
TCCTTTTTTTTTGCGGAAATGGTTTTCTTGTAACCAGAAATGTTTCTGTACAGTATGTCTGTTTGAGGTCTATCGGTTTTTCCCATTTTCCCCTCTCTTTAACACCATAAACATGTTATTTAGAGTTTGAGTCTGTGGTTTGTTTTACGTATGTCCAAGAGAGAGAGTATTCAATTTCACAATTTAAACGGATTTGGCTCAGTCCACTTACTTTATTGTGGTCTGTATTTCTAGTTACAATCTTCTGCTGTGAAAAGAACATGTACTGTACATTCTCTTCAGGAAAGTTTTTACCGCTATTAATTTATGTCAGATGTTCAAAGAAACCATTTTACATTTGTTTAAAAAATCTTGTGCTGAGATTTTGAAGAAACCAGGATGAGCATCTGCTTATTTTATTCACAAAAACTGAAGCTTAAGAACAACAATTTGTGGTCCTACTGCAGCTGGTGAAGAAATGGTCTTTGCTTAAATTTTTACTCATGATTTTTGTACATAATGATAGAGGAGGGAAAAAAAGTGATGTACTAACCAGCGGGATTTCAGAGTTCCTGGAAAGCAGATTATTTCTGTCCAGCCTGGTGGACGTATATTTAACAGACAGAAATCAGTCATCTACTGCTCGACGGGAACAGATAAACATAACTTCTGTCGTTTGTTTAAAACGGGCCAGTCTGYACCTGCTGATCGTCTCAGACTCCATGTCCTCTTTTTAGTGGAAAAGGCTTTTCAAGAATCGAAGCACACGTTGGCTGCGAGGTGTGTGTCTGCATACAAACCACTCCTGAGACAACCTTCTGTACAGGAGGAATGTGGGTAAGTCGGGCAGCAGCAGGCGCTCACTAAATTAGATGCTTTTCAAATGTAGAAATGACAGGTTTTTTTTCTAAGAAACACCAAACTCTGACCAGTAAGATAGCATTTTCCTGCAGCAATTAAAGGATTTTCAGAAGGGAAGAAACACAGCCTGCCTTTTATTAAACACAGGACTTCTTCAGTGCTTTGAGTTATGAAAGAAGAGGAGAAAAAGACAACTTGACATTTCCCCTGTCCCCCGTGGCAACTGCCGGGAGCCTGTCTCTGTGAAAGGTGAATTCCTCTGGGAGTGCAGCCTGCCTCTCTCCTGCCCAGATGCTCAGAATAGAAAATGTCTCAGCCTCCTGCTGCAGGAAGTAGTTTCTAATCCATCATATGAGCCATGTGAAAGAAAAAAAGCCTAACTGGATTATTGTGGTGGTTGCCTGGCAGGTTTGTGCTGCAGCGGCGAGGTTCTCCTGTGTCGTTTTAGGATGAGTGATTGAGCGAGCTTTGCTTTGCTTTCCTTCTCCATCAAGCTCACACACACACACACACATATACGGCCATCACTTAATAGTTGCCATGACAACATTCAATGTCCCCCTTGACTCTAAAACACGTTGCAGACTTTCTAAAAACGCGTGTCGTCTTTTCTGAGACTCCCCTCCAGATGACAGCCCTGATGGCGAGCACAGGTAAGCATCTATAGGACCTGATTAATTAATTATTGCTCGTTTAAGAAAGTGATTTTTTTTTAGGCAGCAGCTTATCAGATGTTTCAGTTTGAGTTGGAAACGAAACAGTCGAGTGRCCGTGGAGCCCAGCGATGAGACAAACTGCACCAAGACGTGGAGCATGAAGGCAAAACAAATCCAGCAGACCGYTCTGGTACAGGCAGACACTGTGGGGCTGCACAGAGAGACAGATTAAGGCCACTTCAGCAGAACAGTCAGCCAACTCATGGACTGGACTTTAGCAGGAACAAAACCAAACTGAGTGTGTGTGTGTGTGTGTGTGTGTGTGTGAGACATTCTGCAAACGTCGTGGCGTTGCACAGCTGCATGAGTAAAGCGTGCTGACGGGCATGAAGTCGCCCTCGTCTCTGCAGCTGAAGGCGACGAGCCGACTCACCGCTCGGCTCTTACGTAACTCGTGGACGGCCCGTCGGCGGGAACGAAGTCGGGCATCGTGTGATTGGTCTGAAAAGCCGACGACTTTGTGGCCTGTGAAAAACACGCCGACCTCGTTTAGCAGTGAAATACCCACAGATCACTTTATTTAGTATAAGGTAAACACATAGCATGTTCTTTGAACCGGAATAAGGGATTTCTTTTACTACAAGTGCTTGTAACAACTCTAACAGTAATGTGAGTTTTTGGTTGATAACTAGGTGAAATCATCACTGTTCGATAGCAGCTGATAATGATGAGGTAGACAGTATACACACTGAAACATGTCACCTAAAAACGCTTACTGTCAGTTTAAAACAGAAATGTGGCAGAAAACAAGCTGCATAGAGCTGCTAACTGATACTTACAGGAAAAAGAGTTACTACAAAATGCAGACAGTTAAACATTACACCTGTGGGGAGGTCCGAGTACAGACTGGATAAAACAGTTCCAACAGAAAACCCTGGTTTTACAGTTTCCATAAGAATTGCACATTAAAGCAATGGTTTAAATGCTTTGAAGTSGGGTTCTGTGGAAAGGTSGTGAACATTTATTATCTGTTGTAGATTGTTCTTCGAGCAATCTCGTTTTGTCTAAATAAAGTTTAATTTGAACTGGACTGAGGATGTAAAGGCTYGTTGGTGGCCAAGACCAAACTGGAATGCTACCATCTGAAAACAAAGCTATTCTCAAAAATTTCACAGCGATGAACATGAACACAAATTTGAAAAATTAAAACTGTATAACTCATTTATTTTTTCCATTTCCAAATAAAAGTTTGTAACTACTCACTTTATTATTTTAATAAAGTGATAAAAGCTTTATTAAAAAAGATAAACTGTGAAAAGATAAAAGTGATTCTTCTTTGGTAGAGGCAAGATGTTGAAATGACTCCCTGCAATCTACTAGGAGGCTCTAGATTATTTACTACTGTATTGTTCTGAAGGACTTTGTGAAAACAGACGTAACATTGAGCAAACATCTAAAAAAATGTAAGTAAATTAACTTCTTTGTTGTAAAATATCAAGAAAATATGTTTTCACTGCTTGAGTGTTTTGAAAAAATTAGCATTCTGCTAACGTTTTTTTCTATGGGGTGTAGACAGCAGCTAACAGTGCTAATGCTTGTTTCTTCCGCAATGTTATTGACTTTAATGTTTTAAAGGGGTAAATTAAATGTGGTTTGTATTATTTGCTGATATAGATTCAGCACAGGTTTAGTTGTGGTTTGTTTATATAAGTTAATTTGAAGGTTGTAAACTTTTTTTAATTAAAAATATTATAAAAGTCTAAATGTAAAGTTATCTTGTTAATCGTTAGGCAGCAGCTGTGCTGTGTACTTCAGTGGGCTATAAACAACAACAACTATCCTTATGTTATTCTTAAYGTTTTAGTTAGTTAATGCCTCACTGTCCCACAGGAACTTTGCTTAGAGTCAAAATGTTAACTAATGAAAAAAACATCTGTAGAGCATGTTATGTTTTGTTTTTCATTAGAGTTAACTAAATAATAGAAGTATCTTTGTTACTTCTATCAGAGAAAAGTAAATATTGCATGRCCACGTAAAACATATTTTGTCTTTGTGTCATTTGTTTAACTGTAATTTAAAATACCCACAATATAAAATTTTATATAAGCACAAATCACGACAGCAGCTAGCTGTACCTCTYCTTGTGCAACCTGGAGCATTGCTTGCCAGAATATTATAATATTTCTGCTTGATTAACTCTTCAATTAGCCATGAGATTGGAAGTGTTTAAAGGCAGCTGTAGTCCACTTTGGTCTAGGCTCTGCCTAGATGAGCCATTAGATCATCATTTCAGCATAATCAAACTCTTCATYCAAACTGMGGTTGACCAAAAATTTATCTACAACAGGAAAGAAATGAACATTTTCACAAAACCCTACTTTAAAACATCTGAATGGTTTCTTTAAATTATTCAAGTTCTGATYAAAAGTAACCTGATCAGAACATGTCAGATGGATGTGTTGCTTGACATTTGGGTAATGCTATTTCACAACACATACAGTTCAGAATATAAAAATAAACTTTATAAATACAAATACGGACAAAAGGAAACACAGCCACATATCAGTAGCTTGGATTAACAGTTGAATGGTGTTATCTAATACTTGGCACAACTTTTTTACTTGGCTTTCTCACCAATAAGGTTGATGATACAGTGTCATGGAGGCATTTGAAAATGCTCATTGCAAAGCCTCACGTTCACATATGTTTGAGTAACACAGGCCACTCTGAGAGGTAATACTACATTTGTAGCACGACAATGCAATTCAGGAGCATAACTACAACACAGCAAAATTACTTCACAACAAATTGAGACTGCTAGCCAAGAAACAGAGTTACAACTCTTTCAATTTGCCCTTCACAGTCAAACGCTAAAGATCACGTAACAGTCTATTGGTTTGATTTTAACAGTCATTAGACGCCTACTGACACACTCAAAACCTCAAATGAGGAGAGGATCACAACTCACGTTGAGTAAGGTGTACACGGACACCTTAACAGTCGTAAATCACTGAAAATAAAAGCTATCAGAAAGTATAACAGTTCTTGTCAGTAGCTTTTGATTAACATTTAGTAAACTTCAAATAACACAGTCATGAACAAAAATAACTTGTGTACCATTAATTCTAAAAACACACGCGTACAGTCAGATCTGAATTTTTTCTGTGAAATCACATTGCATTGTCCCACAAGGTTGAGTGTTTCAGATGAATAAAGAGCTGCCTGTTGCTGACCACAGTTAACAGTCACAGTTTGAGTGTGTGATGCTGAAAKGTTATTTATATAGTTTTAAAAGTGTGCAGCTCTTTTAAGATACACCACAAAGACCACTAAAGTCACTGTTATTGTTTGAGTAAATATATATCAAAGCTATTCTGTACAAAGAGACTCAGAAGTGATCCCCGATGCTTCTCTAGCCGGCTGACTCGGACTCTCACAACAGCACTGGATGGAAGCTAAATTTCCACGGCAAAGAAAATAAACTCTGCAGTCACCCGGTCTGAATTTAAAGTGTAACTACACCATACATTGGTTATTCTAAACAACCCAACTCCCAGAGCAAATGCAAAGCAGCCAAAGCCACAGTGCTGCACAGTTACACAACCTTATTCCATGGCAACCGTTGTTGATGATCTGACAGCCAATGCTCAGGAGCTCCCGCTGCGCGCCTCAGTCGGCCTWGTCCTCCTTGTCCTCCTCGTTCTTGGCCCACCCTCGGCTCATCGTGGCCACCACGATGCTGTACATGTTGAGCCAGGCTTGACGCAGCGGTGCCGTGTAGGCCTGGCCCAGGCTGCACTGCAGCATGAAGAGAAGGGCCTCCCCCAACACCTGAAGGAGTCAAACACACGCTTAGAAGAGTACCTCTCCTTATGAAAGGGATCCCTGATTAGTTGTAACATTAGACTTTATTTGATAAATATATTTTAACTGTAAAATAAAGACTAAAAATACTGTAGGATGTTTAGTTTTGTAAATTTTTAAAATATTTATTTTAACACGGACGGAGCCATTTTATTTACACACAAAGCATTCTGGGTAAATGATGACATGGAGAGGTCATCGGTGCGAGGCTGCTAGCGAGCTATATCCACCCTGAAGGTTAATCTTGGACAATATCTGACGATTGGCTCTTTTAAATGAAACCAGAGAGCGTTGACAGAGAGGAGAAGGTAGAAATGACTCAGCCTGTAACTGAAAATATAGATGGAGGACAACAGAGCTGCTTCATGGTAGAAGAACCTCAACTTAGCCTGTTAGCTTTAGCGCCGACGCTATATTGCCTTATATGTATTAGCTCAGCGTTAGCGCGACAAACAAGCTAAACTGAGGTCCTCCATCYATATTTTCAGTTACAGGCTGAGTCATTTTTTGCGTTCCCCTCTCTGTCATGCGGATGGAGGACCTCAGTGACGAGAGGAGAATGTGTAGCACTGAGCTAATATACATATATGGTGATAGCGTCGGGATTAACGCTAAAGCTAACAGGCTAAGCTGAGGTTCTTCTTCCATGAAGCAGCTCTGTTGTCCTCCATCCATATTTTCAGTTACAGGTTGAGTCATTTCTACCTTCTCCTCTCTGTCAACGCTCTCTGGTTTCATTTAAAAGAGTCGATCATCAGATATTGTCCAAGATTAACCTTCAGGGTGGATATAGCTCGCTAGCAGCCTCGCACCGAGGACCTACGCACGTCATCATTTACCCAGAATGCTTTGCGTATAAATAAAATGGCCCCGTCCATGTAATATATTTTTAACCTTTTAGTTTAAAAATTATAAAAACTAAACAGCCTACAGTATTTTTACAGTCTTTATTTTACAGTTAAATATATACTGTATGTTTATCAAATAAAGTCTAATGTTACAACTAATCATGGATCCCTTAAGTGCTATCAGAGAAATGCTTGTCCTACAGCAAATGACTGCGTGCTGACTCCCACTGCCTGGTGCTTCTTCCCGAGGTTGACCAGGAATTCCTCCAAGGAGTGAAGATCATCCAGGTGGCTGATGGCTGCATCGATCACAAGCATCACCTGCAGTTATAGTGGCAAACACATGAAAACCATTGTCAAAACTGCACAAAGTCATACATGATTTCTGTATCGGCCGTGGGGAACAGTGTTCACCTTGGTGACGTGGTCCAGGAATTCAGGACTGGAGAGGCAGTCTTGTTTGGAACCACAGTTTTTACTGTAGTTGAACAGACTGGGGAGCTCAGGGTCCAGCTCGAACAATCTGCCACACAACAAATAACCCCCGATTTTAAACATGAACGGCACAGTTTGTTTTTTCTTTTTTTTTTAAAGACATAAAATCAGCCTGTAGATCGCTCCTGCTCCTGTCTGATTTGGCTGCAGCTGTCTCAAAGTAAATGTGGATTATTGCAGTCTGTCGCCAAGCAACAAGTCAAGCCTCTGGTTCCTGCATGGGAAAGAGTGCAGCAAAGCTTATCTCGCTCCGCACACCTGAGTCACATATTCTGGCTGGCACCACAGCTATTAAGAAACAACACATGAAATCCTGAAATTGCAACAGAATGAACTGTATCACATCAGCGGAAAGCCAAAAAAAATACAAAAATAAAAAAAAACTATTTGAAATGCTTCTACTGCTTCATCTGATGCAGGAGTATTACCTGGTGAACATGATGACCCCGTGAGGAACTTTATTCTTGCCCAGGCTCTCCCAGCTGTCTCGTATCAGCTCCTTGTCTTTCACTGAGAGCTCCCCCATCGTCTCTGCGAGCACAGAGACAAGTTCCTCTGCAGGGGAGACACACAGCTCCTCTACAGGACAACAGGGCTCAGGTCGGGAGAAACCACGAACAGAACTTCTGCCGACCCCACCTGGAAAACTATGTGCAAACATCACACATCTGATTGTTTCAGATCTGAAAAAAATGGTGGCACGGCTGCAGCAGAAATGATCATACTGTACCTTTCTGAGGTCAGTCCTCTCCCTGAACTTCTCCTGGAGCGATCTGCCCTGTTTCTGTGTGAGTGTGTGAGTGTGCTTTTGATGTGCAGCCTGACACTCTGCTCCACTCGCTCTCTCTTCCCCACCACTGGCCCTACGGTGCCGTCAGGAAGACAAGTTGTGCCACGCTCTTGTCTGTCACAGCGACGGCTATCTTTCGCCTCTTGATACGCTCTCTTTCTCTCCGGCACTGGGGATATTATTCATGCCACTGAAGGAGGAAAAAAAGGGATCTCTCTCTTCTGCTCCACAGCTACAGAGAGACTGCAGCGAGCCACAGCTCCTCCTGCAGGTGAACCGAGGACTAAGTAGTGCRTGCACACGGAAACTTTCCTGCAGGACTTTTCACATTATAATCAAGTACATTAAACAAGAAATAAGGAAGAACAGCAAAATAACCACATTCTGAATATGTATATCACAATTGCTGGTTTACGGTTGCCTATTCTGAGATGTTTCCTCAGCTGCCTACATTTGCCACCCATGCATTTACAAAATGAAATGCGTGGGACTTTATAAAGACTACAATCACTGGAGACCTGAACGCACCACCTGGGTGAAATTACATTGCTCGTCTACCTTTTGCAGAGCCACTCCTCAAACAGCAGTGATCATAATGTTCAGCGGCCGAGCGCGCAGCCCCTCATTAATCTAAACGAGATGCGTTTCTGTCTTTTTCTCAGCTTACACACACACACACACACACACACACACACACACACACACACACACACAC
>NW_013952404.1:6174185-6184731 GCF_001266775.1 Austrofundulus limnaeus | reverse complement strand
AAAAAATATATTTTTTCAGATTTTTTATTGAAAATGTAGCTAGTTTTACAACCAGTGACTAGATCATTGAATAAAGCACTAGTTCAAAATAATTAACATGTTTAAAGGGGACATATCATGCAAAATCCTTTTTTTTTTTTTTTTTTTTTTTTTTGCAGTTAAATGTATTTTGTTGTGTACTTGGAGTCTCCAGGAGTGCAGAAAAGTTGAATTTAGTTTCACTCTTTGCTGCGTTGATATCTTCCTACTCTTTTGGGGTCATATTTTTAACCCGTTCAGTTATCTCTATTTTCTAATGTTTTCTGAACAATTACATCACAGTAATTGCRACAGAACTGCCAAATAAAGTCTGGWCTTACCAACTACAATGATGTCTCTGGTTCCAACATGTAAGGCTGGATGGACAAGTCTGTAGTAAAATGTTTCTGTGCTGTTATACAGTCGTAAACCGCTCTATCAAACTAGAATGGACGGCTCTGGAAGCTGGAGGGKGGGCGGGGTGTGAAGCACCTTGTTTGGGTTTAAAGAGACAGCCTCAAAACGAGCTGATCTGAGACACACCTCAGTAAAGGGTTGAAACGGGATTGTGGAGTTACAATAAGGAGGAATTCAGAGCAAAGCATTGTAGTTCCACTTTATAAAGACCCCAAGTGAATGATTTAAATGTGAAAAAGAAAGATTTAAAAGCATATGTCTCCTTACAGACATATTTTTGCGGTCTTCCAGAAATCTTTACAATTTTCCCYAAAATGTCTCGTAATAAAATAATTACCCATATATATCTGCAGTTCTATGAAATCGTTCTTTTTCAGTTGTAATGCCATACACTTGTGGTAGTAAATTTCACGTTTCTTTGATTTTATAATTAATGGATGTGCATAATAAACTATCAGGTCGTTAGTGTTCGCTGTGACATGAATCACTTTTGAGAACAGTGTTGTTTTCTAGTAGAGAGGCCACAAAAAACTCAGCTGTACCGGAAACCTTTTTGATCATAGCGTTTCTTCCCCTCTGGACTTCACGCTCTTCACCCCCACATCTTCAATTTGCTCCACATCGTCCACATTTTCTTCCCTAAATCAGACATTATGGGTTAGAAAATGTCTATATTGTAATTATGTTGAACTTTTTCTTGGCTACGGCGTTCTCCTTTTTTTTTTCTTCAGTAAAGACTGCAGAAAGAGTTCAGAAAATTATGTAATGTAACATGAACAAACCACATAAAGTCCTTGGCTTTTGAGCAGCAGTGCTTTTCATAATTTTACCCTACAAATTGCGTGGGTACAAAGCCTCCTACCTGCTTTGTTTTTCATCTTCAGCACCGGAGTTGTTTGTTTCTGTGTCATCATTAGATCTGAACAACTCTCCAGCTTCTTCAACAAACTTCTCCTCTAACCCAACGTTTTGGAGTTTACTCCTGTAGTTCTGCTCTGCACTGGCCTTTGCATTTCTCTACCATTAAAAAAAATTAATTAGCATTAACACTGCATGTTGTAAAAATTATGTGCTGCTATAGATTTTTGGTTCCTACCTGTTTCACCTGTTCAAACAAATAAGGGCGTTGACTAATTCGGGCCTTCATCTCGTGCAGTTCCCTCATGTATTCTCTCATTCTCCTCTGATCAGTCTCCCTGCAAGCAAGAGACGATTTCAGTTACTGCAGCAGGTTGTTAATAAGTGAGATGACAGAATCGCAAAACCAAAAGGAACCAGAACTAACAGGTGGCGCTTTAGATTTTCATTAAGCACGTCTTTTAAGCTGCTGTGGGGGTCCAGGAACTTTGCGTGAAGAGCAACGGACTTCTTCATGGCTTGGGATCTCATCTGGTAGCTCCTCAACCAGTCTGCCGTTTCTTGATTCTTACTTTGCCTCAACTCCATGGAYTTCCTGTTAAGAGGAAACAAACACTTTGCGTGTCAGATCATTGTGTCGAAGTTAGACAAAGGAGAAAAAAGCTCTGCTGTTCACTGGTCAAAGGAAAACCTTGAAGCTCACCTGATGGCCATGTGGCGCTGCCTCACAGCGTCTGTGATGAACGTGGGGAGAGTGTCAGGGGGTATCAGCGTTAAAGCTCCAAGTGACCTGCTTCTGCTCACATGACTGAATATAGGCACCTTTATTAAAAACAGGAAAAAAAATCTAAATGTTAAAACAATGTATTTCTAAAATGTAAATTCTTTTTCTGAATAACATCTGTTAGTTTCAGAAACATCACTACTAGAAAAACTTCCTCAGAATGAATAAAAGTTTTTTTTTTTTGTTTGTTTGTTTTTAATCATCTGAAAAACAGAAAATGTGAAAATGTATAAAGCAGTTTAGAGAAATAAGTGATTTTCTCCTACTGGCTTGTTGCCCTCCAGGTTTCCTGTCGTTGTCTAAATGCAGTTTTGCTTAAATTTAGAAGATTTTGCCCCAAAATGTCTGACAATTCGCATAAAGAAAAACTTAGATGATTGGATAATTTTGGGCTGAGACCCAAAAATACATGAAAGCCTAACAGGAAGAAAGAAAGTTCCCTCTGCTATTTTTACTGGTGTAAATTACTGTTATTTCTACCCAATTACTGCTATGGTTATATTTACTCTTTAATACTCTCGTGTGAAACATTCAGTCAGACATACACACTCACACACACACAAAGCTACAAATCTCCTAAAAAAATATTTTGCTGTTTGAGCCACGCAATAAAAAAAATACATATCTGCATATAGGACTCTGGGGAAATGAGGCTTGAATCAAAAATTATAATGTGGAGATGACTGACATGTGACTGTTTTAGAAAGAGGAATATCCCGTCTTTGAAAGTGGATGACTGTACGTTTTCTAAATAGCATCACAGATCCACAACTGAGGGTACGAGACTGGACGACCTCAAAAAAAAATAAAGAAAGAACTTATAAGAACCTTAACCGTCCAATAAATCTTTTAGTCATAAAACAGTTTGCTCCAAAAGACAATAAAAGAAATGTAGAATGTGACCTGGTCAAACTCCTTTGCTACATTTCAGGAAAAACACTTGTAAAATTTGAGAGGCTGTAGGAAAATGTTATAATAATATGCTGGTATAGACTATAGGAGAGGAACATCTGCTTGTCAAATTTAAGGTTCAAATTTTTCAAAAACAAGTGCCTAGTTAGCCTCAATGTAAACAATTACATTATTTAAAATTATCATTTTACTGCCATATTCTTAAAGATTTTTTTTTTTTTACCTGTGAGGTTTCTGGGCTCTCCTTACTCTTCCTCACAGGTCGAGCTGACGTCCTCAAGAAAAAGGGTTGACACCTGGTCATGTCTTTACTTGGCATTTTGTTCAGGGCTGCTGTCTGCAGGGCCTTGTGCAGCCGGCTGAAGTCCGGCACCTTCTGGATGATTTTTGGTTGGAAGCTCGGCTTTTCGTCCAAGAACCCCAGCCTTTTCTTCCTGGTGAGATCGGCGGAGCGGATTTTGGGGCTYTGAGTCTGAGCTGAGTTTTCCTGCTGCATTGTCCCTCGAGTGTCAACCTTTCTACAAATCTCCTCCTTGTCTGTATATAAATACAGGTGAAGTACTGAGTTATGTTGCTGTGAATGGTGTGAAAGGGTTCATTAGGCTGTGATTTGTAAACAAATGGATGCCGGAACCAAAATTAATGAATYAAAAAAATAGTTCAAAAATAATAACACATAAAAACCTATGGCTATATAGCACTTTGTAGGCCAATCAAATACATTTACCATTCATACACATTCACACACTGATGGTGGTATGCTACAATGTAGCCACAGCCCTGGGGCTGACCACCACCAGCAGGCAAGGGGAGTGCACAATTGAACAAGAAACAAAAAACTGTCCAGTTACAGGACAACTCCACTAACCACTAATCCACRGCAGCCCTCAAATCTAAACTCAATGTCTTGTTAGCTACAGTGTTTTTGCTCCAACTTCTTCCATTCCAACTTATTTAAATTTTTATCTTTTAAATCTTCTAAACTTATATCAGCATTTTAACAAAACATGAAAAAAGTTGAACATTTAAAAGAAAAGTTTGAGGATCAACCTCTAAAATGTTTTTTTTTTATAAARCTCTTGTTTCAGAAGTCTTTTTAAAACAAACTCTTTCATCTGCATGGGTTAAATGTTTCTGTTTGTTGAGTTAATAACATTTTACAAAGATGTCACCATAAACTGAGTATCAGTCACAACCACATTAAACATGATTCTGTTGTAAATTTAACTAGACTGTAAAACAAAAATATAACATGACTAGACTGGTCTGGTAACAGCCAAATGAGATTTGAAGCAGCTAAAGAAAATGAGAGAGAGAGTTTCTACTCATCGGCACTAAATCCACCATATCTAAAGTCAACAGTTTTTCTCTCAACCATTGACAGCTCCTTGGTTTCTCCCTCCCCCCAGGTTAAGAGTCTTTGTTTTAAAGTTCAGCTGCCAGCGTTGTCACCAAACCCTCCTCATTTCATCACATCACTCCAGTCCTGCAACTGCACTGGCTGCCAGTCACATTCAGAATTCAATTTAAAATCTTCCTGTACACACTCGAGGCCATCCACAACCTCGCCCCTTCTTTTCTGTCTGATCTCCTGCACGTCCCCACCCATTCATGCTCCCTCCGTTCTTCCTCTCCCATCCACCACYCCGTGCCCCCTGTCCGCCTCAGTGCCATGGGAAAGAGAGCTCTTCCTCTAGACATCCGTTATATAGACTCTCTTCCGACCTTCAAATCCCAACTCAAAACTCGTCGGTTCAAGTTAGCCTTCTCACTTGTTCGAGTGTCTAAAAGATACGCATCTAAGAAAACAGGAACCAATTATAGCTCATACTACTAATACTTTTACTTTATACATTTTAATGGTCTGTTTGCAAGCATGTTTTCAAGGCCACAAAGCATCACAAACAATTAAAGCATTTTTGGCCTTCACATAATGTAAACCATCAGACTGAAACATTATTCTGWTATGAAAAAATAAGAACCCACCTTTTAATTCACTTGAGGTCTTGATGTACTTGTGTATTTTTGTACAAATACTGTTTTCAGGAACTTGTGGGACCTGGTTTAATGTTTTCATCAACTTCTCCTTTTTGTTTTTTTCCCTTTCCTCAAAGCTGAAAGGCTTCTGAGTAGAGAGTAAGAACATTTTCCTTTGCTCACAGCCCTGTTTCCTCTCCTTTTCTCTCAGCTCCATCATCTCATGGTAGATGGGCTGAATGATGCGGACAGGAAGAGGGACAGCAGAGAACTTCTTTTTGCACTCAGCCTCGTCCTCCTCCTCTTTGCTCTGCTGTGTTGTTTTGGATGAAGCAAATCGTTCGCAAGGCTGAGCCATAGAAAAACGATGCTTCGGGTTTAATGACAAAKCTAGAGAACTTGCGTTAGGCCTCTGTTTGTTGGACGTCTCGTCTAAAGTTCGAGCTGATTCAGAGGTGGAGCTCCTCACTTTCACAAATCTAAAAAACAGTAAATGTCTTTTAAATAAATGTATTCTAAATGTAACAAAATGAAACTTTTATTTGAGTAAACATACCTAGGATTAGGGTTCAGGTCTTTCTCATCTCCTGACTTTCCAGCTCCATTTGTGGACAAGAGAGAGTTCTGATAAATCCTTTTTTCGAGCTCCTCGGTCTGTTTCATTTTTGTCTCCTGTAACTGCTGCCCAAGGGCCTTTCTCATGGCCTTGAGATGAAGCTGGAGAAATATCTCGGATTGAAGTCCATCTGCCARCAAGGACTCAAACTTTGACATTGTTCTCTTATCTGTGATTTTAAAACAAAAGAAAAAAAACATTAGGAYAAAGTCACAAAGGTCCTGAAAGTTGGTTTTTTTACATAAAAAAGTGTTGCACTTTTTGCACAAACATTTATCCTATGTCAAATAAAAAAAATCTAAACTTAAAGGGAAAGGTCTTAATGAGTAATGAGATTACTCCAAATATACAGTAAGCCCAGGTGTGTAAAAAGTTTTGAGTTAGCCCTGATTTCTTTAYATTTTACTACAARAAACCAGACATGTTTATCGTCCTATAAAGAGAGCTTGATAAACATTTCTGTAGGGGGCTTTAAAGGCTCTCTTTACACTTTAGTTGCTATTTTACCAATTTTCCCTCTGGTACCTACCACTTTTTCAGAGGAATGCTTTTTTTGTTTTCGTTAAGCCACTTAACTTGGACCTATGAATCATTCAGGCATAAACTGTTGTTTCTAAACATACCAGGCAAGTCTGCAAAGACAAGTTTTTAATTGGAGCTTTACCTTAGATTTGTATAGAAACCTGTCACAAACACGTTATTTGTTCCTATTTCCGTAGTTAAATTTATGAACAATACTAAATATAAAGTTGTTTGCTGAAGAATGATGGGTCTGGCTGGTCTTGTGTTAGAAAGGGAGTTTTAGATGTTTTTTCACTGCTTTAGATAGCTTCTGTTAGGGATGTCCCGATCCGATACTCAGTATCGGTATCGGTTGCAGATATGGCCATTTTTTGAAAATCGGGTAGAATCAGATTTAGTCATGTGATCGGGCCGATCCAGTTTTCGCGACAGTTTTCAGCATCATCATGCTTTACAACTGCCGTTAAGAAGTCAAGACGCACACGAGTATACAACCATGTCCACAGTGTGGGAACACTTTTCAATGGAAAACAATGATGCTGAAACTGCAGCTTGCAAAATCTGAAAACTGGATGTTTCTGGTAGYGGGAAAAGCAGGGCTCGCTTTAATACTACCAACCCTGTCACTTGTAAAGAAATAAAGAAATAAAGCTATTGGATCGGTATCGGAAAAACTAATCATAAAAAATATCTGATTGTATCAGGAGCTTCTGTATAACACTTGTTTTCTTTGTCCCTTAGGTGTCAACTTCCCCTACAACCTGCACAAGGTGTCATRGTCAGGTACAGTGTTGGGCAGCACTAATCTAAATATTAGTTGCACTAACCCTAAAGCACTAACTCAGTTATTTAGGTCCCCAAATTCTAAAGCACTAACGCACTGAAAAAATTTGCAAAAGCTAATTCTAAAGCACTAACATAAACCAGATGACACATGAAACATTTAGACAATATTAACAGTGTGCAGAATGTTGTCACTTAGTGCCCTTGGTGGGCCAAATGGGAGTCACCCGCAGGCCACGTTTGGCCCGCGGGCCTTGAGTTTGACACGTCACCTTGTAGATAAATGACACGCATATGAGCAAAATGTATTACAGCTTTCACTGTGAACAATAATGTTTCAATAACATTTAAATACCTCAGTTAGTGCTTCTAAATTTAGCAAGTGCTAATCCACTAATGAATTCTTAAAAAATGCAAAAGCCCTAAAGCACTAATCAGGAAATTAGTTCCCTATTAGTGCTTTAGGGGAGCTGTGCCCACCACTGGTCAGGTCCAAAGACTGGACAGAAGATTTTCAAGAAAAAAAAATCAGTTAAAGACCAAATAAAAACTTTTAAAGCCCACCAGAAAGCCTGGAAAAGTATTTATAATGCCCAAGTGACCACTAGAAATTTGAAATGAAATTTGTTTTATTACAAGTGTTAATATATTTTGAGCACGAGAGACTTTGTCACCGGTTACTAAGGCAACAACGCACTATACGGTCGCTTCTACGTCGTTGCCGTCAGCTAAGCTAAGTTTCTCTGTTTTATTTTACAATAAAAGAGCAAGCATTTTCTACCCTTTTCTGACGCTTCCACGCAGATAATCGGCGTTTAACTCGGGAAAAATTAAACTCGAAAARCACAACGAGCTGCAAACCTGGAAATAGACGAGAGAGCGTCTTTACGGAGTCAAAGATTCATCCAAACTCTTAAATTATCACAGCCCAACTGTTTAACTACATACTGAGTTAGCTGTTGATGTAAAGAAGTTTTGCTCGAAGCGAAACACATCCGTGCTTCGGCGGCGTTAGCGCTGTTTGTGGACAGACGGTGTACCAGCAACAACCGGACGTCAGAAACGRAGTCGACTGTGATTGGACATTAAACCGGAAGTAGTTCCTGAGCAGCGCTAGCGCTCATGTCAACACAACATGGTTGAATTCCGAAAGGGGCACAGCTGCTCCTATTAGGACAAATTCAAGGGGAACTGTGYGCTCGAGTGCTGTGTGAGAGCCTTCAGACTCCGAAGCTGGACTGGTTTCTTCTGTTTTAGTTGTTTCATGTGAGAAAAGACTCCAGACAGATAATGCACAAGCTCACAAAGGCGCCGCTGGTCCTGAACGGGCTTGGACGATGTTTATTAGCAGAAAAACACTTATCTGCTGTAAATATCAGAAGAGGATTTGCGTGTGCAGAACATAAAAGGGATTCAGGCAGTAATGAGGTTTATGATGTGATTATATCTGGTGGAGGGATGGTTGGATCTGCTATGGCATGTTCTTTGGGTGAGTGAACTACAAAAAAATTTGACCAACGCTTGAAAAAGKCCTATTATGCTCTATAATGTCTGTACTATTATTATCATACATCTTGTAGCTTCTATGCGGTCACGTTGACAGAGTATCTGTTTCTCATAGGTATGGAGCCCAACCTGGAAGGAAAGAAGATTTTGCTCCTTGAAGCTGGCCACAAGAAATCAATGGACAAGGTGCCTGACACCTACAGCACCAGAGTCAGCTCCATCAGCCCAGGCTCTGCCACTCTCCTCAGCGGTACAGTACACTGTCTGACACAAGGAGACAGCTTTATCAAATTGTTTATTTTAAAAAAAAAGTTGTCCTCGAGTCGTTGCTTGATAAGTTAGTGGTTTGTGTGACCTTCAATGGCCTCACATGGTAAATTAGGTCATATCTGAATCAGTGTGTGACAGACTTCCTGTTTTATTTTTTTTTTTTTTGTGTGTGTGTGTGTGTGTTAAATTAGGTCATATCTGAATCAGTGTGTGACAGACTTCCTGTTTTATTTTTTTTTATTTTTTGTTGAATCTTTCCTGTCTGGGATAACGAGTGTTAGGGCTTTAGGTTTGTTAATGCAGTGGTTTTTCAAACCTTTTAGCTTTCGGCCCACAAAATAACTGTGACCGCATATACAGTTGTCTTCAAAATTATTCAACCTCCGCTACAGTAAAGTGTTTTAGCAAGTTTGACGTTTATTTTTTTATCTTGTTCACAATCAGGTCAAAGAAGGACTTTAATAATAAACAAATAAATTACATCAATATCTTTTCARGTATACCAACAAATGTCCTTTTAGTAATWTCCTCATTGACAMAATTATTCAACCCTTTTGTCACRTACATCATTARKACTTAGTACAACTCCCTTTGGCAGYAATAACGCCCTTCAGACGTGAAACATRTAGCTTGACACAAGTTTCTTGCAGCAATCTAAAGCTATTTTAGCCCATTCCTCATGGGCAAAGACCTCTAGTTCATTGGCATTCTTGGGCTTGTGTGACGCAACTGCCTTCTTCAAGTCCCACCAGAGATKTTTTATGGGATTTAAGTCAGGTGATTGTGAAGGCCACTCCAGAATCTTCCAACCCTTCTTCTGCAACCAAGCCCTGGTASAATTTGAGGTATGCTTGGGATCATTGTCTTTTTGGAAGGTYCAATGTCTCCCAAGCTTCAGCTTTGTCACTGACTGCATGACATTTTCACCCAAGATCTCCTGGTATTTAASTGAATTCATGATAYCTTGCACACAGTGTAGATTCCCTGTACCAGAAGAGGGGAAACGGCCCCAGAGCACGACTGACCCACCGCCATGCTTCACAGTAGGCACGGTGTTSTTTTCTTTATAGGACTCATTCTTCCTCCTCCAAACATATCTTTGAGCCATAGGCCCAAAGAGTTCCCATTTTGKCTCGTCGCTCCAGAGTACAYTGTCCTAAAACCTTTGTGGTTTGTCCACATGRTTTTTGGCATACTGGAGYRGACTCTTCTTGTCCTTTGGAGTCAACAGAGGGGTGTGTCTGGCAGTTCTGGCATGGAGGCCTTCACCTCACAGTGTTTGTGTGGGCCGAAACATGAGTGCTCTCTGACAAGTCCTGTTGCAGTGCCTCAGGAGTGTCGCAGTGTCATATGGGGATTTTTTTTTTCCACCTTTTGTTTCAGGTAACAGACAGCAGTCAATGACACCAAMCTCTTTCTGCCATGCCCAGGTAGCGTTTGCACTGTGCCTTTAGCTTTAAACTTGCGAATTATGCTTCCAATTGTGTCTTTTGGAATGTTTAATGTCTTCGCTATCTTTTCATATCCATATCCTTGCTYATGAAGAGGATACATGTAATTTGATTTGACCTCCTCTCTTGATTTCTTTGACCATTCCCTGGACTTCACCATGTTGCAAAGACWCTATTAACTGTGTAGAAGGAGCTGAGTATCTCAGTCCTTTTAAATCAACTTAATTGCTGCTCATTATGGCTCTGTTCACATCTGCAGGTGCTTTCGATGTCTGACTGAAGACACCTGATTGGGACCTCTGTTCTTGAGAGTGGTCATTTTTAAGGGGTTGAATAATTTTGTCACTGAAGAAATCAAAAAAAGGATTGTTTATATACTAGAAATAATATTGTTGTAATTTAAGTTGCATTTGTTTATTATTAAAGTCCTTC
>NW_013952404.1:6145735-6166919 GCF_001266775.1 Austrofundulus limnaeus | reverse complement strand
CATACATACATACATACATACATACATACATACATACATACATACATATATATTTTTTTAGTTCATGCATTTTGTTTTTGAAGTAGTTTGATCAAACTGATTGAAAGATGCGTACATTTGTGCACATGCAATTTGATTTGAATCTACAGTTCAGTTATTCCAAAGCATAAGGATAATATTTAATAAAACTAGAATATTTGATATAAATCCTGTAACAGTTCAGGAGTTAATTGTGAAAAATTGTGGTTGCGAAGTTCTTCTTCTCTAATGGGCATTTGCTCAAAACATTATAGATTAACAGAAACATGTTTATAAATCCACAAGCTTTCCTCTAATGATGTCTGTTGAATAGTCATTTAAAATTGTATTTATATAAGTTAATGCCCAGTTTATACTGTGGCGAACCAAAGCAAACCTCCTATTAAAGAGTAATAAATCATTGCCRGGCCTAAACTTATGACCTCACCATCAAGTGTCAAAACAAGTTTGTGTTCCTCTTCAGGCTGATGTGTGAGCTTTAAATTAGTCCAAATTTGATCCTTAAGTTTTGTTTTCTAAAACTATATTTTTCTGCATCTTTATTTTTAACTTAATTGATATTCACATTATTCCTGAATTATTTGCTCAACATGTAATTTTCCAGGTATTGGAGCATGGGAGCACATCATGAAGATGAGATGCAAACCCTATACAAGACTGCAGGTMAGTTGACTCATTTAAGTGTGTGTGTGGGGAGCGGGTGTCTTGTGTTGTCCAGCATGTTCAAAGGTTTAGAAATATACCACTTTAAGACAGAAATAACTCAGTAATGCTAAGTATTTCCCCCAAAATTCCTCTGTTATGCAGCTTGAAGTTTGGCTAACGAGTCCTCCAGACCTTCAGATTTACTGGCATACTATATGTATTTCTGTCATCCATCAGTTGTGGCACCGTGCAATTAGTGGAGAGAAAAATCTRTGACACTCCGCTTCTACTCAGCCATCCAGATTAATCAGCAAGCAACACAATATAATCATGTATATATGTAATTGTTCACATTAAAATAGCAAAAGGTGGTTTCGTKTAACATGCATTTTGTTCATTCCTACGTGCAATTTATGTCTGTTCAGTAGCTTTGCAGAGCCTCTGGAACACAAAGTACCAACTGTACTTGAGGTATATTTWAAAAAAAAAGAAAAAAGCTGAATGCCTGGCACATTCAAAGCACTGGACGGCTCTCTGACTCTGCAAGTTTTATTTATTAAAGCCATGTTTTTTATGATGAGTAAATCATTCTGATGTTTCAAATTGCTACCTCCGCTCCCCGTCTTCTAATTAGGATGGCTCATGTGAACAACGGGGAGAGGATGAAAGATGTGGAGAGCGGTTGTTTGCTGCAGAGTGAACCCGCTTTACGGCTGCGGGCGCAGGCTTGGTCCCTCTTGTAAGATGTGGTCAGCGTGTACCAAACTCTTGACCGCAGGGTTTCTCTTTGGGCGCAATATGTCATCATGCAGTGCTTTGCAGTGATTATGGTAGTGTACCTCTCCCATTATATCTTCACTCTCCTGCCACTGTTTTGGCTTGTTTGGCCACCAGATTTCATTCATATACAGCTCAGTCATAGAACCAGCAGGTACGTCCTGCACATCAGCTTTAACTGATACGTTTCTGTGCCGCGAGGTGCTCGTTCCTCCAAAACTAGGCTTCAGGAGGAGGCAAGCGGTGTTTTCACACATTTGTTTGCTGTAAAGTTACAATGAATATTGTTTAAATCTTGCATAAAAAGCAATAACTTATTCAGGCCAAAAAGGCATCATTTCGCCAGCATTTAACAAAACCAAAACAATTTTTGGGCTGGTCTCAGTAAATCTCTCTTCCCAACCACTTATCACAATTTGCAAACCAACTACCATTAGTGGTTTTACTGCGGGGTATGCCCCCCTACTTTATGGCAAGAAAAAAAAAAGAGTGTGGCAGCATATTACTGCAGAATGATGGGTTTTGTCACCATAGTTGCAGGCCAGGAGCAGATTAACCTTGTACAAACACTTTTCATGTTTGACTCAAACAAGGTTCCAGAAGCCTGAAACTATATCTCAATTATGCCACTTTTAGTTGTGAATAAATATTGACTTCCCCTGTAGTGTGCACAAACATGTCACTTTTTTATTTGTCTTTCAAAGTAAATGTTTGACAAAGAAGATCCACATCAGAAAATATAATTCAGATCCCCCCGACCTCACKGAGTTGAATTGGAGCGAATTCAGCCGTCAATCAAATTGGGGTGGGGGGCTCTGACCCTCATCGCTTTGGGTGTAACTTTGTTGTGTTTAGCTCAATGAAATGCYGCCTCTCTGCCCAGCTCTATATAGGGAAAAGGAATTTATTTAAGCACAGACTTGTGAACCGCAGCCTATAATGAGTCTCTCATTTAGGTTTGGGATGCCTGTTCAGATGCCCTGATCACATTCGATAAGGAGGACCTGCTCGACGAGATGGCGTACATCGTGGAGAATGACATCGTTGTGGCCGCCATCACCAAACAGCTGGACGCTCTGTCTGGTAAGGACAGGATGCATGAATAAAACATAAAGTTCCATCCGCACAGTAGCGTTATTTATTTCCCATCTGCCTCGGAGTCTGGCGCCTAATGTCGCCGCATGTATCCCTTCCTGTCCTCAGGTTGTGTTTATTTGTCTTCATGATTGTTTTTAAAGACAAGCTCTTGGATCGGTCCATATTTTTCCTCCCAAGTTTTGGGAGTGCCGAACCTTGGCTCGCTCTGAGGACACGTGAAGTGGTCCAGTATTTAGAGCTGCCATGTGCTCCTGAGCTGTGCCACCTCCCAACACACAGTCAGTGACAGTGTGAAGTGTTGCGTTCCTGTTGACATCGGACCAGCAAATAAAACTCAGCTCTGCCGTGTGTATGACACTTTGACTGGCATATTTATAAACAGGTTTTTTTTTTTGCCTCATTGCTCCAGTGTGTCCGCTCCTCTCTGTCATTCTCATTTTTAGCTGTCGTGTTGTTACGCAGAAGATGCACTACATGAAGTGTGCGGTCCTCTCCAGCTGTTTTAAATGTAACCCTGCGCTCCAATAAGAGCCATATTCGACATCCGCACTGCAAGAACCAGGAGCTGCTCTGCGGACGGGTCTCGCTCCAAGTCGGCACGAGCCAAGCTTCAAATCCTTCCATGTGTGACATGTCCACAGGCTGATATTTTAGGAGCAGGGGCAGCTTTTGGTGTAAAATCTCAAAAACTGGAAGCGTCTCTGAAGAGCAGAGCTGGTAGATAAACACTATTAGTCGGCGTAATGCGGCAGGCCAAGACCATTAAGGAGATTGTCAAATGTGAAGCTTGGCAGCTAGCACGTGCCAGTGAGGGAAACCAGTGGTGTTTTATGGGGTGGTTTATAGATCTTTCCCCACATTGGCTGAAGGCTAGCCATCCTTTTTTATTTTTATTTTTTTCGAAAGCACTGATTTAGTAAGATGATTCATTCATCGGGCCAAATTTATCCCTTTTGAAGTAAAAAGGTCACACATCTTGACTTTTTATTTTTAGATCCCAGCTTTCTTTCCGCTCCTTCTCCACAGTAGTCACTCGCTGCTCTGCTTGTCTTGTTGTCAGATAACGTGCACGTTAAATACAAATCTAAAGTGGTGAAGTATACATGGCCCCTGCTCCACCACACAGCAGACTCCATCCCGTGGGTGCAGGTCACTTTGGCAAACGGAGAGACTCATCAAACGAAGCTTCTGGTAAATTTAATGTTCCCTCATAAAAGCTGTATTTTCCTTTTGTCTCTCGGCTTTTGATTTTTTTATTTATTTACTTTTTTACTTTTGATTTGTTTCGCAGATCGGTGCTGATGGGCCAAACTCCATGGTGAGGCAAAAACTAGGAATTCCCACGGTCAAGTGGAACTACGATCAGTCTGCTGTAGTTGCAGTGCTGCACCTGTCAGAGGTGAGTTTATAAGTGTGTAAAATAATGTCATATATTCGTCCCAATGCCTCCACACCTTTTTGAACATCTTTTTTTTTAATTTAGATTAAATATAGCCATGCAATGTATTGTAACAAAACTGAATCAATGTATTTGTGTTGCAGCCTACAGAGAACAATGTTGCATGGCAAAGATTCCTCCCAACAGGACCCATTGCAATGTTACCGGTGATTCTTTCATATATACTTTTTGCAAAAGCTCCATTTTCCTCACACATAATCCACCTGTCATTTTTATTTATTTTTTAAACTCCACTGATCCCTCTCTCTTTTACACTGCAGCTGTCAGACACAAAGAGCTCTCTAGTGTGGTCAACAAGCCCTCAGCTCGCAGAGGAGCTGCTGGAGCTGGACGAGGAGAGCTTTGTGGACGCCATCAACTCTGCCTTCGTGAGTCTGGCCGCGACCTTTCAAACTGCTGTTGCTGCATTCACAGTCACGTTTTAAAGCCTGTCAGCAAGGTGCTGCAAGATTTCTGGAGGTGTCCGGGATTCTCCAAACACCCACGTGTCGAGCCGTTTAGAGTGACTCACCCAAACAACTCGGTCATTGTTTAGCCCGGTCTGTACACAATATTTCCCTGCAGGAATGATGCACCTAAACATTTTTTTTTTTACGTTTGGAGACGCTCCGTTTTCCCAAGCTGGCTATTTTTACTTGGCCTGCTGATGGATGGGGTCACCACGGTTGAGTCACGTTTTGGTTTCAGGCCTGGTTTGCTAATTAAACCTGTGGTCTCCCAGTGTCGACCATTACTGCATGGAATGTTTTTCAAACAGAGCTAATTCAACTGCGTAGCCTGGCCGGCATCTTCTTTTAATTAGCCCAGCTCCCGAGGTCCCTGCCAAACCAGTTAGTTAGGAAGGAAAGTGGGGGAGGGGGTTCAGCTTTGCTCCTGTGTCAGCTAAATTCTCTGTCCACAAAAAAGGCTAATGTCTGTTTTCTCTCTCTTCTGCCCAATTCTCGTTCTTCTTGGCACATGCGCGTGCATTCGCGGACAGTGGAGTAATGAGAACCACTCGGATCTAATTGAGACGGCTGGCTCTGTGTTCCGGGGCACCCTGTCGGCCATCATGCCCTCGGCGGGCTCCCCTCGACAGCTTCCACCGAGCGTGGCAGGGATCGACCCGAAGAGCAGGGTCATGTTCCCGCTGGCTATGGGTCACGCCGCGGAGTACGTCAAGCACAGGGTAGCACTTATTGGGTAAGATGACGACACAGACCTCACATTACTGCTTTTCAGAAGTGGTTCCTCATGTGTCAGATGCATTGAGAGGTCACTTTTAAGACGAGAAGCAGCATGAAGTCTACTGAAAGGTTTTCGATTGTGGACATTTTTTATTTATATTTGCAGGGACGCAGCTCATCGTGTCCATCCGTTGGCGGGTCAAGGAGTCAACCTGGGATTTGGGGATGTGGCTTGCCTCACTCAGAAGTTAAGCCAGGCAGCTTTTAATGGAAAGGACCTGGGTCAGTGTGAGGAGAAAAAAAAAACACAACTCAGTGGTTTCCTTTGTTTTTTTCTGTTGCCACAGCTTGAACACTGTTGATTTAACCTTTAAGAAAGCAGCAGGTTGTACGTTGCTGCAYATTTGTTTTTTCATTTGTCCTCCCTCTTTAACTTCTGCTCGTGCAGGAGCGATACAGCACTTGTTAGAGTTCGAGACCGAACGCCAGCGGCACAATCTGCCCATGATGGCTGCAGTGGACCTCATGAAGCGGCTTTATTCCACCGACGCGGCTCCTGTGGTTCTCCTACGCACCTTTGGTCTGCAGGCCACCAACATGCTGCCAGCTTTAAAAGTAAGCCTCAACTGCAGCTACATCACAGCCAACCTGGACCTCACTGCGATCAAATCAACCCACCTGTCAAACCTAAGTCCCGCCCACACCACGACCCCACCCTCTACCCTCTCTCCTGATTACACGGAGCTTTACTGTAGCCGTGTCTATAATTTTAAGCGTTTCAACCTACTACTATGGCATCTAAGTTTAGCCCCAAATTTGGTGTTACCAAAAGTGTGTGGGTGGGGTAGCACGGCTGGCCCCGGGGCAGGGGACAGTGGTGTTGGCTTGCGTTTTCACACTCCTTTTATTACCCACCACTCGTGAAATGGTTTTATTTCCTACTAAGTGATTCAGACCAACATAACTGTAACTGGTCGCAGAGGCGTTTCACTATCGAGTTTAAAGTGACATTTTTCCATATGAAACGCTGAGTTCAGAAGTTTACAGGTCCCGTTTAGGGCTTGAAGTGCCACTCACTCATAAAAAGGCTGTTTAAAAGCACGATTCGAAGGTTGCACCATCTTTAAACTCCTGTTTCTTCTCTCTCCTCGCAGGAGCAGATCATGGAATACGCGAGCAAATGATCAACCTGCAGAGATCTTCGTTTTTTGAAGGATCAGCAATAAATTAAGCTTTAAGAGCCATAAAAGATGTCAATGTAAAGAAGTATAAATGAAAAACTCTTGATGTTTTAGTGTTTACTTTCATTATTTATGCTTTTTCATTACATCTATGAAAAAAGTTGGAATTAAACAATGAAACAGTAAGCACATTTTTCACATTTTATTAAAACATACATGTTCGGTAAATGCATGTGACAAGATTTATTAAAAACAGTTTATCAGATTATTGACACTAATGGTCAAAGATATTTCTCAGCGGCACAAGTTTTTTATGATGAAGCTGTTCCTGCCAAATAATTTCACTAAGTTTACATTGTGTATATACAGCAGTAGTAAGTGAATATGTTGAATATTGAGAAGACAGCATACTGTAGGCAAAATGTTCAAGAGTGATTATTGGATAAGAATAATAAAAATACTCTTACGTAAACTTTCCATTTTTTTACATTTGTACAATTCACAAGAAAGATGGAACAACAAAGTGAAGGAGGAATATTTTTCAGAAAGGTTTTTCTTTTTTTTGTTTTTAACAGAACTTGTTTAGTTTTCCATCAGTTGGTTGTAGTTTAAGCTGTTGGGTGCACATCTGCCCTTAGCGAGTGGTTTCTTTATTGCTAATTTAAAATACAGTTCAGGCCCCTGCTTTAAGGTTTCCAATCTAAAATAACAAAAACTGACTGCATCTTAAAACAACACCCTCTGTGAGAGGCTTCATTTGCCCCCTCCTGAATCATGGTGAACCCAACACTCATGAAGAATATGTACAACTCTGTAGAAGAAACCGAAGCGACTGTTCATGTCTCGAGCTACAATATCTGCAGTTAAAGTGTTTTGTGCAAAGTTGAGGGAGGGGGAATTTAAAAAAAAAGATGCTGCATGTTAGTCAACTGCTCTGTTTCCAATGATGTCTTACTTGTTTAATGCTAAGAGCAAATTAACAAGGGTGCTGTAAAAAAGAATTACTGCCGTAGAAAAGAGAAAATGACTTTACAAGCATCTAGAAAGACAATTGTGGTTGCAACTCCAGCAAATAGTGTCTAAATTTACTCCACTACGCCGCACGGCGCACACCAGGACCACAGTAAGCACCAAAACACCAAGACTCCCTGCCTTCAAAATACCCTCTACACACTTTACAGGCTGGCCAGGGATGGTTTTTCAGATCTGCCACCCATAAGGAATCAAAACATGTAAACGTTTTATAAAAAATATAAGTCAGCCCACCCATTGTGAACTCAAAATACAGTAGAAAAAAATGGCCTTATAAAAATATAGTGATTTCTTTGTTTCTTTTTTTTATAACAGTTCTTGAAGTGTTTGCAGGGTGATGAGGGGAGTGGTGGGTGAGGAAACCAGGTGGGAGTGGATAGATTTGAGGGTGAAAGGAGGCCCCACAGTGACAGACTGTCCCTCTCAGTGCCAGCTGCAACGACTGCCAGCTGTTCTTATTGGATGTTGAAGTTTCTGAAGAAGTCGAAGGTGGCGCCGAGGGCCCAGCTCGTCTCCACGTTGTTCACTTTCTTGGCCAGCTGTTGAGTGAAAGAAGAGGTTCTCCGTCAAAAACCGCATTGGAAATATTTTCTCTTAATGCACACCTTTCTGTCTCTTACCTGCAGCACGGTGCTCTCCTTGAAGCCGAAGCCCTCCTTTAGCAGGCAGGTGATATATGTCATATCCATGCAGAGGAAGGGGCTGATTGCGCCATATTTGGTCATTTTGTTGCATACTGCAAACAAAAGAACAGGTTCTGTTAAATAAATACAATCATCTTTACCAAAAATGCTCCACCTGGTAAGAAAAAGAAGAGCTTTTCTAACCCCAGTGCTACATGATTACAAGATGRCCTTTTCTGTTTAGCTTGGTTGGATAACCATGGAGGTGTGAGCAGTGCGGCTGAGGGTCAGCACGGGGGCTGCGGGTGGGCGAAACGTGTGTGTGTGTGCGTGTCGGTGTGTTTGAGCTTCCAGGTGGCGTGTGGCTGTCAGGTGCCCTTCTGCCTGCAGACACCTTCAGCTCGGCGTCGAGCTAGACTCACTCCATGAGACAATGTTCTCACAAACCAAACTGCCCTTTTATAGACACGCCAAGTCATTCCTACGAACTATAAACAAGGTTCTACAGTGCAACTATCAGAGGGGGAAAAAACAGGTTATCCCTCCTTAAAGGGCCAGTGACATGATTATTATTCAAATACAAAAGTCAAAGAAAACATCTTTATATTTAAGAAAGTTGGAACAATACACACRATTTTACCAATTTTGTCCCTTAACTGGCATGTTTTCTTTTGAACTTGGCTCAGCCAAAGTGAWACAGGAAGTGACATCAAAGGGGAACTCTTTAATAAAGAAAGCTCCCTGGTCTTTGTTTATTGAAACAACACTATTTGAACTCTGACTCGTCTTCATCTCTCTCTGATAGTGACTCAAAATAATCTTAAGAAACATCAGATTCTTCTCTACAGTTTGTATTATTAGCTGTTGTAGCAACACTCTGTTCACATGCAGACATTCCTCTTTGACATCACTTCCTGTTACTTWACTGGCAAATATCTCAACAAYTGTTCATCTCAGCAACATGAAATTTCTTTTGCAAAATTTTATCACTGTCCTCTTTTTAAAAATGCATTCATATGTATTACAAAAATTTGATGTCACAGGCACTTTAAGGGTCATTTTGACCCAGGAACAGCAGGAGGGTTAGACCTACCCAACCACTAATCATTTTAGTTATAACCTCTCACCTTCTTTGGCTTTCTTCTTAAAGTCTCTGACTTCGACCGCACCACCTCGGTTGCCTTGTGTGCAGAAAACAAGCATGCAATTAGATTTGTGCAAGAGATTATAATTAGCATAAAAGATAATGAAAGGTGCCACTCACTGACGAGGCCCGTTTCCACAGCTCTGTCGTAATAGTGTGAGAAAGCGTAGAAGACGCTGCTGCCCTTCACTTCATACGGCTGGTGGAATAAACCTTTGATGACCCTTTGGACCTCGTAGTAGCACAATTTGTAGCCTGCGTAGCCTGAGGGCAAGATAAGAGAGAAGACACATTAAAGTCTGAAGAATGGTTTTACTTGACACAGCTGCAACAATGGCTGGAATGCAACCAGGAGCCTGACTCCGAGGTCAGCGGGCGGTTTTGAAAGCTTAGGGGTTCACCAGATTATATACGAGGGAAGCCCCAGAAGGACAAGTTTCACACGGCCCCAAGAGTACAGCCGATTCAATTGTGCCGGCGCAAACCAAGCGCTGACAAGAGCGGCAGTTAGCGTGGCCCTGTTGTGCTGCCTATTTTTTACCACATAATTGTGAGCAGGCCAGATCAAGCTGCTCTTTACACACCGAAAAAAATAACATGTCAGGGACAAGCCCGGCATCTTTTGGCTACTTGACTGTGGTATGGGAGGGACTGCCTTATTTGTGAAGTGAACTGACAGCCTTCTTTTTCTTTTAAATACAAGGTTGATGACAAGATAATTGTTCAAGTGGGAACACAGAGAAATGGAGGATGACAAAACATGTGTTTGGTGCCAAGATTAAAGGGACTTCGGCTGATATATGCTCTCATGTGAGTTTGTATTGTGCTGTACTCTATTGTGTTGCTGAGCTGAGAGAGGAATGTGGGAATTGTTTGGGCCCAAGGCACCGGGACAGCATTCAAAACCGCAGGAAGCTTTTATCTTACCGCCTGGAATCCCGCTAACTTTGTAGGTGCTTCCTGCAAAAGTCACTTCTTCTCTGAATTTTTTCGGGAGGCAGGAGCTTGTGAAGATTTTCCAATCCAGGCCTGGGAAAACAAAAACAAGAGAAGAGCGTTTGGCCTCGCGTTGAACTTTTTCAAGGCAAGGTGAGAACAAGGACAGGATACTCTACCATCAGCTCCCAGAGCTCCAAGAGTTGCTAGGCGGGCCGCGACTATGCCATTTCCAAGGTAGCTATTAAAGGATGACACAAAATATGTTTTGGCTCTCAAATCTCAAGAAAACATACATCAGCATAATTTGGTTTGGGTTTTTACCTGTGTGTGTAGAGCTCGTATGTGTTGTTGAACAGGTTGAAGCTGGCGGTGTAAGAGGGTGGAGCTGTTTCGATGGTTTTCTGTTGAATTAACGAGACATTAGTGATTTTTTTTGTTAATATTAAAAGGAAATGTGTTTAAAAACCACATCAAATATTTAATTCACCTTTGATTTTGGAAGGAATGTGATCTGTGTGGATCCTCCGCCCAAATCCAGAATTCCGACAGTTCTTTTTGTGTTGGAGTACAGATGGCCTGGGTGAAGCAAGCAGAAGACGAAACTCTTAAAACCAGTTTGAAGGCATTTAAGCAACAATTTGCTTCATTTAAAAGTCCCAACAATCAGAATGGTGTATTTTAAAGATCAAATTCTAGAAGAGAGAAAATCTCTTGTTTTAAATAAATGAAGCAATGTGAACAGTTTTTGCAATCTGTTTGGAGCCCGGTCGTTTAAATACATCTCCAGAAAAGAGACAAGTCTTTCACTGCAGGGCTAATGTGCACACAGGTGCCTCCTAACCACTAACACCACCATAGCAAAACACTTACCAGTAAGGAAGTTCACCGTGACCCAGGCAAGGACTCCTAAAACCACACAGACACATAAAAAAAGGTCTGAATTAGTCAATTCCCCACGAAAGCTGAATGTGTTGAAACACAATAAAGACAAGTTTTAGAGGAGATTGTTGAGATTCTTGTAAAGAGATTTACTAAAGAGCCACTGTTTTATATGGACAGGTAAAGAACAAATTTATTTTTTTACCTTCCTTTGCTCCATTCATGATAGAAACACATTTTTCTGGCACATAGAAAGGAGATTCTTCAAACACCTCTCGTACCTGTGGAAAAGATTCAGTTT
Organism: Austrofundulus limnaeus; assembly: GCF_001266775.1. Classification (NCBI taxonomy): domain Eukaryota; kingdom Metazoa; phylum Chordata; class Actinopteri; order Cyprinodontiformes; family Rivulidae; genus Austrofundulus; species Austrofundulus limnaeus. The sequence continues at coordinate 6,155,636 of NW_013952404.1, read as the reverse complement.
TGTTTAGATTTAAAAATCCACTGAATGAGTCACAGTTATTAAGACTACATGCTTAAATATTTTTTCTGCTGCCTTTGCCCCTATCGTCTACTCTTATGCTGTATCTTCAATGGAAAAAAAATTGTCTTTTTACGTTTAGAGATTTTTTTATGTGAACTTATTGCCTTTGGGTGTTTTAGAGTGACAGATAACCAAGCCACAAACATGGCTGGAACAGCAGCCCGTATAATACTTAAAATACCAAATATGGTTGCTCCGCACAACCCAACAACAGCTGTTCTTTCCTACAGGATAGCCACCAAATGGGCAGACTTGCTGCCTTTTTCGTTTAGTGACACTTGTAAGCACTTAGTGGTTTTCTCATCCCGATCCCTGGTGGGACGGCTGCTCCTCGGGCCAAACTGTGTTGAGGGCAGAAGCGGAAGACGTGCCTCACCTCATCCAGCAGGGCATTGGCCTTTTCTACGGGCAGCAGCCGCAGGCCCGCCGTGGCTTTCAGGACCACTGGTGTCCTTTTCCACTCCTCCTCTGGCACCGTCTTCTTGGCAATCTTCAGCAGCTGACGGATGGTGTTCCCACCCTGCAGAATGCAACGAAAAGATGCTTCATCCTCTAACCAAACCATTTTTCCCCCTTTCGTTTTTTTAAGAGAAACTCAAATATGTGCATGACTGAAGAGGAATCCTTGCATCACATGAACCCAGCCCAAAGAAAATCCAAGTGGTTTAGTGGTGAGCAACTCCCTGCTACCTGAAAATGAGTGATGGATGGATTTACATACCTCTTCAGGGTTGTCCTTATATTCAGACAGTCCAGGTTTCACAGCGTGGAACATTTCATTGTCCAGAACTGGCAGTTCAACTAAAAAAAAATTAAAATAGAATAAAAAGTCAGGGAACAGATCATAGACCCTCTAAAATAATAATAAAAAGTCTTACAAGGTTTAATACTGTTTTTATGAGTCTTTTTAAAACCAACTACTCAGTTTTACAAGTTTTAAAGCAGTGCTTCCCACACAGTTGAGTCAGACAAGCTAATTAAAAGTCGTCCTCTGCTACTTTTAGACTGCACTCCCTGCCCTGGCACCGCGCAGAGCGGGGAGGCGCAGGCGCGGCGGCTGCGACAAGTGCGCATCCCCTGCTCCGGCCACAGCTTACCTGGATCCTTCTGAATGAACTTGTAGATGTGGATCCTGGTCCCGGTGCTGCCGGCGTCAAACATCACCCCGTAGAACACCCGCGGCGTGGTGAAGGGCTCGTGCGCGGCGGCGGCGGGGTGCTGCGCCTGGAACGTGTGGAGGGTCTCCGGGGCGGGGTGCACCACCTCGGGCACCGGGTGGAACGCCTCGGGGATCTGGTGGACGACGGCGGGGGCCGGGTGGAAGACCTCGGGAACGGCGGGCCGCGCGACTTCGGGCGCGCGGTTGGACACGTCCGGCAGGAGGTTGTCGGTGTTGCTGGCCGCGGACTCCCGGTAGCGGTAGTGGGGGACGTAGCGGTGGTGGCGGTAGTAGGTCGCCTCCGCGCAAAGGCTCCCGGCCAGGAGCCACAGAGTGAGGATGAGGATGGCCATTGTGTCCAGAGCCCGGGCAGGAGGAGGTGGAGGAGGAGAGATGCTGGAGGCTGAGAGAGGAGTGGAGACGGAAGGAGGCAGAGTGGATGCAACACTCGGGGCTGTCCGGTCATCACATCACCCTATTTAAAGCCATCAGGGCCTGGCACGGAGCCGCGGGGAGAGCAGCCATCCACCAATCCTGGGGCAGTCCATCCCAAGTCCCCCTCCTCCCCTCCACACCCTCCAAAGAGAGGACTCACTACCTGCAGCCTCCCCCCTTCTTTTTTTTACATAATTAGATTTATTTTTGGCTGTGTCTCTCCTCCTCTTATTTACTGCTTAATCTGAAGCCAAATGGGGGTGAAAAAAAAGTAGAAAGGAGCTTTCTAAAGATGTAAAAAATAATTTATGCCTCTCAGTGATAGAAAAAAAAGGCCCTAAAATACTCATTAAAGGGTGTGCTTAAAAGCTTGTTCTGGAGCTCGACTGAGAAATTCCTTCACGCCGTCACTKTTGGAGCTTTTATAATTTCAGAAGTGTTTTAATTTTGTAGCCGCTAAAATTATGTGTGATGTAGATTTTTTTATTCCATTTCCTCCTATAAATGCCCATCTGATATATTTTTTTGTTTTCACTAAAAGTAAACATCTTCTAATGTTTGAACGTACATTAACTTTATTATTATAATTGTTTCTTCCTGAACAAAGTCATTTAGTGGCAACTTACTTAATCATTGGTGTAGATTTTCAGTTAGTCGGCTATGACAAAGTCTAAAAAGTTTTAAAACTTGTCTAATATTGTAGGCGTTTAGATTTAGGGGTGTGGGGCTTTAAACTGCTCTCTTTGTGCAGCTACATCCATGGGCCGATTTATTTCTCTCCCCTCCTTCCTGAGGATCATTAGGATTTTTCAATTAAACAGCATTTTTTTAAATCTATTTTTATTTATTTTTTTTTACAAAAACTCAAAGTCTTTCCACAGTTTTGCAACAATCTGCAGCTGTTTCATCAACCTTTTTTTAAAAAAAAAATGCAAATCTGACTTGCACTCCAGCTGCAATAAAAGTGAAAAGAATGTCAGCAATCATCTCACTCCTACTCATCTCTTCGTTAACCACAGGGTTTCCAAGGGTAAAATATTTAGGCTGCGAGGCACGTTTCACGAGAGAATGCACGAAAAGCACGACTTTCTCCACTTTTAGGTGGGATTTTGGATCCTTTAAGGCCGCCTTCTCGTGCAGGAGATCCCCACAGCAGGGGAGGAGAGAGGTTTAAAAAGAAAAAGAAAAACCAAACACATAAACCTTATATGAACTGAAAATTGTGCCTGGCTGTGATATTTTTCCACCCACTTTGTATCAACAGAGAGATGACAGAGTTCTGAAGCAAGGAGTCAACAGGAACATCCCTGCAGAACTGACCCGGCCTCAACTCGCTGTTCGGACTCGTGCAAAGACGTGGTGCTGATGGTCTTCCCTGCCAGGAGGGCAAAAAAAGGGGGTGGGGGGGATGAGGGGCAGAGCTGATGTCGATGAGCACACACACACACACACACACAGAAAAAGTGCAGGAAGTCCACGGTGAGGACAATGTGGGGAGGGTGGGGCTTGGCACCAGCCTGTGCCCTTCATGCCATTCCACTCCCTGGACACTCAACTGTGCAAAGCACTGTTCCAACGCTGTAATTTGGACTAAAAATATTGGACTTTCTTTCCTCCTTTCCTTTTTTTGTAAATACTGTGGCTCCCTTTTTTTTTTTTTTTTTTGATTTTGTGGCTCACCAGAATGGTCGTTCGCCCTTATCAAAGTGTGCATGTGCAGAACCTCTCGCTGACTTGGTGCTCGTGGGTCTTTAACTTCCTAAAACGGTGTTAATGCATCCTYCGAGAAAAAAAAAMCCCTCAAATGTTTCATTTTGGAGTTAATTTTAAAACCTTCTGAAGTACGTACAAACAATTCCTGAGCGTAATGTTGCGATTAATATGTAGAACGTGCAATATTTGGATAGCAGTAATCCACTTAAGTACAGTGGTTCTGCCAGGAATCACACCTTATTTAGTCTTAACATACCTGTAATCATTTTGTAACTGTAAAGGGATGCAACAGCAGCTTGGCTCTAAATAAAAAAAAAATGACTCAAGCTTCCAAATCAAACAACAKCGATATGTAGAAACGTGTTTATATTTGTTGAAAGAGCGTGTAGAAAAAATGCAATACTGAAGTGGTGCAAGAAGTTTAACCATTATACATGTCGAAGACATGACACAGCACAATACACACACACCTACACACACGCGCGCTGCAATAAACTAGAGTCCGTTTCAAGGTTTGGTATCTTGTTTCAAGTTAACTGAAACCCTAAAAGCACGAGAAAAGGCCCCAGCTTTGTAATCTACACTCTGCTGTATATCATTAATATGCTGCAATGTTGCCCTCAGGAATGCCATGTTTGTGGGTGTCCTACACCAACAAGTCCATTGAAGAGGCCCAAACCTTGTCATTACAATTCCAGTGATAATGACAGCTTTGAAAAGCTCAGGGTTATTTCAGTTTTCTCTCCTCACTGTCATAGCAATTACCTTTAAATTTAGTCTTCAAACTCTCTCCGTGATGCTAGAGCGCAGATCGACCCTATATGATTCAGTTTACAGTAGCTACACCCAACACGCTTCCAGTTTTGTGTTTAATTTTTTTTTCTTCTTCTTTGATAAATAATCAACTCTGGACACTCAGGCTCCTGCTTGCAGGAAGGCTGAACAAGATGACGGAGAGAAATTTAGCGGTTTCGGCCTGAATTATAACCTGCCTTTACATTGTTTCTGTTGGACGGGCTCCTTCGAAGATGTAAGCCAAGCTGCACTGATCTCAGTGCTTTTCCCATAACTTCGACAGAAAACAACGGCCAGGATGGCAATGGGGAATAAACACAGTTCTTTTTAGGACAACACGAACAATACTGCTGACGGGAGCCAAATGTACCTCATGTTATCATGTGGGAAGAGACCGTGTGTAAACAGATCCTGTGTGATGGAGCTGCAGCGTGAGAAAACTGTAATTACAAGAAAAGTGACATACAGCCTGTCTTGAGAACATGCATCTGACTCCCGTGAGCTAAAGTGATTGGTTTATTGACAGAGACAGAAATATACAGTCCTAGCAAAACAAATAAAACAGATTTTAAATTCAGGTTTTTGCATTTAAATCTTAAAAAAAAAACAACCAAGCACAGTCTTTGAAAAACCAATCTGTCCGCATCAATCTCCAGACGTGTATTTTACCTGCTAAAGCGGAGATTGACGGAGGAAATCCTTCCAAAACAAACAACTGAATTAAAGGTTTAAGGTTTAGGCCCAAAGAAAGCATCACAAAGGAAAATTGCAAAACTTTGGTGAAGTCATCTGTTTGCAGGTTTGCATGCAGTCATTACAATTCAAGGATTTGCGAGCAGTTTCACTCACTTTTTCCTAATTCAGGCCTAGCCGCTGTACTTTCTCTCTCTGTGTCGTCTAGAGACGCTGTAGTAAAAGTTCTGTAACCTAAATGAGGATTTATTGTTTCAGATGTCGTGCAAAATGGGTTTTAGTCAGGGCTTTTGGAAAGAATTTGGTGATACGATACATATCACAATACAGGGGTCACAATATGATACATCACATGATATTGCAATATTGTAAGCGAGGCGAAACACTTTTTTCTCCGGAAGATTCAATTTTTTAAAATGCAGTTTAAAGAGCCCACCATGCTTTACATGCATACAATCTGATTAAATTCTGTTAATGTTTATGCAATCAGAGGAAATCTGAACAGTGAGAACTGCATTTGTACTTCACATTTCTTCTTACATCCATGAATAAAGCTTGGACTGAAAATGAGTATGTTGCTTTTGAGAATATACACTACCAGGAAATGAAATATCGCAATATATCAGCAATTCCATATTACCTCATGCCCCTAGTTTCAGTGCAGTTCCATGAAATTTTGGAGTTGGCTGGAAAAAAAGCACAGTTGCAACCAAAAGTTAAGACATAAACAAATGTCAGGCATGTTTGCAAAGAAATCAATGAATCCATCTATCTCAGAAGCACAGATACCACCATGCTTAGACAGCTGGTACAGTGTTCCTATAGGTTTTAAAGCCTGCCTTGAATCAGGGTCACTAAAAGGCCTTGGCCTTCAAATTTAAAGACTTCGTAGAACCTTCTGCCTCACTTATCACTATTTTTAGGTGAATATGTTGAGCCCCGTGCAAAACAGCATTTCCCGTTTTCWATAATTAACTTCTGTTAAGTTAAGATCTATAAGTTGAACCTGGACATGTTTGGTTTCGATAGAAAGCTAAGAATCTTGGCTAAAATTTCATGGAAACTATTGAAGGAAATTTTGTAACTGATTAATGAGCAGAGCTGCTCTGTTTTGTTTGGGTTTTTATCTCAAGCTCTTACGCTGGCCTACTGAATACTGTGAACCTGACTGGAGTCAGAAGATTGCAAATAAAGTTTTAAGAAGAAATCCAGCTGATTCCTGTTTATTCGGACATATAATTTTGAACAACGCATGTTATATTTACATTTACCAAACACAGTTCAAATGACAAGCAGTTGAATCAGAAAGTAAACAAACTGTACAAAATKGGATTGTTGCAAATCTGTAAAGGAAAAAAAATTGACATTTGTTTTTAAGCAATTCAAAGTAGATACCAAAATGTGTTGTAAAGTGTGTTGAAAGCTTTTTTTTTACTTGATTTTTAGTGAATGTGGTCCAACTGAAGTCAAATATAATTTCTCATCATCATTATATAATATATGTGGAGACAAAACAAATGTTTAGATAATCTTTCAAAAGAACAAACATTCAATAACAAGTATTTTCAGGCAGGTAAGGAAAAATAAATAAATTTTGCAATTAAAAACGTAACATTTATTGATGGTACCAGCATGGTTTGTCCTGTGCAGAATGACAAAACGTTAAATTATTTCTTTACTAAAACATCTGTAACTTTGCTACAGTTTATTTTAGCTGCATGAATCTTTGCACAAGAAATATCCACATGTGGGTTTGTGGTTTCCAAGAGTTTTAGCCTGATTCATTATGGTTTTAAATGTTCTATTGTCTAATGAAAAAAATATTCAGACGGGAGGGAAATCTTTTTAAAAAATGATGCTCCATCCTCAATATCTCTAAAACAACAGCAGATGTTTTAATACTTACACTTCTAATAAAATCTCCAAAGTGTTAGCTTTATTTTGATACCAAAATTATTTATTATTAGAGTTTGTAAATGCTGAGATACACTCAGTTACATTTCAGCATGGTATTTCAAGCAAAACCACTGGGGGTGAAGAGGTTAAACCATGAATGTGTAGCTGGGATTCAGAAAAAAATATAGTTTGTAGAGCCAATTATTTTTTWAAAACATCAATTAAGTTGTACTATGTTGTATATAATCATTCCACCCTGAAAACAAAACTGCTGAAATAAATAAATCAACAAAGGCCCCACATGATGAAGAGTGCTTGTAACTCTATCTATGGCTGTAGTCTGATATCATGCATCTCCATGTCAACAGTCAAACAAACCTTGACAGCTTCTTCTTCTCTGCCTCTCTGCTTCCTCAGTGGAGTTAAAGTGTCGTAGCGGTGATGACGCCGAAAGCCCCCAAAGTGAAGCGGGTAAAAGGCGGGTAAGTGTAGCTGGAGCTCTGCTGATACGTTCACGTGCAAACTTCTGCCACAGTTTGTGTTGTTGTTGTTGTTGTTGTTGTTGTTGTTTCATCTGGTCCCCAGGAAAGGAAAGAAAAATGGCAAACACAATTCCAAGCAGGAGAAGGAGTCGGACGTGGAGAGGGTCAGGGCCAACACGGCTCTCTGGGAGCTGCGGTTAAAGGTCACCCACCAGGACCTGTCCGAGTGTCGGGAGGAGCACCACAAGCTGGCCCGCGTCAACGAGCAGCTCAGCAACCAGCTGCGTCGAACCGAGAAGGACTCCATCGACATGACCGGGTTCTGGCAGAAACAGGTTGAAGAGAGGGATGATGAGGTCTGACTTCCCTTTTCACTCATGTATAGTATGTGTTAAACAAAAATGTGTTTGTATGTTATAATGAGGAAAATTGTTGAATTGAGTGAATAAACTTATTGATTGATTGATTGATTGATTGACTGCTGGAGACCAGTTTAAATCTGTAAAATAACAATTTATCTGGGCAATTGTCTTGGGTATGGAAGCCCATTTCCGCAACCCTGATTAAAAAAAAAATGAAACTTGTATCTCATAATTATGTTTTTTTTTTTGTTTATTTTTTCTTCAGAGTGGCAGATATGAGCGTTCATAGTTTTGCATAAATGTTATGTTTTTGAACAGTGGTGTCCAAAGTCGGTCCTCAAGGGTCGGTGTCCTGCATGTTTTAGGTGCTGCCCTGGTTCAACACAGCTGAACCTAGGAGTGCTTAATTAATGGGCCTCTGCAGACCTTGGTGGCAAACTGAGAAGGTAAATCATCGATTTGAATCAGCTGTGTTGAAGCAGGGACAAATCTAAAACTTGCAGGAGACCGGCCCTTGAGGACCGGAGTTGGACATGCCTGTTTTAGAATYTAACACAGGCTAATTCATTTAGGCTTCTGTTGGTTTGATCCTAGCTACTTTGAAAGAAAATGTATAAATACTATACCTTGCCTAAAGTTTACAAGCACTACACCACTTCTCCAGCATCATTRAAGCGCCTGTGACATGCATATMAATGAAATACAAGAAGTCAAAGAAAATATATTTTTATGTAAGAAACTTGGCATAATACACATGATTTTACAYATTATGTCACATAATTGCCATGTTTTCTTTTGAACTTGCCTCAACTAAAGTGAAACAGGAAGTGACATCAAAGGGGAACTCTTTGAGAAAGAAAACAGTTTTTTGTTTACTKAAACAATATTATTTGAACYACGACTCTTTCTCATCTCTCTATGATAGTGATTAAAATAATTTAAAGAAACCTTAGATTATACTCTACAGTCTATTGTTAGCCATAGTAGCAAYGCTCTGTTCACAGTCAGACATTCCCCTTTGACATCACTTCCTGTTCCTTCACATGCAAGTATCTCAACAAATGTTCATTTCAGCAGCATGAAATCTTTTTTACAATATTTTATCAATGTTATCTTTCCGAAAATGCATTTATATTTATTACAAAAATTTGATGTCACAGACACTTTAATCCTCATTCTACGAAAGTGCTGAGCCCATGTTACCAAAAACTATGGCGGTCACGTGGTTGTTCGGCATTTGTTTTCGCACAGACATTTAGCCCTGAGCTCCTGGGAAACCCCTCCCGCTGAATACGTCACGGCATGGAGTTTCCTCCCGCTACAGYCAACAATGCAGAAATAAAAGTCAGACTCGTCACTCACCCAGTGTTATTTATCCACAATCTGTCCCGATTAAAGCTCCACAGTATTTATCAGTCAGATTCCTCAGTGCACAACGTCTGTTTTATCTCCATTCATGAGTTTTTCATGGTTTGACTATCTTTATAAAACTCTGCTTCCTGGTAATGACTCTGAAAGCAAGTCTTTTTTTTAACCGAGTGTCCGAGCGCTTTCAGCACAAACAAACACRCCCACAAACTTCAGACCAATCACACGTTACCGTYRTAGCGGGATGGGGGATAAAAAGTTCTGCTGGCGGGTTGTGCCAAAAGGGCCGGCTGAGTTGACGCTGAGAACACCGGTGAGGTAATTTTCGTCATGAAACTGYGACAATCCGTGCCGATTTCGGCAGTTCAGAGGGGATGTGAATGTGGCTTTACGTTTGCTATCTCATAATTTTGAGATAGCTAGCCTAAGTCATAATTATGAGATAGTATCTCATAATTTTGAGATACAGTAGCTCAGTCCAGTGGCGGATCTAGGATTTTTCAGTGTAATGGGCCATCAAGGGGCCACAATATTCATAGAGGGGCCAAGTGTTTGTTCAACATCCTTGCACACAAATCCCCAGTTTTTGTAAGGTTTATACATTTAATCAGTCACACGTGTTCAAACAACAAAGCTTGCACAGTAAATTCTCCTTATCAATTTTACACAATATTTTTTACTGTAAATAAATTAAATACTCTCAATCACACATGTGAGAAAATTTAGCCATCGTTGTCAGTAAAAACATTTTTTCTGCAGGATTGTTCAAATAGAAAAAGACTTCTGTAAGCTTGCTTCATGCTGGACTGTTCTATTTGACTCACTGGCACCTCTAGTGGTTGGAAATGGAACTGCAGCTGCCTACATTGTTCTTGGGCAAAGGCAGGGGCACTTCAGGGGGGCCAATCAGATTTCAGATGGAGCCAATGTCCCTGTGT
>NW_013952404.1:6120346-6145488 GCF_001266775.1 Austrofundulus limnaeus | reverse complement strand
AACTGCCCCTGGCTAAGTCATAATTATGAGAAAGTATCTCATAATTTTGAGTTAGCTAAGTCATAATAATGAAATACTATCTCATAATTATGAGATACAAGTTTTTTTTTTTTCAGAATTTTTTTTTTTTCAGAATGGTGGATATGAGCTTCCATACATGGGCCAGACTTATTAATTTATCTTAAAACATTTATGTGATCTTACGCAATATTTCTTAGGCTTTTTCTTTCATTCCAGACATGTTCAGTCCAGTCAGGGGCACCTTCAGAAAGTTTTAAGGGGGCCATTGTTAGACACTGGGTGGCACACCCACTTTGATTTCAACATTACAGCTGACATTACTAATTGAAACAACTGTTGAATTCATATTTATAAATTAAAGTAGCACTGAATGGAATAATTCATACCACTCTCTGCCTAGCATGCCAAAGTTTTCAAGCGGGGTGTTATACAAGATTGACATTTTTTGAGCTTTATATCATGTTATAATGTCATTCCCTCATCAAAAACTTAACCATTGTTGCTTTGACTCATGCATGTTTGAGAAATCCTTGAATGGTAGCCATTCAGAGATGYCTAAATGATTACTCATACAAAGCACCACCTATTTACACAAGGCACCTCCCTGGAGATCTTATCACCTGAGCTCCCACCCCACAGAGCACCCCTTCCCTAAAGCACTGTTGTGAAGACATGCTGAAGTGGGAGTGTCAGAAACGGTAGGAGTTTCTTAAAAAGACAAGGGCCAATTTCAAGGCGTTTAGATGGGCTGATACAAAGTTAAATGTAYGTATTTTTAGTACATACAGCATTTTCATGTCATACCCTTTTAAACAAAGGTCTCACCAAATCTGCTCTAAGTATGTATTGAAGATCAGTCTCGGCTACTACCATGCCATATCGTTTATAAAATTTACTTGTTTTTGTGTCAGCTAAAATTGATTAGCTGTGGTAGCCATCTTAAAAGTGGTTGACCCCAAAAGTTAAGTTGTAGGTTTAGACTTCAGATTAAAAGAAATTAGAAACACAGTTCTGCTGTAAAACCAAATTACGTTTAACAAGCTGCTTTTCTTAACAGATCAGAAACCTGGAAGAAAACCTGAGAAGACGAGAGGCTCTTGCGCTCGAAGAGAGGACCAAAACGGTGAGTCGTCAAGATTTAGTTCATCTACAGCCAAAATGATCGTAAACGACATGCCTGTCACTCTCCAAAAGACTCCTAAATATTAGCGAATGAAAACGCAAGTGCTGGGAAAGTTTCTGTGGGTTTTCATTTCAGACGATGACACTGTCGTGATTTACGGCCCATTTCTCAAACCTGTAGCATGTCAAAAATGTTCTGCGCTGTCTCTTAACAGCTGTCTTGTGTGTAATTATGTTCGCGTTGTGTTAAAAAAACAACAACCAAACAAGACCGTCATAAAATGCAAAAACAAAGGCCCACATTCCGAGTTACATGGCCTAATGTTATTTTAATCCTTGTCAGAAGCCGCAGAGAAAAAGCATAATTTAAAATTGCTTGCTTGGGGAAAAGACACTTGCTGGTCTTGATTGTTAACCATACTTCAGCTGTCACTCTTTCGTTTCGAAAGCCCCCTTTAGGTTGCATAATGTACACTTTATTTGACTCATACCCTTACTGACCTCTGTTTCCCAGAGCTTTTAAACTCGCATGACAAAGTGACTAAAACGTTCTGAGAAACCTTTTTGCTTCGGCACGCAGCTGTTTTCCATCCACCAGCCTTTATTTCATGATAGTAAAACTGAGCTTCTGAAGGATGAAAAAAAGGAGGCCCGGTCTGGAGCGGCTTGAAACGACCCAGTTTGAGACGAGCACGGAGATGTCACATTGAGAACAACGCTAAAGACTTGCTGCTCGTGGCCTTTTTAATGTTTGCCGGATAATAAAACGGTTCTCTGTGGTAATGGGAATGCAAAAGCCTGAAAACATGGTAAGTTCAGTCAGCCAAATAATCACTCTGTACAGACGCAGAGACAGATGAAGGCAACGCTGATCACTTTTAACCCTAAAGTGGTGGCTACTTTTGGAAAACTTGCCCTATGATAGATCACATATGGGGAAAATTAGAAGATGGGAACCAACTTGTGTAAATCCCGGTGCCGTGATGTAGCTGAGCCTTTACGGAGTTATCTGAAGAATAACAATTAGGCTCAAAGTTGTAATCAGATGGTTGAGAACCTCTCATTTAGTCGTCATGTTCATGTTTGCGGGTGCGCGTGTCTCTAGTCTTCCATGATTTTGGTCACTTTGTCACATTTTTGCCCAGACTGGCTTCTCCACAGTAGCATCTTAAAGACATTTAAGATGGATGATTTGCGCTCGCAGCAGAGCTTTACCCTTGTGAACTCTGTTCTCATGTTCACAAGCGGCATTTGAGGAAGATGTGCAGCAACCCCAGCACACACAAGTTAAAGAATTAAGTGGTAGTTAAGTAGCTTTTAATTGTTGTTGTTGTTGTCTTTACTTGTATCTGTGAAGGCCAGAGACTTCAACGCGATGCAGAACGAAATGAGGAAACTGAAGGAAACAAACGCCCACAAGGAGCTGGAGCTCCAAATTGTGAGGAGACGGAAAACAGATCAAATATTCTCAATTGTGAGGACGTCAGAACACAATCAACAGTGGTGTTTTTGTTTTCTTTTGTTTGTAGATGAGAGAAAAAATGGAAATGGATGACAAAGAGCACAGGGATGACCTTGTCAAAATGAAGGAGAACTTCCTGAAGGAAAAGGTACGGAGTCTGACAGCACTACATAAAACCTGTTGTTCACATCTTTAAAAAATGTTTTATCTGCTCCTGGTTGACAAACGAGGATAATATAGTGGTGGAAAAACAAGCTCTAATATTAGTAAAATTGTGTAAATTTCCTTACAGGTGACTCTGCAGACAGAGCTTAAGAAAAAGCACAGTCAGGAGATAGAAATGTTAAAGCTGGACCACCAGAGAGCTATTGCGTGAGTGGGTTTTTTTAATCCTTTTAAACTGCACTGTCATGCAAAACGCAAAAAAAAAAATATTACTCACTTGTGAGTTTATGTACTTAAATATATATATATAACCAGGGCTGATGTTATTCTTCTGACCACACGCTGATGACCGTATATCTCCAGCCATCAAAATAAAGACGTGTGGAGGACCATAGTTTATTACGTTTTGAGGCCAAAGGATGTGCTGTTTTCACAGTTCAAGAAACATCAACATTGATACTGGTGTGTCCCTGCCRGCTTGGTCTTAGTGTCAGTAATGGACTTAATTTTAAACACAAAAGTCAAATAAACCCATACGGTAAATCCGGATTCCTGAAAAAGAGCAAAAATTTAGAAGACTTTTTTTGTTTTGCTTTTTCCCACTTGAACCATTTATAACATGGAACAATATTAAGACTGAAATGGTTTTAAACCTGGAGACAAGTTTCTTTGTGGTTCTTTTCTTGTTATTTTTTTTAGCCAAGTAAAAGATGCATTACAGTCGGCATTTAAAGAGCACTGCCATCTAAATCAAACACTGGAAAACACCGTAAAGGAGGCAGAGGACCTGAAGAAACTGACACATTCGTTGGCTGGGGAGAACCTCTCACTGACGCTGCAGAAGGTATCAAAACACAGCAAACATCAACTATTAAGCAGACAGAGCCCATTCATGTCCATAAAGCCATTCTCGTTACGAAACACTTGTCAGATCTGCACAGAATATATTTCAGTATTTTTTCCCCCTCTGGTTGTTTACTTGTGCTGACCCTGTGTATTTTGACAGTGGTCCCCCCCCCCTCCACCGAGCTCCTGACTACTATCCAGCCTCTCAGTGGTCAGCGGTTGCAGTTGGTTTTCCACGGGGTGTCTGGGTTGAAATTTACCAGCTAATAACTGAGCAGTTTGCTGGCTCTGATTTGTCGAGGAAAATAAATTCTGGGCACGTTAAATCTCCCCCCCCTGACCATCACAGCAAAACCTTGAGTAAATCCGCTCTGCTTTACACTTTGGCCATTCACTCAGCAGTACAAGTTGGAACATAAATGCTCTAGGTTTATGTCGATGTCAAATATATTTACGTAGCACATTAAAAACAACAACACAGTTCAAAAACTTGTGTCATTAAAACAAAAGTAAAAAATAAAATACAGAAACACTATAAAACCCCCAAAAATGTCAGCTATAATCGAACCTCAAGCTCTGCCTCAATCAAAAGCTGTAAAAAAAGAGAGATGGGTCATCAGCAAAGATTTTAAAAGCCTCCATAGTCTCAGCGGACCGAAAATGAAGATGAAGGTAAACCAGGACTACTCAACTAAATCGCTTCGGGGGCCACAGTTACTGCAGGTCAACAGATCAGGGGCCAAACAGCCAGCAATTAGTTATGATGTAAATAAACCAAGTATTACAAAGATCTCTTACCTTTGAAATAGTTTATTTTGCTGTATTTAATCATGAATACAACATACCCTATAAAAGTAGTGATAATTATCAAAAACAAAAATAACACATTATGCCTCCTATTTGACACAAATAATATTTTGACATCTCTGATTTGCCWAATTTAACCAATTTTATTTTCACTTTCATTGTTTTATCTTCAACAGCTTGCAATTTTAACTGTCTTGAGTGTGCTTACAAATGGTTTTTACCAGTTTCTAGCCAAGATTCTGATGTTTCTGTTAAAGATGCACAATATATCGAAATTAATATCGGTATTGGCCGATATTGGTCATTTTTCAGAATATCGTATCGATCCAATATGTAAAACAGGTCCGATATTAACGTCTGATATTGATTTCCCACTTTTTAGCTTTGTGTTTCTGTTTTGGGAGGGGAGATRGTTGGCTGAGTGGCATTTGTTTGATCATGATAATGATATTGATGCTGTGTAGCCAGGAATAACTGAAGTAGAGAGTCCTGTCAGCGGTCTGGTCATATATTTACGGTATCAAAAAAAGACCCAAGTGTGTTTGTGCGTATATGTATAATATAATTTGTGTGTTTGTGTAATATTGGTAAATATTGGTTATCGGCCATAATAGCAAAAATTATATCCGATATCGATATCGGTTGAAATTTTCATATCGGTGCATCCCTAGTTTTTGTAGACACTGAACATGTCTATGTCCAGCTAAAAGAACTTAGAGTAATTAAAGTAGAAAACCAGGGGTTTGGGCTTATGTTTTTAGGATCCGTTAAAAGACGAGTTGCTGCATTCTGGACAATTTGTAAGCGACACAGAGATGATTTATCCAAGCCAAGAAATAATGAATTACAATAATCCAAATGAGAAGTAATAAAAGCATTAATCACTTTGTCAAGGTCTTTACTGGCAATCAGTCTTCATTGGAAAAAGCTTGATTTTACAACTGTGTTTAAATGTTGGTTTAATTTAAAGGCACCATCAAAGAGATAATTCCTGACAGTGGCTGCACAACATTATGTTATGTTAGAAAAAAAAGTATTAGAAAATTACCTGTTTGTTATCTACTATGTTTTAATTTTACTTGTTTTAGGACATGCATGAGTTAACATTAAAGAATACCACAGCAGAGATGGAGGACTTAAAGAAGAAGCTTTCTGAGCTCTCGGCCAAAAACACTTCTCTGAAGCAGGCCCTTGAGCAAACTGAGGCGAAGCTTGAGCAGCAGGAGAAGAGGGAGAAGATGAACCTGGTCACCATCCAGGCCGGCCAGGTGGAGCTGGACAAACTGCAGAAGGTCCTCTCCATGCGGGAGGAGGAGATAAAGCAGGTCAAGCAGCTGGCGAGAGTCATTGTCGACAAGCGCAGAGAGGTGGAGAGCTTCTTCCACGAAGCCCTGGATCACGTTAGAGRGGAGATTGACGCCAGCCGACTGCGTTACAAAAAGGAGGCACTTCGGGATTACCAGAGGAGCTTAAGAGAAGCCACAGCAGGAAAGATAAAGTTCCCACCCATCCGCACCTTCAATAAAAATCCCAACAGTACCAATTCTGTGTATGCAGACATGGAGGCAGCTGGAAAATGGTACGTCCACTTCCCTTTTAATCTTTTCCACCATTTCAACCCCAGTGGTTGAATTTGTGATATTTTTAATTTCTCATGTTTGCTGAAGCTAAGTCACTAAGAGCTTGTAAAGTGCGAAATTAAACTCTTTCAGTTCTAAAGAAAGTAATTCTTTCTTTTTTTTTAAACCTCTGTTGAAGGTCTTATCCTCCAGGCAGTGACGTTCAAATCTCAGATTTGACTTGGGAGCAGAAAGAACAAGTTCTCAGTCTGCTCTTTGCTAAAATGAACGGACAGGCAGAAAGGTAATAAAGCATCTCCTACTGTGTGAGTGGCTCATGCTTGACTTGGCAAATCTATTGCTGGTTGCTTTTCTCACCGGCTGCATCTCAGATATCACGTTAAAATCCATTTGTCATCCCCTAAAAGGAGCAATGACTTCTACATCAATTAACTGTGAAGAACAAAGTGCAGAGACACCAGTTCAAATTGAAGCGGCTGACTCCTCCCTCTTTTTAATGCTTTAAACAGCCATTTTCTCAGCAGAAGAGGATACCATAAAACAYAAGTTAGACTTCGACCAATTTTCTTTTCCATCCAGCTGCTTTAAAAAAAAAAGAATGAAGAAAGAGTCTGGGCACAATAGTAAAAATAGGCCCAGCCACAAAGTCGTGTGCTCGGAAACAAACATCTGGTCACGTCGAATTTCTTTCTGCTTATTGGTCCCTCTTCACGTGCACAAGCAGTTCATTTTGTTCTTTGAACACTTGTGGTCAAAGAGCAGCTGGTAACATGATTTTCAGAAAGCACTGTGCGAGGGATATAGATGTATGGGACAGGGCAAGGAAAAAAAAGGAGAAGTATATTCATGTTAGCAGTGGTCTGGCATCCAGTGAAGCAGAAAAACACAGAACATTTGGCAAGTCAGGACGTTCAGTTAGCAGCATCCAAATCTGGTAGCATTCAGTTAGCCCGAAGTGACCCCCATTAGGACCGGCTGCAGGCCTGAGTCAAATGGCACGGGTTTGCTTTAAAGTGGACAAATCATGCTAAATCAACGTTTTTTAGCTGTTAAATACATTYTGTTGTGTACTTAGAGTCCCTACAAGTACAGAAAAGTTTAATTTAGTCTCTCAGTTCTGCGTAGTTATCTTTAAATTCTGTTTGGGTCATATTTTTCAACCTGTTCAGTTTTCTCTGTTTTCTATGACGTTTTCTGAACTATTACGTCAAATTATTTGCRACAGAATAAGGGTCTGGATTTACCAACTACAATTTCATCGTCTTCATTCTCCTCTGGCTTCGAGTCAGACTCTGGCTCCAACRTGTAAGGCTGGATGGACAAGTTTCTGCACCGCTATATAGTTGTAAACCCCCTCTGTCAAGCTAGAATGGACCACTCTGGAAGCTGGAGGGGGTGTGAAGTGCCTCGTTTGGATTTAACAAGTTGATTTGAGACACGGGTGAAAGAGGAGCTTCCAATAAGGAGGATTTTAGACCAAAACATTGCAGTTCCAYWTYATATAGACCTCAGCTGAATGATTAAGATGTGAAAACGAAGGRTTTAAACACGTCTCCTTTAAACAATCTTTTTGTCTTAGGTTAAACTGCAACTCTGCTTTTTTTTTTTCTTTCCCCCGATAGGAAGCACCACCAACATCTGGCCAATTGCGCCTCCTGCGAGAAGCAGAAAAGCTCCAGCTGACACCCAACGCTGCAAAGAGAAATTCAAAAAGAATGTACCAGAATAAAAGTTCTAACTCATCCTTGCAATTTTAGGAACCCCGCGCAGATTTATTGGTCCCASGCTGCACGAAAAGCAGCGGGTGCCGCATGATTTATGTCTTCCAGAATTAGAGACGAGCTCTGCCCGGCGATCATCAGTCCCCCCCCACCCCGTCCTCCATCAGGCGCCTGAGTCCGTTCTGCCCCCAACCACACCACATGACCTCGCTGTAGCCTCTACACTTCACATGACACTCCTGAATTGTTTTCTGTGTGGTTGAATATGAAATGTGTGTTTGTGTTAAATGGGCACATTTGGTGTGTTAATATTTGTGCCTGTTCAAGTAATATTCACCAATAATGGTTAGACTCTCTCCGTTCAAAAACGACATGAAGCTACTGATGTTTATGGGAAATTTTCACACCAAAATCTAACTTACAAACATTTACTGTAAAAAAAAAAGTATATTTACCATCTGACATTAGTCCAACCATGTTTTCTCATCTGCACAATTCCCAAACATAAACTGTTTGTTTTGTTTGTGGAATAAAGTCTCATCAGAAGCACTTGGGAGGACTTCACATCCCTTTCAAGGTTCCAAGGACTTTTCAAGGTTACATCTTTAGTTTTCCATTGTGAGGTTACRGTTTTGATCTGCGTGTAGAACTGAAAAACCCTGTAGAAAAACAAACATAAAAACCCCATCATGTTTACATCTCAAGTCAAGCGGTCACGTGTGTTTGTCCTTTCACGGTAAAATGTTTACTCGGTTGCTTACTTGTGTCCCGGAGCGTTTCCTGTTGCCTCTGACAGATCGTCTCRATCCAGCGAGGGAGAACATCAACAGAGGCTTAGGGACTCCAGCCTGCACATAAGAAGAATCCTCCCTTTCATTCCCCCCCAGAGGAGCCCAAACAGTTGGGACGAGCAAGGGTAGCCGATGAAAGACATGCGGTGCATCCGCACGGTTTTAAAACAAAACAAACCTACACGATTGCGACAAACAAAGCTGAACCTGCGGCTCACATCAGAAGCACGCTCTTATTAGAGCGACCAAAAACTAAATAAAACCTTTTGTTTTGAAAACTGAAGCCGCACAGTTTGGTTTTGAATGTTTGAAACAGCCGGAGTGAGTTTGGGCACGCCGAGGCCTTTTGGTAAAGGTGCGTGGAATGAAAAAAAAATAAAAGGGAAAGTAGATGTTTGTTGTTGCACAGAGGTTTGGAAAAGAGCACAGCACATGGCCTACACAACATTCCCCGACATGTGAACAGCAAACACAGGGCTCCACAGGCAAACAAACAGGCTGAAGGCTGCCCGTGTTTACGCAGAACTGTTGAGCGCAAACCTAGGAATCCCTTTTGACTCTTAATTTAAGATTTCCCTTCCCATAATATCACCTGGAAAAATGCTCCTGTGCCCCCACTGTTTTCTTTCAACACACACACCGTGTTTGCTTTATCTATTCGGGGACGTGGAGAGAACAGGCCTGCCTGTGGTGTGTACTTAAGGCCAGAAGCAAACAGGGACATACGTGACGTGGAAAGTCATCTTTTTTTAAATATGTGAGGATTTTCAAACAGAAGGATGAGGTGCTGCCTGCCTGAGGTGCTGCGCAGACATGACAGAGGGACGTGAACCTTTCTCCAAAAGAAAACGGAGGAGCACCTGTGGAGAAGGCGACCACTCGCCTGACGTCCACTTGCTGAGTTGCATTTGCGTGCCGTGGCTCCATTTGTGGTGGAGATGGCGTTCGTGTAGGGGTTCTCGTTGACCAAACTGGTGGTGTGCCTCAGGAAGAAGCACAGACTCGAAGATCTCTTTAACGTTGCACTTTAGCTCAGGTTGTGAGAACACAAAAGGTAACACTTTAATAATGGTGCTCAAACTCAAATGGGTTTGTTTTCTGCTTCTAAAGATAAATACACATACTGTGACTCCGCTGATGATAGTAAGGCCTGTTAAGTTGAAATTTTCGTAACCTTTGACCTTGACGTTTTGACCATCTAGGAGCAGCGCCTTCGTCTACCCGCTCTGGATCAGATTCAGACTCTCTTAGCGGCCCCACATCTGCGCCAGGCTGCTCTCCTAACAGGGGCCCCACAAAAAACAATCAGGTGTAATGTTACACACTATGGTACATTAACTGCTGACAATCAAAGGTTTCTCTTGCCGCAAGTACTCAAAAGTCGGGACAAGGAGAACCCTGAGGCACTCCCTCCTAAACGGATACTTGTGGGTTTCCAGTGCAGAACACAAATTTACTGCAACTGCACATTTCTAAAAACAGGGAGGACCGATTTCCATTTTACCTCGGCTCAACTTTTCTCTGAAAGGACCCGATGGTCAGAAACCGTCATTTAGGTCCGGACCACAGATTTGCAGCATGATTGACTCGACAAGCCAACGCTCCCAGCTGACTCCGAAGTGAAATTACAACAGAGAGCGTAGAGCGAGAGGTGAGGTTAGGGCGGCATGGGTGGCCCCAAAACCAAAGTGGGGCCCCCCTCCGGGTAGCAGGCGAGGTGAAAGGCGGGACGGCGGGTGTGGTACCTGCATTCACCCTAAGAGCCTTGGCACGCTCCACCAGTTCCGGCAGCCAGCTCGGGGCCTCACCCACCAGAACAGAGACATGCTGTCCTGTGCCCACAGTCGTCTTCAAAGTGTTCCTCTGCATGGCATCAGGCGTCGCCACAAAACGATTCTTGGCCTCCTGCAGCACAAGAAGGAGTGTTTGATCTTCACACTGCAGCCACTGGTTACTCACACATACACAAAGTATATACACTGTAACTGGTTTGCACATCTGTACAAGAGGGCTGATTAGAAATAAAGGAATATGTTGGCCAATGCTGCCACCTTCTGGCTTTTTACAGCCTTCCTCATATTTCAAAGCTAATCAGTTCTCAGTTTTTTTATGCAGCGTCCTCTTTCAGGAGCAAAAAAAATAAAAAAAATAAGTTATTCAGTATTATCACAATATTAAAAACTGTCATTAATTTAATTAACTGAATATCTTTAAAATAAACAAATTGGACAGGCAGGTAAACTCAGTGGTGAAATCAAGTTTTTGCAACTAAGACTTATTGCTAAGGTGAAGCCATACCTCCAATCAAAGACCTTGAGAAAGTGATTCATGCTCTCATTACATCTCATTTAAATTACTGTAATTCTTTGTAAGTTGGTTTAGATCAGGGGTCTGCAACCTGAGGCTCTGGGGCCACATGTGGCTCTTTGGTTCCTCTGCAGTGGCCCTTCAAAAATGTGAACAAACATAACAGAATATACTGTATATTTTGTACACACAATAAATCAATTTATATGCAAATATGTGTTCAATATTAATATGAAAAGTAAAACATGTTAGCTCATGCTAGCTTGTTGTTTACTTTAATACATAACAAGGATTAGGGGAAAAAAATGCCTGAATAGTTCAGTTGTAATAGCTTTTGTGAAATTTAGCATAAACTATGCACAGCATTTTTCTTGTTTACATGAATATGGTCTTTTCATTTGTTCTGATGTGTATAAAAATAATGATAAATAATAAAACTCACAATACATTTTTTTGTTTTATTATGTCTCCTCCACTGGCTGTAAAGGTTACCAAAAAGGCCTCGAAAAGGCCCACGGACCACCACTTGATAATCATAGTTTTAGCTTGTTTTGCGGCTCTGGACACATTTCTTTAGTGCGTCAAGCAGTAGAAATGGCTCTTTTGGTTGTAAAGGCTGTTGTGAAGACCTCTGGTTTAGATAAATCTTTGCTGCATCGATTACAAGTTGTCCAGAATGCAGCAGTTCGTCTTTTAACAGGAACTAAAAAATACGAACACATATCCTCGGTTTTGGCTTCTCTCCATTGGCTTCCTGTTCATTTTAGGATAATTTTTAAGATTTTATTGCTTACTTTTAAAGCTTTAAAAGGTCTGGCCCCATCTTACCTGTGTGATTTCATTAACATCCACACTTCAGTTTAGAGCACTTCGGTCATCCAACCAGTTTCTCTTAGATGTTCCTAGATCTAGACTAAAGCTTAGAGGCGATCGGGCCTTTGCAGTTTCCACCCAATGGTTTACCTCTTGTCATTCAGTGTGCAGAGACTGYTGAGACTTTGAAATCYCTGCTTAAAACTCATTTTTACTCCCTGGCCTTTCATTCCGGTAGAGTTTGAGATTCTTTTAAAGCTAATGTTTTTAATGTTCTTTTTCCCTATTTTAAATTGATCTTATTGTTTACATTTTTGTGTTTCTCTGTTGTTTTATTCTGAATTGTGAAGCACTTTGGTCAACTTTTGTTGTTTTTATGTGCTGTATAAATAAATTGACACTGWCATTTAAACAACACTGACCACAGTATTTCTGGACTACAGTCTTTTCTCCACTGCTGCTCTTTGAAACAAGTTTTTCTTTTGTTGTGAACATCATCACATTTTCTGTATAAAAAWWTTTGAGACACTTACATGACTKGAGTGTAATGTTTCCACGTATTAATTTTGTGACTTTTAATACTGTCAGAATTTTCAGACTGACTTACAATATTCTCCCTGATGGAGCAGAAAGATCTGAACCGAGCCAAGATGGAGGTCTCTGACCAGGAGTGAAAAGCTCCAGAGCACGAGTCTACAGCAGCCTGCATCTCCTCCTGAGTGCATGAGCAATCACTTCACTGGTATCCTGCAGAAGAGAAAAAAATCAGGAWGGGACTTTTGCAAAAACGTGCATGTGAAAGTTTAAACCATAAAATAAAACACACCAGCCAAGATCCTTACAGGATTGTGAATATCAAACCATTCTGAAGATCCACTTTACAAACTGCCCACCAGTGAAGGAGACAAGTAATAATCTCTGCAAAACYATTTGATTTCAAATATTAACCTGAGACAAACAACAAAGGACTGTTTCACTCACCACAGAGAAGGAGGGGTAGTGMAAATGTAAAACTTTAGGTATGATCAGAAAATCAAAATATGAAACCTGCACATCTATTTTCATTTGCAGCTTCKTGGCTCAAACAATTATATAAGCAACTGCAAAGGGACAAATTCAGACTCAAGTCAGATAAAAAGGCATTATAATTCATTTTGGGATTTTTAAAAGGAGAAAACATAAGTGAGGGAAACTTCAGTTATATTAAACTACTGATGCAACCCAGACACAATTCTGCACTACATAACTTTATAAAAAAAAAACAGCTAACATGTCTCTGTTAGTTAAAACTCAGCACAGATTAATCAAATTAAAGATTACCTTAATTCTTAGTACTGATGCTGTTGATACCTTAGTGAAAATATTATTCTAGGCTGATTTGGTTTGTCTACTTTCCGAGGTATCATAAAGAATTCAATTTTCCTCTCTAAATTAATGGACAATAAGTGGGCGGGCTCTAAGAAAAAGTCGACTGGCTATTGGCTACGTGTTCGTCTGTCCACAAATAGCACAACATGAATGGACAGCAGTCAAAGCCTTTTGGCCAATCACCATCTAACAGAAAGTTCCGCCTCGACCAGCTATTGGATGATAAGTCTCTGTTAGTAACGCCGTAAACTAAAGTAATATTATGTAACTTGAAACTGAAYTGTGGCCAAAATTTCATACAAACAAAAGAAAAATCAGTGCAGTAACTTTGTTAAACTTGTGCGCCATTTCTACTTTTATCTTAAAGGTTTAAAAAAAGAGTTAATTTCGAAATGTGCAAAATAATATAGTTGCCTATTTGAGCAAGGAGTTAAGTGACAACCTCGGCTACAGCAATGCAGCTAACGCTAGCTAGCCTAGCTAAGGTACAGTAATTATATTTATTATTAGATGCTGTGTTTGTCTTGCATATCTGTGCGGTCTAGCTGTTTGATGTGAACCATGTGAAGCCCAGATGCAGCTTAGTCATGGACCAAAGACTAGGTAGGAGGGRGTTTAGGCACGTTTCTTATTGGCTGCTGGACGACAGGAACTTGGGGGGGGAAAAAAAACAAAAAAACAACAACTTGCAAAACTTGATCCACTTAAGTTTAGACCAAGCTAGTTCCAAAGAGCTATGGCAACACAAACTAAGGTGAACTAAGGCAAGGGGATGCATCACAAGACAATGCAACTATTTTAAGTTCAATATTTAACCATTTTTTTCTCCTGTTCAGCCTGTACTTCATGGATACTTCAGAAGTTCCTGTTCCTGGAGGGTCCGCATTGGTGAGTTATACAATAGGGTTGTTGAGCTGAGCTGTTGTTAAGTCATTTTAACATTAACAAGATGGTCCTCTTTTATTATGCCCAGCGTTTTCTCTGAAAGGCATCGAGTAYGACCAGGTTCCAGTCAATCTGATCAAAGATGGAGGTCAGCAGGTAAGTTTATTCACTGGTTTTATTTTATGAAAGCAAATAATCTGCTACATTATAGTACAGATATAACTTTATTTATATAGCACCTTACAACAAAGCCTTGCATCGACCAAAGTGCTTCACAAGATAAAACAAACAGGTCACAATAAATCAGTGCAAGTTAAAAACACAACTACAATAAAATAAGTTAAAGAAATATAAAATACTAAAAATTAAACATCAAATGCCCGTTTAAATAAATAGATCTTGAGTTTAACTCTGAACAGAACCAGGTCAGAGATGGCAAGCAGCTCACAGGGAAGACTATTCCACGCTGTTGGGCAGCGACAGAATAAGACCRGTGTTGTAAGAAATCCAGTTCCCCTGTGAAAATCTGTTCCCCCTACTGGTTAACCTTAGAG
The DNA here is from genome assembly GCF_001266775.1 of Austrofundulus limnaeus. NCBI lineage: Eukaryota > Metazoa > Chordata > Actinopteri > Cyprinodontiformes > Rivulidae > Austrofundulus > Austrofundulus limnaeus. The sequence goes on along the minus strand of NW_013952404.1, from coordinate 6,131,046 downwards.
AGAATCACTGGTCCAGGCCTCCCAACACAGTGGGAACAGATCTTCACAGGGGAACTGAATTTCGCACACCGGTCCCCCTATTTCTTGCACTTAGAGCGAGGCACCTTGAGCAGATGTTGACCGGCAGACCGCAAAGCTCTGCTGGGTTCGTGGCTTTTCAAAGGTTCTGAAATGCAGGGCAGTGCGAGGCCGTTGAAAGCTTTAAAAACAAATAACGGCTTGAACTGTATCCTAAACTGAACCGGGAGCCAGTGCAAAGAAGATGGGACAGGAGTGATTTGTTTTTATTTTGTGCACTAAACAAGCATTTCAACAAATTAACGTTTTCWTAAAAAAAGTGTTCAAATGAAAAAAACAGACACATGCAGGGTTAAATAATGTCTTGACCTGACAAAGTTTCTGTGTGCTCCTCAGATGACAGAGCAGTACCAAGAATTAAACCCAATGAAGCAAGTGCCGGCAGTGGAAATAGACGGCATCACTCTCTCTCAATCAGTAAGTGGAACTACTGAAATGTTGTAGTTCAGCCTAAATAATTAAAATGAAAGTTGTTTTGCTCATGTAGCTTGCAGTGATTCAGTACATCGATGAGACCAGACCGGGACCTCGTCTTCTGCCTGCAGACCCAAAGGCACGTGCTCAGGTTCGAATGATAAGTGACCTCATTGCTTCGGGAATTCAGCCTCTACAGGTGAGCTTTAAATTTAGATTTATTGGTTTTGATTAAAAAAAAAAAAACAACCACGTAATAATTTCTTTTTGCATGTTTCAGAACTTGTATGTGCTGCAGAAAATAGGAGCAGAGAAGGCAGAGTGGGCGCAGCACTTCATTCATCGTGGTTTTCAAGGTTGGTGAAAGCTTCATTCTGTTTTAACAACAGTCCTTGCATAAATTTTGTTTCCAGTAGTGTTTAAATGCATAATTTCTCCTCCAGCTCTAGAGCCGATTCTGAAGAAAACATCTGGAAAATACTGCGTAGGCGATGAGGTAAGAGCTGGATGAACTGATAGGAAATTAGCAGAAGATGAGCTGCAGCACAGAATTTTTATTCTTTCACTACATTTCTCTCAGATCTCCATGGCAGATATTTGTCTGGTACCACAAGTCTACAACGCTGAGAGGTAAGTAATGAAACATTGTGTAATCTTCAGGAGACATTACTTTCAGGTTAATTTGTCACGCTGAACAAGAAGTGATCCAACATGAGTTTTATTGCATTTTGTACAAGATTATTTCACTTTGAGTTCAAATCTTTCTGATCCACAAAACACTAAAGAGAAGCATGGCTGTTTGTAATTTCTGCAGGTTTAAAGTGGACGTGGAGCAGTATCCAACAATCAAAAGAATAAACGAGACTTTACTTGAGACTGAAGCTTTCAAAGTGAGTCATCCATCTCGGCAACCCGATACACCTGCTGATCTCAGAGCATGAGATGAGTTTCAAACATGAGTTAATAAAGAGATTTAAAAATAAACAGTTTCATTTAATCAGTTTTAAATAATGAAGCGTCGAATTCAAAACATTGATCATATCAAATTTAATTTCAGTAACTCTCATTCATACAAATTCCTAGAGAACATTTAGAGCACAGTGTGTAAAACATGCAAATCACAAATTTGTTATGCAAAGTGTAGAACCTGAGCAAATCAGTGCTGGCAGCACACTGGTGCGTGTTGTATGGTAACAGTATGGATGATTAGGAATTAAATCAAGCGGAAGAAAACACTTATTTCACATCAGATCAAGTCACCCATTGTTGCCTGGATGTGGCCTGTTGTAATCTCCACGGTGCACCTGAGTGTGTCGCTGTAGAAAGAACCGGAACAATCGGACCCACCGAACACCAACAAGGTGCATTTAATGTTTGTGTTGTCAGCATGTGTGCGCTTCTCAGGCTGCACGGGGATGACGCAGCTTAGATTCACCACGCTGTGTCCCGCACGGGGTTTGGAGCAAAGCTGTGGAGAAGCCACTGAACTCCACATACAGGTGTCTGAAAAGAAATTTAATATAAATAATGCACAAATAGAAGCAACATTTTGAGCAGAGAAAAAATGATCAGAACTCACCAAGATTGAAGATATGCACATCTAGCAGCGCTCCTACTGCACTGCATCCTCCACTGATCAAAATCCTGTTATCCAGCACTGGAACGGCTGCATGAAACCTGTCATTTACATGGAAAAACATTTTATTTATACTATATGCTCTCAGGTGTGATTCCATGTTCAGCTAAACAAAATGTTAGCAATGCCAGGAAATTAAAAATGTTGAGATTTTAATTGGGGTGTGTTGGGGGGTGAAGCTAAAATATTGCTAATTAGGCCAAAACACYCAAGAAAACCAACAACCAGATGGTAATGCATGACGACATTTATCAAGGTTGATTAGTTTGTACACACCCTCTAGGCAGAGGTGGCATGTTTGCACTTTTCACAGCTGTGTACTCCATCATTCCTTCAATCAGAAGGGAAATTACAACCGTCTGTAAAAAATCAGGCCACAAAATTCACACCAAAAGGCATTCAATCAAATCGCCTCACCCAAATCTAAAACATGCAGATCATTTAGGTAGGTCGCAGTTTTCCGTCCACCAAAAATGACAAGTTTGTGAGGGAGGAGTGTAGCAGTGTGCCTGTAAATTAAGCATCGAGTCAGTCCTCAAAAAGCCATTGATGTGCTTAAAATAGAACGACAGCGTTCGTTTACGAAGACGACCGACCCGAAGCGAGGCAGAGGCTTGTTCCCCTCCACGATGGGTTTGTACCACAGCTCATGCTCAGGGTTGAAGATGTACAAAGCATTACTGCAGGACTTATCACCCAGCGAATGGCTTGGCTGGACTCCTCCGAAGACAAAAAGCTCTTTCTTGTAAAACACAGCTGAATGATATGCCAGATTTGGRACGTTTCCTTTAGCCTTGAAGAGGAGGAAATTCAAATTTAGCAACAAGAACATGCCGTGGAAAAAAAATCAAAGAGTTGCTTTCAGGAAGAAAACATATCAGAAATGAAAGCATGAAATAAAAATATACATGTTTATGCAAAACATGTTTTAAAAAAGGAGAACTAATAAAACAAGATTACAGAGAGACACTGAACCCCAATTTATATTTGGTGATAAGTGTTGATTAATGTTTGATTATTTGTTTAAACAAAATTTAAAAAAAAAACGTTGAATATATTTCTTTGAAAATATATTTTAACAGGAGTTGTAACAAACCCACCATGACAAGTGTCCACTTCCAGGTCAGAGTATTAAGGATGTACACCTCACCGTAGCTCTGACCCTCCTTCAGGCCACCGTACACATAGACTGCCTTCGAGTCTGGGTCGTAGGTCGCAGTCTGTCCTCCGGCACACGGGGGAACGGGTCCAGAAGCAGAGGAGTTCGTAGGAAACCAAAAGTCGCTGTCTGTAAAGATGACAAAAGAAACATGGAGAAATGTTTGGTAAAATCTGTTTTCATAGCCGAACAAACCCCACTGACCCAGCTCCAGCTTCCAGAGCGAGTCCTTGCAGCAGKTTTGATTTGAAGTTTCCCCTCCGATGAGGACGGCGGTATCAGGGTCACACAGACACATGGTATGGCACCACCTCGTTGTTGGACACACTGAAACTAATGATCTGTGTTTAAAAGAAGTGGAACATTCGAGCACTCGGATGTTATTGACAGGAAAGCTCAAACCTTCTCTGGACTCGTTTTTAATCTGCACACTCATTTCCTCTTGGCTGCTTCTGGACAACTTCCTCTTCTTCGTCTTGGGAGTCGACGACTGGTTTTTGTCCCCTGGAAGTCTGTCCAAGTCCTCAAAGCTCCATGGCAGGCGGCCTTGGCGACTAATGACCGCACGCCTGAGAGGCTTATTCTACACAACGTATTGCAGATCGGTTACCTGTCTCGTAAATCAGATAAAATGGAGTATTCATAGATAAAACAACTCACTGTGGGCCAAACTGCAGGGTGAGCAGAGTCACTGGTGTCAATTTTATTCACTTGAATCTCAGCACAGTAAACACTGCCCACGTGGGAAGAGTCGGGAGTTATCTGAAAGGATTTGCATGAGCTCAGCAACCGTGACAAATAAATCAAAAGTCAACAGACAACAAAACAGTTAAAGCCAGTCTCACAGTTTCAGCTCGTTGGCGTGACGTGCCGGAGCCATCGGTCTCACTGTGCTGCTCTGGGATCAGACATTTCCTCTGAAACAGAGAGCTGCTGAGGACACTGATGTTATCCTGTGGCTGATGAAACAACAACAAGCATCAAGAGTGTAACATTAACCCCATGATCTGAAGTATGAATACTTTGTTTACCTTAAATTTTGGTTATCTGTACTTTACTGGAGTAATTCTTTTTCAGCTAACTTTTTATTTATACTCCTTACGTTGAAAAAAAAAAAAAGAGCCTCAATCTTATTTCATTTTGACTTGTTTTAATTCCGGTTTGTCATTTAAAAAGAAAATTTAGATATCTGGCTCTTAACAGGTAGAGTGATGAGATCTGCGGCAGAGAGTTGAATGTGGAAGAAACACCAGTCCAGGGGTGGACTATCCTGGTCCTCGAGGGCTGCAGCCTACATGTTTTACATTTTTCCCGGCTTCAACACACCTGATTGTCACTGAACTACCTCTTCCAAGTTCTGCAGTATGGAGGAGTGAAACTGACATAATTAGAAATAAAAGCAGAAATAGATAAATGAATCTTTTAAATACATTTAAAATGCACCAAATAAATTAAAAAGGAGAATTTTACCTCATGTTTTATAATTTAATTGACCTTCATATTTATTTTTCCAGCTTAGTTCCAATAAATTATATATTTTAAACACATAACTTAGTTTTTCCTTTTACTTGTACATGAATTTGTGTCTCTTGATTTGAATTATTTTTATAATTTTGTCCAACAGGTCTTTTTTTTCTATTTGTTGCATGTTTGTGCTGCCACAGTTTAGCTTAAAGTTTATTTAAAAATAAACGCACAGGTAATGTTTTCCTCCTTGCCTTTGTTTTAAACTAAACTTTAAAACTTTTAGCTAAACTGAGGCAGCACAAGCGTGCAACACATAGAAATAAAAAAAAAGACTTGCTGGAAAAAAATATAAAAATAATTAAGTTTAAACATTTAAGACACACAAATGCATGTACAAGTAAAAAGGAAAAACAATATATATTTTTAAAAAAAAGAGTAAAATTTTAATTGTGTTCAAAAGATATAGACTAATTTATTGGAACTAACCTGGAAAGATAAATTTGAAAGTCAATTAAAATTTAAAACAAGAGATAGTTCTTTAAATTTAATTGGTGCATTTTAAGTGTATTTATTTACTGGTTCATATAATCCTGTTTTTATTTTTAATTATGTCAGTTTTGGTCCTGCGTACTGCAGAAGCCTGATAATCATCTATTCATTCATATCAGGTGTGTTGGAGCAGAGAAACAAGTAAAACTTGCAGGGCTGCGACCCTCCAGGACCAGGACTGCCCGCCTGCACCATCTAAGAGTTTTATTGCCTTTAGAAAAATGCTTTTTGGGGGAGGTGGGGTTGTGCATTGTAGACCCCTGTGGCACACCCTAGATTTTATCCTTAATGGCTTTTTCACCCCCTTACATTACTTTTATATTGTAGTTTTAAAATCAGTATTTTTACACTTTTACCTTAGTAAAAAGCTTGAGCTGATACTTCTACTTAAAAATAAGTCTTTTTAAAACCCTTGTATCAATGAACGTGAACACTTTTGACACTCATTTTTAAGACTTTTACTGAAATAATTCTATGGTAAAATACTTGTACTTTCACTCAAATATCACTTTGAAATATTTTATAAAAAAAGAGTGAATACAGCTGTGTGCAATCATCTTGAGTCCTCCCTTAATTTCTTCATGTTTTGCTTCTCAGCTTCACTCCTAAATTTAGGTCAACATTTGTAAAGATTAACTGTTTTATATGCATTTTTTGTAAGYTTCAGCTTCCCTTCAGTACCTCTTCACAGACCTTCAGCACAATCTTGCCATACACTCCTCTCCTGCCTCTCTCTGCAGCCACCGTGATGATGTCATCGCTCCAGTCACCTTCCCAGGTCAGACACCTGAGTTTAGACGAGAACTCAGCCTTTTCCTTAATATTAAAATCAACTTGTTCCCTTCCTCCTCTGTCTCTAACACTTACTTCACTWGAGAGGACAGAGTCCCTATTGTCTGGGCCGGGACGTCCTCACAGACCAGGACTTCAGCTGACAGTGTTGTCTCGCTCCATGGCCACTGTCCAACACCAAAGACGACCAGCTGTTTGGGAAGAGGCAGCGGGACGTGGACTTGAAAGCGCTTCCGGTCAGTTTTGCTGCCGTAGAACCAGACAACCTTTTCAGTCCCGTTTTTTTGGAACATTAAAAACGACATGCTTGGTTTATGTTGAGCTACATACCAGCTGAACTGCCGGGGGGCGTCRCGCAGGGACCAAATGACGTAAAAGTCCAGCTTCCCCATTTTGTCTGAACCACACAATCAGTGGTGAAACAAGATAGATGCGAGGTTGCCTCTGATTGGTTGAAACTACAGCACACCTGAGAACGAGGAGCAATTAATAGAACCAGCTCAGGAGCACAGATGGTTTCAAATGCAAACATAAGGAAGCAGAAATAAGGAAAAATACAGAAAATACTGGTTTAATTTTTTAGGTGTATAAATAAATATGATGATCTTATGACAACTTACTGAAGAAAATTTGTCAATTATTCTATTTTAAAATTTTTTAAAAGGGAACTATTTTATAATTGACCATAGCTGCTTGTTGCAACTTTTATGTTTGTTAAAATTTAAAATGTTTATTATGTTTGTATAAAAAAATTAGCTTTTCCACATTTATTTTAGCAAATATACAGAGGGGTCTGTAGGCCTACACGGGATTTTTTTCCTGATTGCAGTTTAGGAAAAAAATAAGAAGGCAGCAATGGGGAAAAAATATTATTTTGGGGTCTGCTGTTTTTTTGTTTTGACAGCACAGAGCTTCCAGCCAGAGGGCAATTTTCTAAAAATGCTGTTGTGCAGGGTGACTTCTCTGTTGTGCAGGGTGACTTCTCTGTTGTGCAGGGTGACTTCTCTGTTGTGCAGGGTGACTATAGAGTTATCTTCAAGCCCGTCTCATGACCCTGGAACTGTGCTGATCCATCACCAGCTGTTGGTGTTAAGTTTAGTTTAATAGTTTATTCATTTCAATTGAAAAACAAAAATTTCAATACAAAAAAAAAAATCTCATAAAAACTGTTTACTGATGATGTGATAAAGATGTTTAGTGTGAACATTGTTGCCAGTGGATTAAACTGAAAGTGTTTTACTTTGAAATATGAAAGAATCCATTGAGATCTGTTTTGTTTCTTCAAAATTGTTCACTAGTGAATTAGCTTTAGCATATTTGCTTTTCTTTTTATCTTCTTATGCTACAATTACTTTTTCCTACCGTTCTATTTCTAATTAGTTAGSCTTGTGCTATTTTCAGCTTCTAACTAGCTTTTTACTAACATTTTGCTGTTTTTAGTGTGGCATACCTCATTTTTTTTGTTTTAGCACTGAGCTAGCTTTTTGCCATTTTTAGTTTTTAGCTAACGTTTCTGCTTTTGACGCTATTTTAGCTTTTAGTTTGTTTTAATACATTTAGCTTTTAGCAAAGAGTTTGCTGATTTTAGAGTTTTTACTTTAGCTTTTAGGTATCTTTTAATAATTTAGTTTTTAGCAAAAAAATATTCTGCTTTTAATGTTTTGCTAATAAAGCTTTTATTTAGTTTTAATGCATTTAGCTTTTAGCAAATATTTAGCTGCTTTTAATTCAAGTTTTACTAGAGTTTTAGCTAGCTTTTAAGAAGATTTGCTTTTAGAAAAAAGTTGCATTTAGTGCTTCTTGAGCTTTTAGCTGGTTTTTCAAAATGTAGCTTTTGGCAAATAGTATGCTGCTTTACTTTAGCATTTAGCTAGCTTTAAATACACTTAGCTTGTAGYAAAAAAGTTGCTTTTAGTGTTTTGCTTCTATAGCTTTTAGCTAGCTGTTTTGCTACTCTCAGCCAATATTTTGCTGTGTTWTCGATACTTTTAAATTCTAGAATAACGGTGCTAATAATTGTTTTGTTTCCAATTTAACCTCCATCATGTGCAGTATGGAGCAAGAAGATACAGTATATACTACTACTTTTTATCATATTGTAGCACAACTTGTAGTTTCCGATGTTCAGATGGGCTTTTAGTTAAYCTCAGAAGTAAAACATTTGTACTTGCACCACATTAGGACAATTTAAAACAGTCCTTTTGCTTTTAGGAAGCATCAGCGAGACTAAATGCAACTTTAGGATTGTAAATGGCCTTTGGGGAGCACTGAAAATAAACCAAGGTTTCATCATCACTTCTGTAACAATTACATCAATTCCTTGGAGCTACAATTTAATGGAAGCACAAGGGAGCCAACCTTAAAGTACACGCTCTAATCCTGGACCTGCAGAGGGACCTGTTGTGAAATGACAGCGACACRGCAGGCAGATTTAACAGTGAGACTACATGCATCCGTTTTTCCAAACTAACATTTTGTCATYCTCATATATACCCGCTTTCACCTAATCATTGACAAAAGAAATCTACACAACCTTCTCTTTATTGTGGATTATAAATTTCAGGAACAAACATCAACAGTTGAACGGTACAGCAAACATAGGAGGTTTTAAATCTGTTGCTTCATACTGCAAACATTAGCAGACAAATCTGGGACGTCTTTGGGAACATGCATGAGTTAAAGTGTCAATTTCACAAAGATGGTCCAACGCACAGAATACATAAACAAACAAAAAAAAAAACTTTTAACTGAAAAACTTGTGCACAAAACTCAACTTGGATGAAACACTGCCTTCAAAACAGCTAATTAAAACACAGACAAAGCTAAGGTAAATATTGAATCTATATTACATAAGAGCTTTTATTTGTGTCATAAAAAGCACACCCTGAAAAAAAACTCACATTAATACAATCGATATACTTTTTTTTTAACCAACACMACTGTGACAGCAGACAGAATTAAACCAGCTTCTTATGATTATAGATTCAACACATCAAAACATAAGTTACAGCACAGAGCTGAGTGACTGATACGGCAAACAGCAACAACGCAGCAGAGTAAGGTGCATACAAACAGACAAGACAGAAAAAAACTTCATTTCTTTACAGCATGTTTGATTAATCACCTGGCCTGGTGTGCAGGTGTTCCCTGATCGCTGCTACCATAGAAATGTTACAGTTCGAGACAATATAGCTTTTATGATGGGCGCCTGACCAAACAGCACAGCGCAGAAACGGGAATATGGCACATAGGCAAGTCCTCTTTAAATATATTCTAGCAAGCCACTTAAGCAGGTGATGCAATAAAAACTAACCACACATGTATTGGACACAAACAGATAAAAATAGATATATTTTGTTTTATTTTAATCTATTTTTTCTCTCTCTCTAAGTGTAAAATCAAAAATAGTTCATAGTCCGTAAGAGTAATAGTCTTCCATAAATCAAACATTCACGAGCAACACGCTGGCGTCTCAGGCACTGTAATAAATATTATAATAGAGAGTTTTGTTCCGCCAAAGGGAGTACGAGTTGTCAAACTTGAACAGGTAAGTGCCTTCACCTGGAAACTCGTGACTCCCGCCGTGGACGGACAAATGGCTCTCCTGACGGTACACRGGTAGGAGTTCGGCCAAGTTTGATTTGGTTTGACTCTTGGAGCCTCTTTCGACGTCGTCATTGCTCAGAGGTCCTGCAACACAGATCACACAAACCAGAACGTTAGCATGCTACTTTGATAATCACTGTGGGGTTTATAAAGCATTTAATATTATTTTAAGAACGGCTAAAATGAAACGACCTTAACCCGAGATCAGTTTGAGCTTTAAAGTCTGAACTGCGAGCTGACCTTCCGGTTCCTCCTCTTCGTCCTCGTCGTCGCTCGACTCACTGATGTGCACCGTGATGGCCCTGCTCGTCGCAGGAGACGGGTCGAAATAAATGCCAAAGCCAATGTCGTAGCCATCCGTGGCGAACTCCCAGCACACTTTTTTGGCCTCGGGGACGATGGGCACGTGGACGGTCATGATGTCGCCTCGGTACACCGTCACCACGCTGTCCTTCTCCGCCCGGAGCTTCGCCTTCAGCTCCTTCAGGGCAGCAGATGTCCAAGTCGTCGGGGGCGGCAGGGGCGGCATCTGGGCTGCGATCGGACAGAACATTCAGTCACACGATAAACTGACTTCGCCCTATTTGTAAGAAAACTCTGCATCCAAATGACGGAATAAAGCAGCAGCCTTGATGGCACAAACAGCAGGTTCTCACCTTTCATCTCAGAGGAGAGCTGACAGCTCCCAGAACTGTTGTTCTCCTCGCCTCCTTCCCTCAGAGCCAGCTCTGCAGGAGCCTCTTCATTACCCTCAAAGTGCACACACATTTGGTATATTAGAACAACAACAAAAAAAAAAACAGGCCTTTCATGTGCATTCATAATCACTGACAACTCTTTGTTTACTACCTTGGAAAGCTGTCCTGAATCCTGAGATTCATCCATATCAAGTTGGTTTCTGCACTGAGTAAAGCTCTCTGAAAGGTTTGTATTCTGAAGCCTGTAAGTAGAGAGAGAGAGAGAGAGAGAGAGAGAGAGAGAGAGAGAGAGAGAGAGAGA
>NW_013952404.1:6104888-6120336 GCF_001266775.1 Austrofundulus limnaeus | reverse complement strand
ATTTCATGTCATTAGCACCTCTAGTAATATATTTACTGAGAAAAATGTTGACGTGTTGAATACTTATTTTACCCGCTGTAAATATACACCTCTGTAACCTTGAACTACTCACTCATCTGGATGAAGAAGTGACACAAGAGGAGCTGATGAAACTCTTTGCCTCTAATCGCTCATTGTTAATCTAGTCTTTGAGTATGTCGTTATTTAGAGAAAGAGCCTCACCGGATCCCAAACAGGCTGTACAGTACTCCACATACCCAGTTCAAATCCAAAGTAAAGCCAACTACAAATTGAACATTAGGGTCAGTAGTCACATGAGAACATGTTTATCAATATGAATTAATTAATATGATATATACTGTAGTTCAGGGGTGTCAAACTCCTGTCCTCGAGGGCCGCTATCCTGCATGTTTTAGAGGTTTTCTTGCTCCAACACACCAGATTTTGATCGCTGGGWAATTAACAGGCTTCTGCCCAATTTGAAGAGTTAATTCAATCACTGAATCAGGTGTGTTGGAGCTGGAAAACCTCTAAAACATGCAGGATAGCGGCCCTCGAGGACTGGAGTTTGACACCCCTGCTGTAGTTGTATATATCATATATCATATATTAACATAAAAATCTACCAYACAACATCAAATGTGCTGACGTTTGAGCAAGTATCTAAAACAAAACATTCATAGTGAGAAGACATGTTGCCTCTCAGTGTTGGATCTGACAAAGCTGCGGTCAAATAAGAGCAGGTCAGCCACACGTCTGCAGTGACACAATTTTCAAATCGATACTGTGGTTTCAGAACAAAACTGTGTCCGAGACGTTCAGCTAAACTGAAATAAAAGAAGTTAAATAGTTTGCAATGCCCCAACAGTAAAAGTTTGTTGCGTGAGTCTGATTACCTGGTGCCAGGCCCAGCGGAGGGGAGACTGTACGCCAGGCAGCGCTTGGACAGATGAGAGCGGAGATCAGCGTAAACTCTGGGGAGCTGAGAAGGCAAACAGCACAGGAAAAGAACATCTGCCCAAAGTGTCAGCCTGCTGTTGTCCAATAAATGCTCCACTCCTGTCAGGACGCTGTCCTCTGAAGCACACACAGAATGTTGATTTTTTTTTCTGTTTACAAGGAAGTAAGCGTGAGCTGACTGTAACAACAAAATCTGTTCCATTTTGAGGAAATGGCTAAATCCATTAAAGTCTATCCTTGTAAACAGGAAAGCTAAAACTAAAATCATTTAAACAGCGCCGACACACACTTATCAATATGAAAACTACAGGACATACAGATTCTTGCAGACATTGTGTGAGTTTCCTCTGAGCCTGAACTACAACCCTGTGTACAAGTAGAAAACATGGTCACCTATTAGCAGAACTGAAAAAGACTTCCATTAACTGGCCTTTATGATGCTTTAACACAAATCCTCTGATTGGGAAAGGCAKAATCTCTGAAGCTTATCCTTTCTATGTGAAAACAGCAATATTAAAGCACACTTAGCAGCAGTGGGCAAGCAGCTAGCGGGATTAGTCGCTGCAACTGCCTCCATTGAGGATCAGGGCATAGGAAAAATTCAAATCAGCAGCCAGGATCAACATCCTCTGATCTACCTCACAAGCCTGAGCGCCTACAGTAAAGGTCAACATGATACAGCAATTTTCAAAATCTGCGGMTGAAGTTGTTCTGAAAGAAGGCATTTTGCTTCCTAATAAACCATACATTATATATAAGTGCTCTTTAATACATGTCAATGGTACGAAGAAGGCACTTCAGATATTAATGCATTAAAAAACAATATAGTTGTACAAAAAATGACAACGAGAAGAATACGTGGTTTGCTGTCCAAGATCAAAAACCAACAAAACATGTAATCCAAGCTGAACTCAAACTTGTAGATGAGAACAAAAGCTCTGTATAAAGGAAAACCACAGAAATGTTATTTTTTACCCATGATCCTGTTTTTAAAGATTCAGAATATACAGGTGTGTTTACAGTGTGTTAAAAAGACTTCAGGTAAAAATCAGTGTGCGCCACTCAGTAAAAAAGTAGTCTGTAGAAGAAAAGTTTAATCTAATTTTGACTTGTTTTGATGAGTGCTGACTCAGCTTTCACACACTGCTTTCCTGTTTCAGCTTCTTCAGACATTTTCACCAGCCATGCAGCACTCACACTGCAATTTCTCAGAAAATTAACATTTTGCATTTTGAAATTCTTTGATTATGACATAAATAGTACATACCAAAACACAAAGAAAAAGCCAAAAGAAGAAAATGCTAACTTCTTGGACATTTGGTGYATTCCTGACAATTTTTTATTTTGAAATTTTAGTACCTGCTGTGTCTGGATTGCTGGTGGCTGATGAGCAGCTGTTTCCCCAGGTGACCCAGACCAAGTATCCCCACACAGAGATCTCTACCAGATGAGTCACTTCGGATTTTACTTCTGGAATCAATACAAAATTTCATATAGATGCATTACAAGGGACACAGACCRTTTAAAAGAGGTTTACCAATAACATACAGCAACATGGGGACTAGTTCGCACGCGAAAGATGCGTGCGCGCACCCACAAAACGTCAGTCCAGCTGAGCGCGCACGGAGGCTCATTTTCTTCCAAACTTAATCCGTCGTCGAAAATACTTAAATCACAAAAAATAATAATTATAATAATAATGATAATAATACTTAAATCACCGAATATGCTTATCACTGTTTAAACAATATTTTAACAGTGGTGTGGTTAAAAAAAAAACTTGGTCTGTTGTCACCTACTTCCGACTTATTTGGCAGCTTTCAAAATAAAACAAGCAAAAACCACACTTGTGAGTTTAACCACTTTACTTTCCCTTTTATGTTTTTGATACAGTTTCTTTTATCAACTATACATGTGCATCTTATATTACTCCTTTTACATAAATACTGTATGCATATCAAATGTCTTCAGCACAAATACATCAGTATTCAAACGAGCAGGATTTTAAGACTTTACTTATCAAGTAGATGCACTGTTTTGAGAATTTGAAAATGTTAGCTGCAGGGACTTTCACAACAGAAACTTAACGCAGCACACGCGTTATAAACATCCCTTTAGGAATTTATTTGGGACAAGTGACCCGTCCAGTCCCTTCAACATACTGATTAAATAACTTCACACATCTTTGACATGTTCAGGTTCTGTTACTGTTATCTAATATTTGCATGAAATGGTACAAATTTAGAATATTTACAGTAAACAGCTAACATAAAGTACATGTAATAAATTAAGGTTAATTACACATTAACACTAGTGTTTGTAGACACTAAAAAGAAATTCTAACACTATATTTGAACAGAGCTATTCAAAAAAGAGCTAAAGTGAAAGATCATCTGTCACMGTTGTGCTTTTACATTTGACAGAACATAAGCCACATCAGGACATGTGGATATGAAGTAGTGCTTAAAAATGTATTTATATTCATTTCCCTTTGTTTAAGCAAATGATGCTGATGACCATGAAGGCACTGTGAGGGAACAGGTAAGCTACTTTACATCAGATCAATCATGAGATGAGCACTATTTTATTTACAATCAGAACTGGTTGTCTACTTTTTCCAAAAGCAAAATGAAATTAAAAAAAAACTAAACAAACAAGGTTCTTGGCTGTGGCTGCAGCACAGTCAAGGTTTCAGTCACTGCACGGCGAATGAAAAATTACTCCTCCCCGTGCCTCCATTTCTGCGACTCCTCCTGACGTGCATCCGGGTGAATCTGGTTCCTCATCCCGCCCAAGACGTTGGAGGTGGCTTCGGTGGCCATGATGAGCGGTTTGACCACTGCTGGTGGCAGCTGGCGGAGAACGCCGCCGACAGCTCCCGTCATCCCACGCTGCTCGTGCTCCCGTGTGGCCGTGTCATAGATGGTCAGGGCTGTGTCTGTAATGCCCTGTAGAGGAACACATCCTTATGTCCACATGCTCTTTTTCATTTCAGTTGTGTAAATATAGTGTAAATAATACCTCTTTCACTACAGTATAAGCTTTGGCGACACCTTCTCTCAGGTCAACAGGTTGATGAGCCAGGCCGTAATGGGAGTAACGTTTCACCCTCTTTGTGTCTCTCTCATCAGGAACTGGGGATACCATGTCATAGGCCGTCTCAGCTGCAGTCTGAAGAGACGAACACAGAGACAGTGCACTTTCTATGACTGAGTATGTGCTTTTTACTATGAAGTGCGGGATACCACTTTACCTGAATGGTTCGAACCATCCTGTTTGTGAGCTCCAGGGCAGCCATGGCTGTGGAGGTTCCAAAGGAGGCAGTGCCTCGCTGAAAACCCCGGACTATCCGGCCATCCTTTCTGTACTGCTCAATAGGGAGCCAAACCAAGTCCCTAAGGCCGTGAACTGAACAAAACATCAGTGTTAAAGATTTTCTCAGGAGCTTATCAATCTATTTAGAAACCACAAGGTGTCAAAATCTTCATGGTTTGGTGCGTCTGCATCATTCCTCAAAAACAGGACACTTTTTTCTAGCATGTTTTGAAATATATTGTTTTAGATTGAAACAACTTTGATGATAATCCTATAATCCTGTGCCTGGGTTGAGAAGTGTTCTGCTCACCCAGTTTCACCAGAGTATGAATGGGTGCCACGCCACTCAGTAGTCCTTGTAGCTGATTGGTCTTTATGTCATTTAGCCACTCGTTTATTGCATAAGAAAACAGCTTATCCACACCAAGTAATCTGAAACACAAACAAGAGTTACCTCGTGAACAATATTACCAATAACTATTTAAAAGGAGACATATCATGCTTTCAAATCCTTCTTTTTCACATTTAAATCATTCAGATGGGCTCTATATAAAGTAGAACTGCAATGCTTTGGTCTGAATTCCTCATTATTGTAACTCTACAAGCCCCTTTTCTGAGGCGTGTCTCAGATCAACTTGTTTTGAGGTTGTCTCTTTAAATCCAAATGAAGTGCTTCAAACCCGCCCCCAGCTCCCTAAGCGGTCCATTCTAGTTTAATAGAGAGGTTTACGACTATATAGTGACACTATTATTATTATTATTTACAAATTAATTAAACAATGTCAACAAGGAAAGACTTATCCATCCAGCCTTACATGTTGGAGCCAGAGTCTGACCCAAAGCCAGAGGAGAATGAAGACGACAAAACAGTAGTTGGTAAGTCCAGAACTTATTTATAAATTCTATCACAAATACGTTGATGTAATAGTTCAGAAAACGTCATAGAAAACACAGAAAACTGAACAGGTTGAAAAATATGATCCAACCAGAATATAAAGATATCTTTGCACCAGGAGAGACAAAATTCTGCACTCCTAGAGACTCCAAGTACACATAAAATGGATTTAACAGCTAAAAAGGTGGATTTTGCATGATATGTCCCCTTTAAGCCCTATACAGCAATATACATCATAATGGATGAATTTTTCTTATATTTTCATATAACGTACCCCTGTCTATAGCAAAGCTGCCTCAGTTTCAGCTCTGAGCAATTCAGCTGTGTCAGCCCTAAGATGATCCCTGCAAATGTGCCCTGAAACAAGAAATTCAGATAAAACGTTATAAAACAATAATGAGACAAAGTGGAGTTAATGCATTTCCCTCTAAACACACACCTGGTCCATTGACACGTGTTTCCCGTGGTAATCCAGTCGAATGGGAACCTCAGAGGTAAACCGAAACTCCCTGTCAAAAAGACGAGACATCGATCAGCACAGAGGTCGTTTTAGTCTCTTTTACAGTGGAATGTCCCTCAGACCTAAAAAAGATGGGCTGGTCCGTGAAGGGAGAAGCAGAGGCGTCGCCGTCGTTCGCTTCTTCCCGGCCAAACGTGGAGAAGCCRTTGTGGCTCAGCTGCCTTTGAGCAGGAACTGAGATGATGGGGGCCGGGTCCAGGCTGCCGGCGGCGTGCTTAGAGAAGCTGCAGGAGATCTCTGGGGCAGCTGCTTTCTTTGTGGTCACGCAAACAGCTGCGGACACAAGTACCCATCAGGGGTCGTCAAATCGTTTTTTAAATTTCCAACAGCAGACGTTGAATCATCGGTCTTACCTTCTTGGGCAGGCGGTGAGAAAAACTCGACTTCAGTAGCAAGGCTGCTGAAGAAGTCCTTCATGAAAAATAATGCATCCTTCAAACATATAAGGCAGTATGTTAGAATTTTCTACATCAAACACCATCATAAATCCTGTATCTGACTATTACCTGATCAATATTGAGACGAAGAGGCATTAGGGAGACACGTAAGCAGCACTCTGGAGGAGCCTGACCTGACTCGGGACTCGTGTGCAAAGCCTTAACTGTCAACTGAAACAAGAGGCGCTCCTGTTACAACAAACTCAAACCTGAAGAGATCAACGAGCACGTCATTTTCCTCACCATGTTGGAGTGAGCCTTTCGAGGCATTTCCTTGCTGGAGTACAAGTAGAGGAACTTGTTCATCTGTGAGGTAGCTAGTCTGTCTCGGATCTCCAAGTCCTGCACAACAAACAGCTGCCGGGACACGGGCTGGTCTGCTGTTGGACGTAACGCCGCAGGGGGTTGCGGGTACACTTCGTGCTGAAACCTCACCTGGAGGAACGTTCAAAAAGATGAGTTTAGTGAAGTCTTGTAAGTGATTTGTGAATTTGATAAGCTTTTAATGATTGTTTATTCCAGGGGAATAAAAAAATATTACCTTGCTGAGCTGGATTTCTATCAGAATATCAAGGTTTCTTCCTCTTCCTCCTCCTGCCCGCCCTGAAGTCTTCACTTGTCTGACTGGAGTTTGAGATGGGGAGCTGTGAGGAGTAGATCTGCAAGATCCACAGAAGAAGTAAAGGAGACATGTCGTGCTTTTAAATCTTTCTTTTTCATATTTAAATCATTCAGTTGGGATCTATATAAAGTGGAACTGCAATGCTTTGTTGTAAACACCTCATTATTGTAACTCCACAAGCCCCTCTTTCACCCCTTTACTGAGGTGTCTCAGATCAACTCGTTTTGAGGCTGTCTCTTTAAATCCAAAGTTCTTCACACCCTGCCTCCTTCCAGCTTCTAAAGCCCTCCATTCTAGTTTGGTAGAGGGGTTTAAGACTATCAGAGTTGCACATAAGTGGTGCACAGGTGCGCATCCGCGATCCAAAAAGAAAAAGCGCACCAGATGGAATGTCATAGAGCTCCCTTGCRTACCTAAGATTGTGAAAACAACAGCTAGCAGGGGTCGCAAATGTGACCTGATTTCTTAAAAACAAAAACAAACAAAAATCCAGCCTCACTGGCGTAACTGGATCGTCGTTCTGTGAGAGGAAGGCAGCGGGGCCCTGAAGGATTAAACGAACACTGTTTACAACGAATCAGACGAACTCCAGAGCTGTTTTATCCAATCAGAGCAGAGCAGGGCGGGACTTTCAGTCAGAGCAGTTTTCAGCAGAGACAGTGGAAGCAGCATCTGACATCTCCTCCTGCACTTTGCTCCTGAACTACCAGAGACTTTGGTCTCCAAAACCTAACTTTATATTAAATATATGTTCAGAGCATTGTTATCAAACTGATCTGTCCAACTTTGCGTCAGTGACTAAACTCTGCTCCGGAGAGATGGGAACGCGCCTCAGTGCGTGCAGGCTGCGAGTCTTTCTGTGAGATTCACTGTTCGAGTTCTTCTAAACCATCTTACCTGTAACAGAAGAACATTTATTTGCCCCATATCAAAGCAGAGTCTCTGTTTAACGTCACTCCCCCCCATCCAAAACAACAAAAATAAAAACGTGCCATGTTCTCTAAGTGAATGAGTTTTAAATGTTATTTTAATTTAGCAGAAAGATCCACAAATTTCATTCTTCGCAATTTTATAATAAGAACAAGTTTCTTGATGTGCTAAACATGTTTATATTTAGAATCATACTGCGACACAGATGCTCTGGGATAAATATAATTCAATAAATGATAAAATACGAAGAATAAATAATTTTAAATGATTACATGAGCTGATATCATCTAAATATAATCTTTTTGTATAAAATAGTCTTTAAAAAAAGAAATCAGTCTAACAAACAAAACATTTGTTCTGTGCAAAAGACATATTTGCTGCTTGGTCTGGAGAGTGTAGAAAGCTGGTTTAAACAAGGCCAAAGATCTAAAAGGCCAAACTACAGGAGTATTACATCTCAGGGTCATGTGTAGTCTAACAGACATTTAAATATGAAATGGTCAGTTTGAGATGACATACTATACCCATGGGTCAGCCCACTGGCCACTTAGGTAGTTTACAAAATGTTTGCAGAGTAAAAAAATAAAAAACTAAATAAAAAAACTCCAGCCAGCTGATAGGAGTCGTCATAAAACAGAACAGGGCGATAATAAATGCCTGACACTCCTCTAGATAAATGTGYTAAATGAGTTAAGGAAAATATGAGCACCAAGCAATAACCCCAGGTTCTCCCCTGAGAACAGACCAAAAATGTTATGTGCAACCCTGAGACTATATAGCAGCACAGAAACTTTTTATTTACAAATTAATTAAAGAAGTCAACAGAAGACTTGTCCATCCAGCCTTACATGTTGGAGCCAGAGGAGAATGAAGATGATGAAACTGTAGTTGGTAAGTTCAGACCTTATTTAGAAGTTCCAACAAATATTATAATAGTTGAGGTTAGTGGACATCATTCATGAAACTGTCCTGTCGGAAAATCTGTCACAATGTCACACAATGGAGCCTCTCTGATTGGTAAACCTGACGCTGAAATGGCGTTCGGTGTGAACGCAGCATCACATGCTGGAGCCTGGAGTCTGACCCAGAGCCTGAGGAGAGGTTAGTTTTTGCAACAAAACTGCAAAATAAGGTTTGGACTTACCATGAGGTAATACGTAGTTCAGAAAATGTCAAAGAAAACAGAGAAAAGCTTAAACTAAATTCTGGACTTATGACTCACCCTTGACTTCTAGCAGGAGAAACTGTGCTGGACCTCCCAAAGTCTTTCCCTCCGTAAAGATGCCAAATGACAGAAATCTCTCGGATGAGGTAGCGAACCTCCGGAACGGGAAAATTCACGGCTCCGCGGCTCGAATCGCTCCCTTCCAGAGGCTGACTGAAGTGGTCATCTTTGACTTCCACAGGATTCGAGGTCAGCTGCTTCACCACGGGCTCCTGATCTCGATCCTGAAACAACGCGACTCACAGTGAAGCAGCGCCGACAGSAACTCAACGTGTTGTTTTATAGACCTCAGCAGGGTGAATGAGCATTTCTCCAACCTCTCCTTTGGTGTCAGGAGTTTCCAGAATGCAAAAGTCATCCGTCTCCTGGGCCAGACTGGGAGCAGGTGTGATGAGGGGAGAAGGGAGCATAGGATAGGTGGGACTCAAGTCCTGGTTAAGATTCCCGCTCTCATCAGGGAACAGGAAGAGGTCTGAGCGAGGCGGATCATGGTCATAAATTGGCTCCTCCTGAGAACCTGTTTATATAAAAATATTATCAATGTTCATTTAAAACCAATGAAGCAATCACTTTTATATAAAAAAGTTAAAACAGTTAGGGAAGTGGTTTTCGTGGAGTATTTTATATTTAATTTAAAAGATAGTCT
Source organism: Austrofundulus limnaeus (assembly GCF_001266775.1). Taxonomy (NCBI): domain Eukaryota; kingdom Metazoa; phylum Chordata; class Actinopteri; order Cyprinodontiformes; family Rivulidae; genus Austrofundulus; species Austrofundulus limnaeus. The sequence goes on along the minus strand of NW_013952404.1, from coordinate 6,110,786 downwards.
GTATGTAAATAAAACACTAAAATATAACAGTTCTGAGATGATGGTTTTTGCATAGTTTTTTCTTAAACTTACAAACTTTAAAATATMTTTAAGAAGAAACATCTGCTTCATCATGTTCACATTGTCATAAACACATCTGATTCAGGTCACTTTCATCTGCAGTGTGGTTTTTAAAAATCTCCTTAAGTGACTTTGTACCGTTCTGTTGAGTTCCTGGCGCCTGCTGGCTATCCGTCTCTTCCATAGCTTCACTCATCAAATCCTGCAGCATCTGCTGCTCAGTCTCAGCCAGCAGTGGAGTCTGAGATGTGGGCCTGCCAGGTACCTCGGTCTGTCAAAAAATAACACTCAAACTAAATACGGCAGAGTGGTTGAACTTAGCATATTTAGCAACTCGTACAAGAATTTGAACAGTTAAAATAACAAAGTTATTGCCTAAAGCACATGTCAAACTCAAGGCTGGTGACTTCGGTGTGGCCCAAAAATAAATAAATAAATAAATAAATAAATAAATAAATAAATATAAATTGTTTTATATTTAAAAGGTGGAAGATCTCTTGAAAGTGAAAGAGCTCTTGGAGGTATGCCCTAAAACAATCAGTAAGTCGGCCATTTTGGGTCAAAGTTAAATCTTTGGCTAAGTTTCACTTTCCCTCACGTCCAACTTTTGCGAACTCCTCCAAGGGATTTTTACCCATCGACTTCAAACTAGGTCATTATGCAGTTAAGACGTGGGGGGTTAAAAGTTATCAAAATGGTGAGTTTTTGAGCATGTTAAGAGGGCGTGGCCAGGCCTCAAAGTTGACCTTCTCGCCAACATTTTCGAAACGCTGTTACTTTCAGTGTTTAAGAGGACATTTTAAAACAGTGTTTAGTCAAAGTTAAACATGAAACGTCAAAGTTCATTACAGCTGGCCCTTCGAGGGCCACCATAACGCTCATGTGGCCCTAGATGAAAATGAATTTGACACCCCTGGTCTTCTTACTTGTGAATCAGCTAAGTCAGGGATGGGAAACTTACGACCCACATCCAGCCCACCAATGAGCCCCCACTCCCCAATTTTGTTTTTCTAACTTAAACAAGCACTTAAAGCAGATCTAGGAGCTGTTTTGAGTGCTTTAAAATAGCAATATGTATATATTTAAATATGATTAAGGATTTAAATATAAGTCACCACTAAAGCATGTTGCACAAAGCTAAATATGACAAGTTTACTGAAGTTACAAGTACAAAAACAAAGACTTTTTTTTTTTTACCAGAACCACAACCATGCAGGGGTCTGCACTCAAGGCATCTTGAAAATCAGCTCGCTAGTGTTAAGTTTTTTTTGTGTGCTTCAAATGTTTTGTATTTATTAAACAAGAGTACAAATTATACATGMATTTGAGCATGAAATATGTTACGTTACTGCACTGTATGTTGGTTAAACATTTGGGTAAGCCTGCAGAGCTGTGTAGCTCTCTGGTAATGTCAACAATAAATAGCAGCCCCTTCATCTAAGTTGCCCATCCCTGAGCTAAGCATATAGAGACACAGCTAATAGCATTTTTTTAAGTAGCCAGTATTGACTGATTCATTGGTCCATCTCTAACAGTAGCAACGAATAAAACGTCACAGCTGACCTTGCGTTTTTGTGCGACACTGCTGCGTTTTGCCTCTGGCTCCTCCGGAGGCATCAAGTCTCCATAGCTGGCCACGTACTGGATAAGGTTCATCAGGGCAGCGCAGGAGTCCGAACAGGTTCTGATGTGAATCACATCACTGGAGCAGCGCAGCTCAAACCTGGGCTCCGACTGTCAAAGAGACAAAGAAAAGGAGATTTTCTTTTCCCTCCTGAGTGACAGATCTCATCTGGAAGATGGAAACTTACCAATTTTCCATCTGCTCCAGGCTTGACAGCTGTAATCCTCAGCTCCAGGGTTCCCATGTCCACAACTTGAACATAGTCTGATAAAAATCACAGCCAAAGCGTTGTGTTACTTCTTTCACCAGCCGAAAACAACGTAGTCGAATAGTAAACTTACCGCGTGCTAGATTAACAGAAACAGCTTTATTGTTGTCTGAGAGGAAGAGAGCAGCTTCATCCAAAATGATCCTGAAAAAACAAAATTAAACTTTACCCAAACTTCATGTTTACTCCAACATTAGCATCCTTAAAGACTTTTCATACCTTAGTGTTGATGATGAGTTGTCTAAGGAGACGCTGCTGGAGATGCTGAACGTTTCCACAACCACCAGCGACCTGAGCGGCAGGTAAAGAGGTCTGCCAGGAAATCAACAGTGTCACATGAAAACACACCGAGTGGTAATAAACAGCTTATTGTTAGCGACTGATCTGAATTCCAATTAACCTGTAGTCTAAAGAGCAACTCCACAGGTGTAAATGCAGGGTGGTGACGGACATGGGAGGGGCGTAACCCAAGACAGGTTCATCAGAAACATTCAGGAAGTCAACAATCTGTTGCACAGAAATAAATAAATAAAAAACATTAAATATGTAATTGTTGCTCTGTTGTAAACACATGAAGGTGATTTTTGAAAAGACTCAGCAGTTTGTTTTACCTGATCATACCAGCCCAGGTTAGGAGGGACCACTCTGTGCTGCAGCGTGGCTCCTCTAACTCCAACAGCAACTAAAAACTCCTGCAGGAGAAGACAGAGAGCAGAAAGTTCAGTTCAGAATTAAGCTAATAAAATGAGGGTAAATTGATGAGATTGGATATGGAAAATTTTAGCTTTTTGTCTTAAAAATGGTTGCAAAGCAGCTGAGTTCATCTTATTTTTCATGAAAATGAGTCTGTGATAAGCTTAAAGTAACATAAATGTAAATCTCTATGCCTCTGAAATGTAATTAATAAGACTAAATAAAAGCTGAACTTAGTTTTACAGAAAGAAATCTTTAAAAAAATCAAACGTTAAAACTGTTCTGAATGATTTTCATCGTTTTTTTTCTGAGCAAAACCTCTCGTTAGAAATAAAACCCATTTTTACCGACAATCTGCCACAGATTGGTTTTAAATATCTGACCTTGATGTTGCGCTCCGCACTCTGAGATGAGATTTTGACAGCGACGGACACCATGCTGCGAGCCTCCAGGCCGATGCCCTCAGAGGGCGTTGAGGATTTTTCTGAAGACGCCTCTGATTGGTAGATGCTTGGCTCCAGCCAGTGGGGAGGTGTCCTGCACGGCAGCTTGATGTCTGAGATGGAGCTGCCCCCGTCTACGAGTCCTGAGATCGGAAATAAATATCGCACAGCGTCAAAGACATACAAGTAATATGTGCTGACAAAAAAAAAAGAATTGCATTGAGTGCAGAAGGTTCACCTTGATGATGCAGGCAAACACTGCTGGTRTGGAAGCAGACGTAGTGTTGGTCTTTATAGCCTTCGTACTGAGTGACGCTGAACAAAACGCCATTTTTCACCTCCAGCCAGAACTCGCCGTGTTTGTTTTTCAGTATGGTTTTGTCCTCCTGCTGGAATAAATAGGAACAAAAAGAAGAAAACTCATACACAGTTCACGTGACATAATTTGCTAAAATTTTTATTTTTTTTTTAAGGGTCATCAATAATACAACCTTAGAGTTTGTCTGCAGAGCCACCAGGCCGTGTTTTACACTGAGAATAACAGAGAAAAGACTCTGGGATGTCTTGCTGTGAGCTTTTTGTTTTTTCTTCTTTTGAGATCTGAAGCCCAGGTCAGAGGCAGGAGAGTAGTAGTTCATATTCTCCTCATCGGAGCCACTGGTCTCCTCTACAACAAAGATGCAACTTATTTCTACAACCCCAATTCCAATGAAGTTGGGACGTTGGGTAAAACACGAATAAAAACAGAATATGGTGATTTGCAAATCCTTTTTAACCTATATTCAACTGAATACACAGCAAAAACAAGATATTTAATATTCAAACTGACAAACTTTATTGTTTTTTGCAAATACTCACTCATTTTGAATATGAAGCCATGAGACAGGGTCATGTTTACCACTGTGTTACATCACTTCAGCTTTCATGGTATCTTCACAGATGTCTAAGTTGCCCATGCCACGGACACTTTTATGTTGAGAAACATTGTTCTTGAACTGTCGGGCTATTCGCTCACGCAGTTGTTCATAAAGCGGTGAACTTCGCCCCATCCTTATTTGTGAACGACTAAGCCTTTCAGGGATACTCCCATTATAGATAGATAGAACTTTATTTAATTCAATAAATAATAATAAAAGAAACAAATAAAAGAACAAACAAATAATAATAGAAACAAACAAATAATACAACATTATTCAGTCAAAAACACAATCACAACGTAGTCAAATGAAAAGGAGCAGAACCCCATATACTGTATATACCCAATCATGACACTAATCTGTTTCCAATTAACCTGTTCACCCGGGGAATGCTCCAAACAGGTGTTTTTATGAAAATTACTCAACTTTCCGTCTTTTGTTACCCCTGTCCCAGATGTTTTCGAACATCTCACAGGCATCAAATTCAAAATGAGTGAATATTTCAATAAAGTTTATCTGTTTGAACATTAAATATCTTGTCTTTGTAGTGTATTCAACTGAATAAATCTTGAAAAATATTTGCAAATCACTGTATTCTGTTTTTATTTATGTTTTACACAAYGTCTCAACTTCACTGAAACTGGGTATGTATTGGGGTTAAGGAGCAAAATCTCACAACAGAAACTGGAATTTAATACAAAATGATCGTCTCACCATCGGGGCCAGTAGAGCGAAACTGGATAAAGCTGTCCTTTGTGTAAGTGTTGATCAGCTGACTGGCAACAGAGAGTCCAACTCCATAAGGCATGCTYTCTACAATCTCAACTGGGGATGGAGCTGTGGGCTCCCACAACATAAGGTCGTTGTTTATCCTAAAATATGGAGGTTTTATTTACATATAAATATTTTTTTAACTGTATGTATTGCAATAACATGTTTTGTTTGAGAAAGCCCAATGTCACCCTTGAAAACAACAAATAAGGAACAATTCATTAAAATCAGGACTAGTTTTAATAACTGGTTATATACCTGTTGTGTAGTTTTTCATAGAAAGGTTTGCTGGGCAGTGCCAGCTGGACATTAGGCAAACACAGCTCAAGAACGAATCGAGAGTTGTTCATCGTTTTCTCCTGGAACTCTGTCATTTCAGCAGCATCACCAGGAATGACCATCTGGAATGAAGGGGGAAAAAACTGACCTCATCACCACCTATTTTTTTCAGCAACTTAAGTAAACAAAACCGTGTCACGGTTTGCATAAAGATCAGTGGAGCGTGTTAAAATATTGACCAGAGGTTGTTCTCGCTCTTGAATGCAAATGTTTCCACCTGGATTAAGCGCACCTGCGTTGCACCAACATCAGAGCCAAACTTCAAAGTTATGCAAAACTGAAATTTAATGTTTTCAAGCAGGGCCTGTCCGTCTAATAGGCAGTACAGGCAAATGCTAAGGGCACCGTCCATCTAGGGGGCGCCACTATTGGGGGATAATAAAAATATTTTATAACATTTTTATCAGAGTACAGATTTAGTCTGTAGTCTGTAGTTACTAAAGTTTATGAAGGTAACTTGTTCTGTGTTTCTCAGCCTGCTTTACATGAAGTGTTATATGGTACAGAGGATATTTTGCGATGAAAGTGAAAACAGAAAACAAAATACGAATACTGGAAGTTTTAATTATGATCTCAGTTAAAGTTCAGGTTTTCAATGTTCTACTGTCAAAAATACTGATTTCATGTTGTTTTATTAATCCCGAGAATTTAGTAAAATGCTGATCAAAGGGCTGGAAAATGTTGTTTCCAGAACATTGGGCCTCATGCAAGAACCGTTCGTACGCACAGATTTGTTCTTAAGTTGTGCGTACGAGTGATTTAGGAGAATTTGTGGCATTCACC
>NW_013952404.1:6100417-6103989 GCF_001266775.1 Austrofundulus limnaeus | reverse complement strand
GGACACTTCCTTGTATCTGCGGCAGGAAACATAGCCTTATATGGTGTTTTTGGGGTGGTAATTATGCTAATTTCCTCTCACGTGCACGAGCAGCTGGATGCGAACAGGTGAAATTTACGCAGCTCATTTACACACTTTTCCTGAAGATAGAAGAGTTTGTTGAATCTGACGTGACGTGTTCGTACGAACAAAAGTAAGAGAAATTTAGGATAAGAATACGAACATGTTCTTGCATGAGGCCCATTAAATCTAATGCTTTGATCCTTGTCAAACAGATCTGCACTTTAGCATTTATCATTCCCGCTAGCTCAAACATTTAGTAGGTATTTTGTAGTCTGACATTTTTATTTATTTATCTTCTAGATGGCCTGTGATCCAAACCTTACATGGATCAATACATCAGCTGTTTATGCCCTCTGATCTTATAAGGCAGGATGCCTCAACAATAACAGTAAAAGTCTTTTTTGTTGATATTATACCCTGTAAATGTCTTTCTCTCCTCTCAAACTATTCAAATCAGTCAAAGTCAGAACAGGAATGTGCATTCTTGTTTAACTAACCCGTTCGTGAATTTGGTGAGAAAGTGTTGGAAAAACTTTAGAAATGCTCCTGACATCTAGTGGTGATGTGACCGACTGCAACAAATGCTTTGCTCTTAGCATGCACATGGCTTGAATACCTGACCACTAGACCTAAATGATGTAACTCGTCTTCAGAAAATCACTACACATGTATCTATGATGATATGTTGTTCTTAAAATACAGCTCACCTCTTCATTCTCATACATAACCCTACGTGAAGAAAAGGGGGACGGTTCTGGTTTCCCAAAGTCACACACATCCTTCAGGGAGTGAGCGGCCCCTTCCTCCTCTTCTTCCTCAAGGGAATGGTCCTCGGCTCCCTCGTCGTCTTCAACTGCCACGSGTTCGAGGATGGAGTGAACCGCGGTGGGGTTCATCTTCAGCACCACCCTGAGCAAACGGTGTTAAACATCACAACTGCAGCTGAACGGAGCCAGTTTAACGACGGACAGATGAATTCACCTCGGCCAATCAAATTTCACGCTTTCAGACGTCATCATGTCTCCTTCCATGTTGTGAGACACTCTAAGGAAGCGGGCGGCAGGTTGATTCGGCTCCTCCTGGAACTTCCCTGCAGAAAAGGCAAAGAAATCATCGTCAGCAAAGAGACGTTTTATAATCAGGAAACATTCTTCGGGGCTACGCACCAGAGAGCTCCTTGAACGTGAGCTCCATCTTGGTTTGGTTGGGCGAACTGCCGCCCATGAACTCAGTTTTTATTTCCACRTTTTCCAGCTCCAGATGCAGCACTTCTTTCTGCAGGGACTTCTTGAACCAGGGGCCTCTCTCTTGATCTGAGCGCAGGTCGGGGATGGGGAAGCGGACCGCCACGCCCAGCACGGGGGCATTGACGGTCAGCRACACGTGATAGTTGGAGGGCGTGTGGGTGTCGTCGAGAAAAACCTCAGCGAAGGCTTTGTGCTGTCGAAAGAACGAGTTTCAGGGAACTCCCATCAAAGCAGATCTAAAAGTCTGCGCTCAGTTTGTGGCGTAACCTTACCAAGCTGACGTGTTTGTTGTAGGACGTATACATGTGAGAGGCCATCATCTCCGTGGTGGCTAATTTCTGCGGCTGCAGCAGTGAGTTCAGACGGTCCACGATGCTGATGTCGAGCTCTGAGCGCACGGGGCCCAGCTCAACCTGGACTTCTGCTTTCCTTGGAATTGTGCTGAGACGCACCTGGCCACCCTGCGCAGACAGAATGCACAAACAGATAGCTTGAATCCTGGATGACCACGCAGCGAACGTGTAAGAGTGGTCTGCTTTTTGTTACCTGGGGACCTCTGCGTTCAGCCAGTTTGTAAAGCAGGTGAAGACAGGTGGGAGGCKGTGCATTAGCACTAGATGTGGTGTCAAAAGTCAAGAGCTGAAACGTGACATATTATGAATAACACTTAAAGTGCCTGTGACGTCAAATTTTTGAAATACATWTGAATGCATTTTTTGAAAGAGGACATTAATAAAATACTGCAAAAGAAACTTCACATCGCTGAGATGAACAGTTGTTGAGATATTTGCCTGTGAAGTAACAGGAAGTGATGTCAAAGGGGAATGTTGAACGTGAACAGAGCATTGCTACAACAGCTAACAACCCAGACTGTAGAGAAGAATCTGATGTTTCTTTAGATTATTTTGAGTCACTATCAGAGAGAGATGAAGAAGAGTCAGAGTTCAAATAATATTGTTTCAATGAATAAAGACCAGGGAGTTTTCTTTGTTATAGAGTTCCACTTTGATGTCACTTCCTGTTTCACTTTGGCTGAGCCAAGTTCAAAAGAAAATATGCYGGTTATGGGACAAAATGTGTTAAATTGTGTGTATTATTCCAACTTTCTTAAAAATAAAGATGTTTTCTTTGATTTTTTGTGTTTGAATATGCATATCACAGGCGCTTTAAAGTCAAGAAATGAGCAGAGCTCAGCTCAGGCTGACACATCTTACCTCAGTGTACTGGATTCCTCTTTGTGAGCCACCATCGGGAGCTTCAGAGGAGAACAGACACTCAATAAACTCCATGTGGTTTAGTGAGATGTCAGTCTTAAAAGTCCGTAGGTTGGACCCCTGACAGTGGTCATAATTTATCACCAACTCCTGACCGATAAACCTGCAAACATGACCAGAAGACAGAAAACTGATCTTTGGAAGGCAAGGAAAGGAAAACGTCCTAAACAGAAAAGAATAAGTGGACTGCGAAGCGTACCTAAGATGATCGTGGGGACAAGCCTGATCAAAGATGGCGCGGGACTGAAGGAAAGCATCGGAGGACAACTGGCCTGGGCCCTCCGTGCTAAAGAAGTGTGCAGAAATTGGTCTGAGGGGGCTGGGAGCAGCATTCGGTGGGGGCAGCGGGTCAATGTGGAGGACGGAGACAGCAAAGCTGCTCAGGGACAACCTCAACACCAGCTCTGGCCTCGACTCATCCCCGTGGGTTTTGGATGGATGTGCTGGAAGAGAAACACAAATCATCTGTTTCATCAAAAACAGAGTGCAAAAAAAAATAAAATAAAAAATAAACAAAGCACTGGCCTTTTACTAAATAATTAGCCACCACAAGACTGATATTTCTAACTTAACATGCCGTGTATCCATCATATAACAACTGCTTACAGGTTTGTCTTAATAGTTTCTGAGGGAGCTGTGGATCTCGAGACTGGACAGGAGTTTCGCTCGTCGGCTTTTCTTTTTGTCGCGAGGATTCCATGTAATCTTCCCACAGAGCCTGAAAACAAAAGGACACCGTTCAAAAATACTCATTTCATGAAACTTTTTCAAAGCTGAAGACGTACTGTTGCATTTCCAGAGGGGGACTCTCCTGGGGAGGCAGAGTAGTTACTGTTCAGTGACAAGTCCAAGTCAACGGTGGGCGGTTCACCCAGAGGGGGGAGGGACGACAAGCTGTGAGACATGTCCATGTCAGCCATGGAGAAGAACACGTCGTCTAGAACAGCACACACACACACACACACACACACACACACACACACACACA
>NW_013952404.1:6098149-6100203 GCF_001266775.1 Austrofundulus limnaeus | reverse complement strand
TGTTTTCATTTCTTTCCAACTGGGAAATCTTAATTCACAAATATTATTTCACACTAAGGCTTTTTTTATTGACATCAAAAATTACTCAATAAATTTACATAAAATTAGGATTCATTCAAACAGTGATGTATTATCGTAAATAACGAACAAGAAATTATCTCTGGATAAGCTGATGATATCAGAATGATCCAGGTATCAAAATGTAGCTTTTAAAGCAGGAATCTGAAAATGTAGTTAGGTCATTTTGATCAAATTTGACTTGATCCTCATTTCGATATGATGGGTCACATTTACACTCATGAAATGTTGTTTTAAGTTATTTTCCCATTAAACAATAATTCACCCCTGAATGTGAAGAATCTGATGTTTCTTTAGATTATTTTGAGTCACTGGCACAAGACAAAGACGAGTCAGAGTTCATATAATGAAAGAGCAGATATATAATATTATAACGATATTTAAAAGTTGCAGTATTTCATTCCAACCTCGACTCGACACGGTTTTGGTTGTTTGGCTGTCGAAGAGGTCCGAGTCTGTTCCTGCAACGGCGGTGTCCTTCTTCAGACACCGGTTCAGTTCCAACTGGAGGCGATACTCGTCCTCTTGTTGCATGGGACGGTTCTTTTTGTCTTTAGTCCAGTCCTGCGCACCTTCACACAGAAAAACAAGGCATGTTTTGTTCAATGACTCATTTAGACACACTCCAAACCAGTTTGGGGAACATGTTTTTATGTTAAAAATAAATAAATCAAGAYGCTCACGTCCACCGAAGAACGCTCCAAACATGTCCAAAAGAAGATGAACTTGGCACGGGGACAGCAGAACGAGTAGCGTATCAATGTGTCCAACAACGTCCAGCTGAGAAGCAACACGAGCAAAATAAGACCGATACCGGCAACAATCATAATGTTTCCTACAATGTTTGAGTTTTCAGTAAAGAATGTTTACCTTTGCTCCAGGCAGAGCCAGGTTGTTTTTCAGAGTGAGAGACAACTCGATTTTACCACTGAGGCTCCCAACCTGCACGGGCTCAAATGGCGTCGTGGAGGACAGAGGCTCCGTAAACTGCGGGTGAGGCTCACATATTATTTTGGGATTCCAGCTGGGTGAAAGTTTTGGCTCAGTTTCCTGCACAACCAGGGATTTAGAAGTTAAAAAGGCTTTTAAAGGTGCAACCTTTATGCCGGTTGTTAAATTAACACAGCACCGACCGAAGGAGTGGGCGAAGATCTGCAACCCCGAGATGCGTCTGAGAACTCATCCCAGAAAACGGTGATTCCTTCCATCTGCATCTTTTTATGTGCGAATGAGGTTGGCTGATGCACGTTAACGTTTGGGCTCTCGTCCCCCGTTTCATCACAGTACACGATCCTGAATACAACCACAAAATAATGAGCAATTAGGACTTGCAGCATTAAAAACAGTAAGAAAAACGTCAATGAATTTCATTGCGTAAAAATGAAAAACCACTACTTTGTCCTTAAATTAATAAGATTTTAAAAAATGAAAATAAATTGAGAAATGTTCATATTTTGGACATTTTCTGTTGTAACTACAACTTACTTGCTGATTCGAATCTCAAGAGCAAATCCAGTTTTGGAATTTTCTGGAATGTGTTCAACTTTGAGAACAGTGTCCAAAAATGTCACTTTGACTCTCCTCAGAACTACAAGACAACAAAAACAAACTAATTACCTCTCTTAATAATGTGATGCTAAATTTGCTCGAGGCTTAAAAAAATAAAAATAAGCCAGCATGTGTACAACATACCTGTCTCTATCGTCTCTGCAAACTTCTCCAATCCTTCAAAAGGCTGAAAGCTTTCGCCCATGTCATCAGTGAGCTTCTGACTGAGGCATTCTTTGGCGAGCTGCATGCTGCTCGTCATGAAACTGGACCAGTACATGGGCTCATTGCCAGATGCTGGAGGAACAATCAGTGTTAAGATGCCATACGTCGAAAGTTTTTTGTCACATGATGGTAAAACTACACACAGGTTTAAGTAAGTAAGTAAATAAACTTTATTTCTATAGCACCTTTCACAGACACAAACA
>NW_013952404.1:6090841-6098024 GCF_001266775.1 Austrofundulus limnaeus | reverse complement strand
GGCTAAACCAGGTGTAATGTGGGCTCTCCTGTGGGTCTTTGTTAATAACCTCGCTGCAGTGTTCTGCACAGACTGAAGCCGTAAGATCTGAGCTTTGAAATGTTCCTTAAATGATAAAAACAGTTACGAACTAAAGTTTTACAATGGCTGTCAAAAGACAGAACTATCAAAGACAACACCCAGATTTCTGAGACTATTTTTCACTGAAKGGGTTAAAAARGCAAGGTGCTGCCTGATTACAGGGATTTTATCATCAGGGGCGATAATAAGAGTTTCAGTCTTGTTTGCATTTAACAGCAGGTAGTTGTTGTTCAGCCATATTTTGACTTCTGACAGTTACTGAGTTCAGATAGTTTGAAGAACTCAGAGGGTCGAAAGGAGCAGTACAACTGTATGTCATCAGCATACAGATGGTAGGACGCATTACTGTAACATTTTAAAACACCTCCTAAAGGGTACAGGTACAATAAAAAGAGGATTGGACCCAAAACTGAACCTTGGGGTACCCCACAAGACAGCGGTGCAACATCAGAGTAAACCTGATTCATAAAAACAGTAAAAGACCGTTCAGATAAATAAGAGGTGAACAAGTTTTACACATTTGTACGTCTTTACCCGCTCTTGGTCTTGGTCTGAGCCTCATCTCCAAACCCTTGACCTCCAGGGCACAGTTTTCCTGTAGCAGCGCTGCCCAGGGGACGGTYAGGGAAATCGTCTGGATGAACCCGGTGATGACCTCAAAAGGGGCATCTGCTGTCTCTAGGAGCTCATTGAGCGACTGAGGAACAATAAATTATGCCATTTTAGTACTGTTTTAACTTATTTCAGCTTTGATTACATTGTCCACTCAGTTCTGGCTCATATTGCTCTATGTTTACAACAATAAAAGCCTTTCTTGTTGATTAGTTAGACTGAAAATATTCACTCTTTTAAAATCAGACTGCTTACGTTTAAGTCAAACAGTAAGTTATTGTGTCATACCCATTTATCCAGTGGAACTTGTGCGAGGGACCCTGTGCCTTGATAAAGATCCAGGCTAAGCTGATCCAAGCTCAATTTCTCCTCCAGAAAGTTTCCCAAGTATCGATGCAGGAGGTATCTGCAAGCCCGCTTCTTGATAGATTCAGAGAATGGCCAAGGCATCTTGACGTAGCAGGTGAACAGTGCGCAGGTAATGAAATGAAAATGACGGTCTGTGGCTACAAGGCTGTAGCTGATCAGACAACTGTGAATGAATCAGTTGTGTTGCAGTTGTGTCATCCTGTTGACTTGAAGATCCTGAAAAAAGGTGAGCTCATACATCCTTCATATCCCAGTGTCTGGGGCACTGTGGAGGATGTGTTGACACTCAGAGATATGTGTAGGAATTGGTTGGACTCCAGTTTGCTGTGCCTATAAAACAGTCACAAACAAAGTGGCCCCATTTAGAAAAATGACACCACAACATGTGACTTTGCACTCAATATTAAGGAGACAACAGTAAACTTGTTTTAGCTCTTAATGTGTTAACTAATGACTAGAAAAATAATGATAAAATACTCCTTAAATGATTATGTGATAATTGACTAAATAATCTTAAAGCTTGTGCAATACACCTTATATTTCTTCTGACGTGCTACATATTCAGTAAACTCATCCTTCACCTACGTCAACCTAAACACGGCTGTTATCATGATACGACAGGAAATGTGTTTTGATGATAAACAAAGACAAGTCATGTAGCTAACTAGCCGGCTAGCCTCGGCTATCAAGAGTGAGGTCGACCCACCCCCGTCAATGGAGTGAAGCTAACATTTGCATAGCCAGTGGCTAACTTAAGGCTAAAGCTAAATAGCGCTAAGCTAGTTAGCCAGCGAGCTAGGCTAAAATCCAATATTTCCTATATTTGTCAGCCATTCCACAGACAATTCATACTGACAACACCAAAATCAAATACAGCACGTCCTAGAGCAATATTAAAGAGCTAACACAAGCGTGGCATGACACAAGAAGAYAGCTCTTGAGTTACCTTCTGACTGAGTTGTTTACAAACACTTTCATGACTCCGCACCATTTCGTACTTGCATTTAGGATAGCTCGGAAGAGAGACGTAAAAATTCAAACAAGTACATTTCCAGTGCGCATAAATAGAAAAATCGAATTTGTTTTCATTGATACTTTGCAGGAATATATGTTTCATTCGATGTTTTCAATATACCTTTATTATCTTTTTAACTCGTCTTATTTTGTTTGACATCTTCCCCGTTTCCTAGTTGTCATTGAACGCAGCAGTAAGACCACACAATTAGGGGCGGGATTAGTTGATGATGTCATAACGTGGCGGATCCGTTTAGCTTGTGGTATATTCAGGCTCTTGTTTTGGACGTAAATAACTTAATTTAGGGACAAATACTGAATAGAAAGAGTTTTTTTTAACCCAGCTTGTATTTTCGTTGTTTAAAACCAAATTTAAACAAGGCGAAGTAACGCTGGTGTGCCTGCCTCTTACCCACGCAGAGCAGCTCACAGAGTGGGCTGGAAGCTACAAGAAACCGGAAGAAAACAACCAACACAGCGAGGAGGTGAGAGAAAAAATATGTCCGCATTTTTATCATAATTTATCTTTAACACAAACACATCATATATTCTCTAACAGGTGCTTTAAAACACATGACGCATGCATGTTCAAAAACCTAAAGATAAAGACGTTTTGAACGACCTGTTGTTTTTCTACAGAAACTGCATTTAGCCCCACATTTATTTCACCTACTGTTCATTAATACACATAACAACAATACACGGRGGTTTTATACTAGTTATGAAGAAATTTTTGATATAATTTAGTTTGTAGAAACGTTCGCGTCGTCATCAAGCGYCCACAAGGTGTCGCTGTTTTGTTTACATATCAAGGAGGGTCAATAAGTTGCACAGAGACTCGTGTTGAACAGTAATAATGTAATCATTTACACTGTTATATGCGGTGATTTTTGCCATCATATCTGTTGAAATTAGTAATGAGATTTTTTTTTTTAGCAAATAAAGTCCACACGAAAGGTTCCCGTTTAATCCCAAAAATTTCCCAGCAAAATAACTGCATGCATTTTATTCATTAGAGCTCCCTAACACATAGTATTTATTACTTTTTCATTTTATGTTGATTGTGTTAGTGAAAATGTAGGTTTTGTACTTGGCAACAATTGTTGCCGGTGGGAAACAGCGTAGTCTGAACTGACACACATCCTTTATTCTGACCTATTTACACACATGAAAAATATAAATAACAGTAACATGCATAACATGTTATAAACAAGACATGGGTACAAATTCAACAGTAGGAATGACTGATTTAGCACAGGGTTTTTCAAAGTGGAGGTCACGGGCCCCTGGGGGGTCACCAGGGAGTATTACACATAAAGCTGGAGGGGATGATAAAGGGGAAAAAGGGCAAAAAACTAAAATTTAAATCTAATGAATATTTTAAGCTATTAGCATAAAATTTAATCTGTTTTTCAATCATTATTTGAAATTATAATTTATAACATAAATTGAAATGTTATTTAGGAGAGCAGTTTGATTCCTTTTGTTCTTATTGTCAACAGCTGATTATTCAGTGGGATTATAATAGTGTTTAACACATAAGTTAATAGAATTTTAATGTTAAACAAATATAATACTTACAAAAAGGGATTAAAAACATTTTAAAATTTTACATATTTTGTAGCATTGTTTGTAGGTTTGCATAGGGGGTCCCCAGCCAAACGCTTATGCTGTTTGTGGGGGCTATGGCATGGAAAAGTTTGGGAACCCCTGATGCAGCACACATCATTTTGGGGTTCTTTCAGTTCTGAAAGATCTAAAACATCTAATGGTTTTAAGCTGCGTGGAAACAACCCTTATAAGATAAATAAAATAAACAGTCAAACCTTTGACAGCTAGCATAGCTCTGTCTATGTGTTAAACCAGCGGCAACAATTGTTGCCGAGCTTACATTCACTCTTCTCATGATCAAAAGATGCATGCAGGCATAAAACTCAATGTATCTCAGCAAAAGACTCTTTAAATAATATATGTACAAAATATTTCAATTATATGTGTTTATTAAGATATTTTATTCACTCCCTTTTGTACCAGTTTGAGGTAGACATTTCCCTCTGGCAGGGCCAGCAGGAAGTCAAGGGGTGTGGTCTTGTGACCATTCACACTAATTACACGAAATTGATATAACTAAGAGTAGACAGCCTATTGTTTTGTTATAAAACTTAAATTAGCTGCCCAAAACCAAACTTAGAGAAGTAAAACAAAATGTCTGGCACCAATTATTGCTGGTGGGATTAAACAGGTTAAAGGTTTACACAACAAAAAATAAAGGAAGCCTGAATTTTGCCTGAAACTCTCAGACTGAAGAAATCCTCTTGGAAGAGAGACGAAACGTTTCATTAGAGAAGAACCCGTCCAGAATACCTATACATTTTTTTCCTTTTGAAAAAATAAAGGAGTTCTTGCAAATGGTGGATACTGTGTTTGAAAATGTTTTTCTGCTCTTTTATGTAAATTCCCATTCAGAATGATGAGGCTGTTTATAGGGGCACTTCAGTGTATTTTTAGTGCCCATATACTCATGTCTTTTATGTCTAGTTTTGACTGAACAGTAATAAAGAATCACAAGGTGTTGTTTTATAGGTCTTTCCTGAAACCAGTTTGGTCTGCAGCCACAAACAAAGTACAAAATGTTAATAATATTATTAGTATTCCCCTCCTCTAAAAGTGGTTGATTCCCCGTGGGGAGGAAGGCTTCTGACTKTAAGGCTGCACAGGATTTCAGTCATGTCAAATGAATGACAAAGCAAGAAGTTAGGTAATACGCAACTGCTGACTCACACAGAAACATGAAGTTAAACTGCGCTCAGGCATAAACAGAGCATCACAGGTATTGACTTGTTCAGTGTTGAGGAGATACTTGGAGTTGGCATATCTGAGTATCATCTGGTTTATGGTGACTAGGTGCATTTGTTGAGTGAGAAAGCAGCTAAGAATGTAAGAAGGAAGTACGCTCACAACTGGAAATGACCGTTTGTGTGTGACATTCAAACACTGGCAAAACTGGCTGGACCTTTAAGTCACTTCTATAATCCATGCTGACAATTTACTTTAAAAAAAAGAACAGGCAGAAGAGTCACATGTCGGCGTTTCACTTCTGTTTTGGACAAATGTGACACATTAAGAAGAACCAAAACCGCACATTTTCTATGAGCAGTTAAAACAGATCAGGGTGTTTTTTTTCTGAACACTTTGCTGTAGATATGATTCAGCCACTTGCAAAATATAGCTTGTTGCCATGACTATAAAGAGCACCACATTCCCACTCATCTTCTTGCTGGAGCTGTGCTCATTAGGACCCAATTTCAGCCTCAAGAAACTAAACTATCAGGCGTATTCGTGTCAGTAAATGCGGTCGTGTGTTTGCAGGGGATGGAGGTCGACTGCCCGCCCGAGGAGTCCGTCAGTTACACGTTTGACGAGGACTCCGTCGAGCTCTGCGACGTTAAGGACATGAGGCTGGAGGCGGAGGCGGTGGTCAACGACGTCCTCTTCGCCGTGGCGGACATGCACGTGTCGCAGAACCTCAGCAACGCGCCGGACATGGCCTACATCAACGTGGAGACCAGGGAGGGGAATCGTTACTGCCTGGAGCTCACCGAGGCTGGGCTCAGGGTAGGAGGAGCTCACAARATGCTGCAGGGATTTATTTATTTATTTAAATAATTAAAAAATGTCTCATTTAACAGGTGGTGGGCTACGCTTTCAATCAAGTGGACGAGAACCTGAGCACCCCGTATCACGAGACTGTTTACTCCCTCCTGGACCAGCTCAGTTCGGGTTACAGGGAAGCGTTCGGGAACGCTCTGCTGCAGCGGCTGGAAGAACTGAAGCAAAGCGGGCGGTGAGGAGGACCAGGAGGCGTTTAGATTTTAGCCACTGATAACCGAGTCTTTACTAAGACACATTAACGTAATGCTGAAATGCCACTACTATGGCTCCGCTGACCCGTTAACCTCGCCTCGCTCTTTAGTTTCAGCAAATTAAAATATTTCATGTTAGTTTCTTAGTTCGAGCCTCAGATTGGATGTACGGGACCTGTTGCCGTATAATGTTGTTTACTTTAATGTAGAAATAACTACCATCCAGTGTTGTTTAGGAGTTCTACTTTATTATTTTTTTCTACTTAAAATGCTGGAACAGAAGCTTTAGGTGATGTTTCTGTTTCCCTCTCATTAAAACAGTTTTCTCCGACTAGTTTTTCTCTGGAAAAGAGCTCAGATTGTATTATTTTAATGAGACCATTGCCTTAATGACTGACTTGTAAAAGGAAAAATACTCATTAATTCACTGATCTTTACTTGTTTTCATATTTACTAAGATAAAGTGATTTAGTTTCAGTTCAGCTCATCTTACTAATTTACTTATAGTAACATGTTTTTGTTAAGTCCTGCACTGTACCTTTGATCTTTAGTTTGTAGTTTTAAGTGGAAATGTTAAGCTTTGTAATTGGTAGTTTTTATTCATTTTATTTGGTTCTTGTAAAAAATAATCTAGTTGTTGAACTTTGATCATTTAAAATATTTTTCTGTACATGTAAACTGTATTCTTTGTTTTGAACCATTTAAAACTTCGTCCATCTTTTTCACCTTTGACAACCAATAAAAAGCAGTTTCAGTCGTCCTGAGGGTCACGAGGGTTAGAGACTTGCAACAGCGTGAAGATCAAGACTGAACTGGAAATTTATTTCTGTTGACTACATTTGAATTTAATGGTTTGTTTGCTTCACTGCACTCAAAATAAAGTTGCGTTTGTACAGATTTTGTTTTGCAGATCTCTCTAAACCCCCAACCAAATAAGGGAAGTCACTCTCTTATTGCACAAATCTTAAAGCACTTTTTCACATAAAGCAAGATTACAGTGCTGCAGGGTTCRTGGAGTATTTTAGGTACAATTATTTTTTATTTCAGATGTTAAACCCGCCACATTATCTGTTCAGCGTATGAGGACTTTGAGCTGTTTTAAAAATAACGATGAGCCGAGTAAAAAAAAAAACAAAAACAAACAAACCTTCATTTGATGAGTCTATTCTTGTCCTAACCAGCAGAACTGGCTGAACCACAGGTTCATGACTGAATATCAGGTGTTTTCTGAGCGAATGGGGGGG
>NW_013952404.1:6078353-6089200 GCF_001266775.1 Austrofundulus limnaeus | reverse complement strand
GGTGATAAGCCACGAACACGGCATCGACCCAACCGGGACCTACCATGGGGACAGCGACCTGCAGCTGGAGCGGATCAACGTGTATTACAACAATCTCTCAGGTTTAACTTAGCTTCTTTTGCTAAGCATTCTTAGCTACACGGTTAGATCAGATAATTTGTGAGACCGAAGGTAATACAATACTTTGACGGCAAACCCCCCATAAGCTCTGTGTTTATCCAGCAGAGGGCCTTCAACCTCCGTTTGTTAAATTCAACGGTTACTATGGATCAGTTTCGCTAACAAAGTCTACCACAACTTTTCCGCTTCAGTTATTCACCTTACTTGAAATCAGACAATTAATACATAAAAAGGTTAGCATTTCATTGTGAAAAGATAGTAATGGGGTRAACAACATTTGACTGCATAATGTAAATTTATAATAAAGCACAAAGTCAGTATTAAATGATTAATATAAATTTTGTTTAGACCTTTTCCRCGTATTTTTGTTTCTCAGGCGGCAAGTATGTTCCTCGTGCAGTTCTGGTGGACCTGGAGCCTGGCACTATGGACTCTGTGAGGTCTGGTCCTTTCGGTCAGGTGTTCAGACCTGACAACTTTGTCTTTGGTGAGCATTTTAGTTTGAAAAATAGCAGTTTTACACATTTACGTACGCTACAACATCTTAACTTTTGTGTGTCACAGGCCAGAGTGGAGCTGGTAATAACTGGGCTAAAGGCCACTACACTGAGGGAGCTGAGCTGGTGGACTCTGTTCTGGATGTGGTGAGAAAAGAGGCCGAGAGCTGCGACTGCCTCCAGGGCTTCCAGCTCACGCACTCTCTGGGAGGAGGCACAGGTTCTGGCATGGGTACGCTCCTCATCAGKAAGATCCGAGAGGAGTACCCGGATCGCATCATGAGCACTTTCAGTGTTGTGCGCTCACCTAAGGTTCGTATAATTCATTCAAATATGTTCAGATGAAATGTTTGTCCCTTTTCCTGCTAACCCTGTTCCATCTTCCTTTGTTCCTCTTCCAGGTGTCAGACACGGTGGTGGAGCCCTACAACGCCACGCTCTCTGTCCACCAGCTGGTGGAGAACACAGATGAGACCTTCTGCATCGACAACGAGGCCCTGTATGACATCTGCTTCCGTACTCTGAAACTCACCACACCCACCTACGGTGACCTCAACCACCTGGTCTCAGCCACCATGAGCGGGGTGACCACCTGCCTGCGCTTCCCTGGCCAGCTGAACGCCGATCTGAGGAAACTGGCTGTCAACATGGTGCCCTTCCCCAGGCTGCACTTCTTCATGCCAGGCTTTGCCCCCCTGACCAGCCGGGGCAGTCAGCAGTACCGGTACTGGAACACAACCGAGTTATTTTAACCGTGAAACCACAATTTGGGTTTTTGTTCAAACTAAAACTGACTTTTTGTTTTGTTTTCCTCCACCCTCAGGGCTCTGACGGTTCCTGAGCTCACCATGCAGATGTTCGATGCCAAGAACATGATGGCAGCGTGTGACCCGCGCCACGGGCGCTACCTCACAGTCGCCGCCATCTTCAGAGGACGCATGTCCATGAAGGAAGTGGACGAGCAGATGCTGAACGTGCAGAACAAGAACAGCAGCTACTTCGTGGAGTGGATCCCCAACAACGTCAAGACGGCCATTCAGGAGCTGTTCAGGCGCATCTCAGAGCAGTTCACCGCCATGTTCCGTCGCAAAGCCTTCCTCCACTGGTGAGTAAAACACACAGAGCAGGTCTGTGTGCTGGTGCTGGTCTGTTCTGACAGCTCTGTTCCTGTGACAGGTACACTGGTGAAGGTATGGATGAGATGGAGTTCACCGAGGCTGAGAGCAACATGAACGACCTGGTGTCAGAGTATCAGCAGTACCAGGACGCCACCGCTGAGGAAGAGGGAGAGTTTGAGGAGGAAGGTGAAGAGGACGTGGCCTAAACACCCACAGTGATTTATTTCAGGCTTTAAACCTGATCAGCAATAATCAGTTCAGTTTAAACAATATATATAATATAGTGTTCAGTAAATGTTCCTTTCTAGAGTTTAATAAAGCTTTTTGACCTGGTGCTACAGCTGGTCTCATGTTTTTTTTTTCTAAGCTGTATGTTTTTGTGGTTTACTATTCTGAATCTGAAATTCAGTTTTACAAACTCAACGGGATGAAACAGGAAATATCAGATTATTTGAATTATAGATAAAAACTTTCTGCTCTTTATTTGCATACAACAGAGATTCAACTGAACAATATGTGAACTGTATTTTACATCGACATAACCAAATGAGTTAAAATCCGAACCAAAATTAAAAATCGTTCTGTAATGTTGGTGTCGAACATCAGAAAAATGATCTGAAGGAGGCTGAAAATCAGGATTTTTACACTTTAATGTATTTTGATGTACTGATGTTTTGAACCCACTTTCTTCCCAAACCATTTTATTAACACTTAATGGCAACAATAGCTGCTTTTGTTTTGGGCAGTTTTCTTTTCAATAAGATAAGAGTTGAATTCATACAGAAAAGCTCAAATGTGGAGAAATAAATCTCCCATCATAAGGAATGACTAAAACMHGTTAAGGACATTTTCTGTTRGAATACAGATGATTTTAGAGTTAAAAAGCTTTGTTTTTTGTCTGCTGCTTGATCAGATTCTTCCATGTGCCTCAAACTAAAAAATAAACGAAAAAGATGAAGGTACTGACGATGAACAGGAAAGAAATACAGACAAGTGAGGATTTAAAAAAAATGTCAAAATAAGAGGCACAGCATTTTCTCCAATATGTTAAATTTCCCTTAAAATGGTAAAAACTCATATCTCTTTCTTTCTGAGGGCTTTTTGTAACATTTTATCAGCTGAATCAAAGGTTTCCAAATAGAAAATGCATCATGGGAAATAAAAACAGTTGTAAAMCTGCAGTGTTGATTCTTGTGACGCGGCCTCCCCCAAAACAAGGTTGAAATGTGAATACGCTGTTCAAAATGTCCTGATGTATCTCAGTAATCCAGGTAGAAAAAATTCTAAAAGAAAAGTAGTAGAACTTATTGATGCACCTCTTCAGATAAGCAAAAAAGATAAACAACCTTTAAATACCTGCATCAATTAACCTTTGACAGTTCTGTTCTTTATCTGTTCACTGATCTGCAGTGAAACYATTTCTGGAAAAGTTTTTAACTTGTACAACCTGCTAAAACAGACCTGTCAAACTGTAGTGACGTTTTAACAGTGACATGTTTAAACAGAACATTTAAGGCAGAGGTTCTCAAACTGGGGACCCAGGACCCTGCGAGAGGTATCTTGGGGGTCCTCAAACGTTTTTACTAAAATGTTAATTTGGTTTTTATTTTTAAAATGCATGGAGAACAATGAACTAATAAAACAAACAAACTTAATATAAAAATATATATTCTCATGGCATTTAGGGGTTGAAATTACAATATATTATCTTTTAAAACAGTATAAGGTTTATGAGGGGGGTCCCCAAACCCGAATGGCTTGAGAACCCCTGATTTAAGGCATGATTCAAATAGTGTCTAACCAATGATAATCTGTAAATATTCAGCCACACAAAAGTTGTTTGAAAAGGAATTGAAGTTTTTATTTTTTGTTTCTTGATTATTATTGCTTTAATTAGTTTTGGAAAAAAAGGGGCAGATATTTCTTCTTCTGCCTTCTTTCATTTCAAGTGTGATTTTTTTTGTGTATGAAATTTTTATTTTTAAATGAAATGAATAAATGAATTTTAAAAAGTTAAAAGCACACAAAATATTACTTTGATACAAGCTAGATTTTATTAGAAGTTTTGTTTAACCTTTGAAGTATCCAGTTCTACAAAATAAGCACGTGGTCCTGGTCAAACATTAGAAAAGTTTTAGTAAAKACAAAAAAAAAATAGATAGTATGTATGTACCCTTTCTGGACTACACAGCAGCCAGTCAGAATTACATTGTAATGGAATGCAGTTCAGGGGTCAGTTAACCTAGTTTTCACTTCGTCAACTTTTAAAAATCATCATTTGGTAGTTAACACACACAAAAATAACAATAAATCACCTTTTAGGTCAGCAACATTTAAGATGAGTGTGCAGCAGAGTCATGAAAACAAGGGAAAGAAAACTTCAAAATCAACAAAATTGATTCATTAAAAAAAATTAAAAGAAATCTTATGTGATTCATTAGCAATATTTCAGTTTTTGTACTCAAGAGCTGAATCCCTTAAGAGAAAAGCTGAAATTTTGTGATTTATGCTAAAAASTTAAACAATCTGAACTGGGAATTTGATGCAGAACAGGTCCTTTGTCTCTTCATCTCGCAGTTCCCACTCCACAACCAGCTTTATCTAGAAAAGCAGAAGAGAAGGGGGAGAATTGTATCATTTCACGTGACAGAGAAACTGAAAAAAAAAAAGCCGCCTCGAGTTGTCCCACATCTGTTCTAAAAAGCAGAAACGGACGAACCACAAAACAGCCTTTGCTAATGATCCCACAGACACTTTTAGGCTAACTGAGAATATACACTTACAGGACAATTGAAGTAAATGTATTTACAAATCTAGTACCAGTCAGTCAGGTTTAGTCATGCAGACTGAACAGCAGAACCACTTACTGCGGGGTACTCAGACTTCACAGGTAGCGTGGCCACATAATGATACATCTGCTGCTTCTGGATGGGACACTGGATTCCCGACTTGCAGCCATCTTCCACAGGAATGGGGAAAGGGATTGGGATGGCGGCGACAATACCGTGAACCACAGCTGTGCTCTTCGGGGTATCCACCACTGAAAGACGAAACACGAGAGAGACGATCAGGGACTTTAAAAAGGGACAGGTGTTTTGGTAAGAAACCCTTTATAATGGCAGACGAAAGCCAGCTCACCACTGCTGAAAGTCACATTGACTGTGTAGGAATCTCCTCTCTGAAGATGGCATGGCTGAGTGGGACAAGGGTTAATATCCACTTGTATCACTTTGCCAGAGACAGAACCTGGAAAACAAGTAGGTTTTAATTTTACAAATGTACACATTCAAATTGTGGGAAATCATATTTGGATAGGCCCCTTTAACTGTAATTAAATCAGAAACGTCAGATCAATGATGTCTTCAAAATGGAACTGTGTAAAAACAATTGATCTAATAATCATTAACTATCACGATTAGATTTGTCACATTCCAGCTCATTAAAGTAATTTCTGGTCAATGGGGTCTGATGAAAGAATAAAAAGGCTTAAAAAATAGTTTAAGGGAACGCGTTCGAGTCACGTGACTTTGCTCAAATTTTCTTGTAAACGTCAATAAAAAAACGTTAGTCTTTAAAATTAAGTACTTTCATCCTTACAGTTTTTAATAGTCGTTTCTAAGGCAACTTAACCAAGATATATAAGKGGTCAAAATTAAATATAAAACTTACCACAATCAACAAATTTCACTTGATCCGCACAGGTGAGTCCCATCAGGCAGAACAAAACCAGGATACCGAACCGGCTGTCCATGTTTCTGAGTGTGTATTGTCCTATGACAAAAGTAAAGCCTAAATTAYAACAACAGCTGACTAAAGGGAATAAAATGGAGAGAGATTTCAGAAGTTGCAAAATAACAAGTGTCGCACTCACTCCGCCTAAARTTAGCACCACTACACTTAATGTTTCTGCTATTGACAACACAAACACGACGGCTACTTCACATTTACTGGAGTACTACGAGGTATAAAACTCTAAAGTAACAAGACTCTAAAGCAACAAGACGTACCTTAATCAAGATTTCCTCTTACGACTAAAATAAAAAACTCATCATCGTCACGCGATTTTAAGCCACGCCCCCACCACTTCCGCCTCATCAATTTCGCGGTTTTAAAACGTCAACAAAGTCTTCAGTACTGCCCTCTACTGGACAGAACTGTGAACTTCAACTTGCGCCAGGAGTAAAATGTGGTCAAATACACTTTGTGTCAAATAAAATTTTATTTATTGCTTTTTGCAGTTGTCGGCAATTCTTTCAGTCACCAAGCATCCAAATAATTTAAGCGAATACGAAAATCGTTTTTTTGTGATATTACTGACAGCTTCCCACTCATTTTTTGACCCAGATTTTCTACCTAAACTTTCAATCTCTATTTTGTTGAAATATTTGTTTTTCTTATATGTGTTCGCTGCTCAAAACTTTGCCTCATTGAGTATTATAATGGCAAGATTAAAAGTGAAGCATCTTCACGTCACGTACAGTGGGGCGGGTCTAACGAATATATTCTAAACTGACAGATGTCTAAACGAATCAAATTGCCGTATTACCAAAAAAAGGCGTGTCTTTTTACAAACAGATAATTTAGCCAATCAGCGCGTACATTTGTGGTTAAAAGGCGTGTCTACGGTCACTTTGTTTTGAAGATGTCTGTGGTTAAAGGAGCTTTAATAACGGCGTGCTGGTCCAAAATATTAATTTCGAGGTAATATTATTGTTCTCGTATACTTTACACCATGTCGGTTTTCTTTTAACAAAATGGYTATTTG
The DNA here is from genome assembly GCF_001266775.1 of Austrofundulus limnaeus. Lineage (NCBI taxonomy): Eukaryota > Metazoa > Chordata > Actinopteri > Cyprinodontiformes > Rivulidae > Austrofundulus > Austrofundulus limnaeus. Next base: position 6,082,700 of record NW_013952404.1, on the reverse strand, counting down.
TAAATAACGTGCGTAGATAGTTTTTACCAAATCGTGTTTTGTAACAGGCTAACACGTCGTTAGCTCAGCTGCTAATGTCGTCACGGGTTCTGGTTCTCATGAAAACATTGTCATATTTCTTAGGACATGTGCTCATTTGAAGAAGCACAATGTGACTGAACAGTTCCACCGTCTTCCTCAAAACACCCAACCCCTTTACATAGCGGGGCTTCGGGGATTGAGCAGCGCCTCGGTCCAGGAGAAGACCGGGGGGTCGAGTCCATCTGAGAATAACAAAATACACCTGACAGAGTCATGTGTGAAGGTGAGCAGATACTCTGAATTATTGGTACTGCTGCAGCTATTCCTATATAACTACGATTACTATAGTTATTTACTAAATCTTTAAAAACAAACAAGTTTCTGCCCAACTAAAATATAGTATTTTTAAAGGATGTCTTTCATTTTATTGTTTAAAATAAATTTAAAAGATAGATTTTGACTCTAACGTCTTTTATCTGCTCGTGTTTTGAAGTTTTATGAGTAATTAGGATTGAAATGTTATTTGTCAAAAGATTTCAAACAGCTTAACAAGTCAATAATAAAATAAAAATGCACGGTATTATCATTTTTATCATCTGTTGGTAGAAAAAGGCTTCATCTGAAATGTTCTTTCGATCCAGAGACTGTCAGAAATCATGGAGAAAGGCGAGTACCTGAGAATACAGGTGGAGGGAGGAGGCTGCTCTGGGTTCCAGTACAAGTTTTCTGTCGACCGTAACAGAAATGAGGACGACAGGTAAACTTCGTGATTGTTTTCCCCCCAGATGAGGTTGTGTCCTTTCTGTGTAYTAGTCCTCCCCTGAATCTGCTCTCTGCTGTCAGAGTGTTTGAGCAGGGAGGAGTGGGCGTTATCGTGGACCAGGACAGCCTGGAGTTTGTGAAAGGAGCCACTGTGGACTTCAGTCAGGAGCTGATCCGCTCCACCTTCCAGGTGCTGAAGAACCCTCAGGCTGATCATGGCTGCTCCTGTGGAAGCTCTTTTTCTGTGAAATTATGACCCATACTTAGATTCTTCAGTATACGAGATGCTTTAATACAAATAATTATCATATATTCAGAAAGGCAAATCTTTTTCATCAACAAGATACAAAAGAGTCTTTGCCATGTTAAAGCAACGGCATTAGGTCATTCAGATATTTGTCTGTTTTTGATTTATAACTCACTGCTTCACTCAGACCTGCCAGTGAAAATGATTGAAATTCATAAATGTAAGATTTGCACTACAAAAAATGATTTCATAAAAACAAAACACCAACAACACCATGTTTTAGTTTGTTAAATAAAAAGCTTCACTGCCACAGAACCCCTCCAGTTCCTCCACAGATGTAGTTTTGTCATGGCAGTATGACATTGTCATGTTTTTCTTTATGTAAATAAAAATTAAAAATATTTTATTGTCACCAAAACCAAACCTTAAGCTGCAGCTCTGACACTGTTAATCACACTTTATTTGACTCAAATATTACTGCTGCTAATGTTCTATAAATGGACAGATTGCATGTTTTTTGTTTAGAATAATGTGATTTGTTGAATTCTTGTGACACATTAACAGATGCCCATCTGTTAATGTGTCGTATTTAATGGTGTTTGTTCCTACATCTAATGTTCTAGAAAAGCACAGTGGAGGTTATATCCAGGAAGGTCTATTTGCCACAGAATTATTAAATTTACCCAACTGGTGACTCAAATTGTTAATTATTTAGAAASATCTTTTTTGTTTTTGTGAGTGAAAATGGGTTGAAGTGAATGATCAACAAATGTATTGAATTATCTGAGGACTACCTTATTGCATGTACTAACGAGACAATAATCAGCTGAACTTTGATTTGGTTCCAACTAAACAAAGACTCAGCTGAAGTGTCTGAGCACTCAGTGTTTTCTTTACATGTAAAATATGTATATATGCTAAAATTGTAGCATGGTTACAACTTTTTAAGTTATATTGCTTCAAAGAGAAATATAAAAGATAAATTAAGATAATCAATGTTGTCCTTTCAGTCTTGTACACACACACGCACACCAAAATTAATATAGTGAGGGAAAAACTTTTCAAAATTAGAGATATTCAGTATTTACAGCAAAACGCAATGTGATTATGTGCTGAATGTTGCTGAAGAAGCTTAAACTGAGCTGAAAGCCTAAAGCAGAAAATGCTAGTTAAAAGTAGCAAAACACTGAAAGCTAAAATGTTAGTAAAAGGCTAGAAAACAAAGCGAAAAGTAGCAAAACACTAAAATTTGCAAATGCTATTAAAGATAGTAAAATTTTACCTAAACGTAGAAAAGTGCTAGTGAAAACTTAAAACATTAGTAAAGGACAAGCTAAAAGTTGCAAAACAATGGCAATTAGCAAACGCTAATCAAGGTACCAAAAAGTAGCAAAATGCTAAATAAAATCAACAAAATAATAAAATAGCTAAAAGTAGCAAAAATAGCAAAACACTAACTACAAGTAGCAAATTGAAAGTAAAAAGAGTTAATAAAAGTAGCAAGATGCCAAGTAAAACTAGAAAAAAATATTAGCTAACAGTTTTAATATACTAAAAGCTAATATTAACAACAAAAAAAAACAGCAAGTTTGTTGCAAAACATTAGCATTAGAAGTAGCATTAACAGCACTCATTCATGAGAGGATAAGTCCAAATTTTAATGCTTATAACTTTTTTATTAAAGTGGTTTAAGAAACACTTCACAAAAATATACAAAAAGAATATCTACAAATGATATGTACACTGATAAAATGTAAATCAAAAATATGCAGCAACATTTGTTTAGTTGTTAGTCTTAAATACAAGGAAATTGTTTTGCACGTTTTTTTTTCGTTACTCTGATAAACATTCCTTTTTGCAATATATTTTATCACACAAAACATTACTGTTACTATTGAGAAAAGTCACACCATTCATAATTATGAAAATGCAACAATTATATAGCAGCACACAGAAAAAAGTGACCCGAAGAATCGCAACAGTGCATTGAAAGATCAAAATACAGATGTTTTTTTCTTTTTTTCTTCCTTTTTTATTATGATTATTATTATTTTTGAGGAATTTGGTTTTGAACAGATTGTCTTCCAGTAAGCCATGCACGCTTGTTACCCACAAACAAATCCTTTAAATATGCACGAGGGGAGGTCTGAGGTCAACCAGTCAACAACACAACCACGAAACTCATAAATGGAACCAGCGGGAAGGGAGGGAGGGTGGCAACACAGTGACCAGGTCAGGTGTACAGTGCATAGTATGCTTTGGCATGCTGACATCCAGAACATAACAGTGGATGTTACATTCAGGAGGAAGGCCACAGGATTTGGAATTAACAGTAAAAATAAAATAAATGACCACAGTGATCCAAAAAGTAGAACAAATGATACAAAAAGAACCCTCACAGACACTTGGATTAAGGCTAATTCAGTTTGCTACATGTTTAAAAAAAAGATGGCATTGTCAGTAACATAGGCCTGCCCAGTGGCAAAATGTACACAGATAAGCTCATTTTTAATAAATAATTCACCACTTAATGATATGGACATATTAGGTTCTTTTTTTCTCTAATGTAACAGATGAGAGTATCACCTGTTTTTTAAAAACAGGACTGAGACTTAAATGAGTTTTGCACATATGCATGCACCAAGGTTTGAGGCAGTAATCACCACTTTTAACTCGTCGTCAAGCTGCCAGGTCTTTACTCCTCCTTTTTCTCCGTGGAGCCCTGTCAGGAGACGCTCCCTTGAGGCAGGGTGGTGGTCCAGGTCAAGAGTTTTTAATGTGGGGTGTGGACGCACCTCCACACAAAGAGGCTGGGGAGGTGACACAAGAGGGAGGCATAAATTAGTGCGATGGCGTCGTATCGTTTGTAAAGTTTGATGGCTCGTTCGCACGAATTGTACCTTCTGTCATCCCCTCCGGCGCTGACAACAAAGTGATCTCCGTTTGTGAAGCGAATGTTCATCAAGTGAGCAGAATGGCCCAGGAAGCGTTTGTGTTTGGCCTGAAAACAGATCAGAGTCTCTTTTTTTAACTGAATGCTGGTTGACACTGATGACATGTTAAAGAAAGAACTGCTAAAGTTAAAACAAATAAAACAGAAGCTGAAACCAGTTGTTATGGCAATATTTATTTAACAAAGACAGAAATACGTGGTCCAAGAATGAAGGTACTCCGTGAGATGATCAGCTGAGTTTTATTGCAACAACAGGAAACACAGAGAACAACCTGTACTGTCTCTGTGCCTCTGCCTTTCTCTGTCACTCCACTCCCCACTGTCCGCTGTTGAACACTGTTGATGCAGTTGAGAGGCCTCATAT
>NW_013952404.1:6076172-6078222 GCF_001266775.1 Austrofundulus limnaeus | reverse complement strand
TATATATATATATATCTCAAACATCATTATGTCATCTTAGCAAGATTTGATACAAGGTCAATGGAAAACAAAGATAAACACAAGTGATATCTAAGAATGACTGTTGTTAGCAAATCTTGTTCTGACTTTAATCATTCTATCTGCAGATGAACAGCATGTCATGAAAACCTAGGTCATTAAAGGATGTCATGAATTACTTGCTTAAACATAAAAGTATTAGTTCCATTACACCAGTAAAACAGCTAAGATTAAAATAGCAAAACTGTAGCTAAATGATAAAATTTGCATAGGGTTGCCAACTGTCCCGTATTAGCCAGGATGTCCCGTTTTTTTCTGCCTAATTGAAGTGTCCTGTACGGGACAAGATTAAATCATGTTTGTGGGGATTCCAACCTAAATGTTGGGGAAATAAGAAATATTGTGTGGTGACATCATAATTGACATATTATGTCATTAAGCCCCACCCCGGAGAAACTGTTCCGTATTTCGGAGGGACTGAGTTGGCATCTGTAGCTAAAAACTACAATTAGCTAAACCATAGTTAAAAAATAAAAATGTCCTAAATGGTAGTTAACAGCTTAAAGTGGCAGAACAGTTGCTAAAAGCTAATTTTAGCTCAACTGTGTCTAAATGCTAAAATTACAAAACAGTTACTTAAAGCTAAAATTAGCTAAACTGCAGCTAAATGTTTAAATTACCAAACCTTGTAAGAAAAAGTAAAAAATTGCGAAACATAGGTAAAAACTACAATTAGCTAAACTATAGCTAAATGTTAAAATGTCCTACATGGTAGTTAATTGTTTAAATTAGCAGAACAGTAGCTAAAAGCAAATTTTAGCTAAACTGTGTCTGAATGCTAAAATTGCAAAATTGTTACTTAAAGCTAAAATCAACAAAAGCGCAGCTAAATGGTAAAATTACCAAACCTTGTAAGAAAAAGTAAAAAATAGCACAAACGTAGGTAAAAACTACAATTAGGTAAACTGTAGCTAAATGCAAAAAAATGTCCTGTTTAAATTGGCAGAACAGTAGCTAAAAGCAAAATCTTGCTAAACTGTACCTGCTAAAATTAGAAACAGTTACTTAAAGTTAAAATTAGMAAATCTGTGGCTAAACACTTAAAAAAAAATCCAAAATGCTGAACAACTAAACCTGGAAGAACAGTAGCTAAAAGGTAAAGGTAGCAGAAGAAGAATAAAACAGAGAAATTATGCTGAATCAGATTTCTTAATGTGTTTGAAGTGACTGACAAAGTGTAAATGCTGATGCTTTTACACAATAATCTTCTCCTTGAGCTCATAACCTAATATAAAGTTAATGTATTCTGTATTATAGAAATCAGGTATTTTTGTGAAATCTYGGGGAGGGGAAACTGTGATCTTCTGTTACAGAAAAACCATCAACCCGTACTTTGAGTCAGTTATCTTGACAGCTGACTTATTACTGTGAGACTTCTCCTGACTGCAGGGCCTGAATCAGCTCTCTGATACAAAGCTTCATCCCCTCATTCATGCTGCTCATATTAAAACTTCTGGTCAGCAGCTTCAAGGCTGTAATGTGGAGTTTCACCTCAGAYCAGATTCTCTTTTTTTAACAACACAGAACATCTGGAGGAAGTTATCAATCAGTCCTTAGTACTAAAACACCATATGTAACGAGTCACAGAAGCACGTTCAAAGACTCATTCCACCAAAACGCACCACAGAGCGCCACAGGAGGTCGTTCCTACCAGTGGCCATCAAACTCTATAACTCCTCCCTAAACGTGAAACTAGATCATCTGTACGTTTACATTTTAATATGTTTACTGTATTTTACCCATGACACTCACCAAAAGTGTAATATACAAAACATACAGTAATCTCTGTACACTTTTTCTTAATTTTTCTATTATTTTTATTGTACATTGTTTATGTGTACATACAGTGGGGAAAATAAGTATTTAGTCAGTCACCAATTGTGCAAGTTCTCCCACTTAAAAAGATGAGACAGGCCTGTAATTGACATCATAGGTAGACCTCAACTATGAGAGACAAAATGTGAAAAAAAAA
>NW_013952404.1:6070269-6076162 GCF_001266775.1 Austrofundulus limnaeus | reverse complement strand
ATATATATGTATGTATGTATAAAGTAGAAAAATATAAAAATATAAAGCTATACTTACAAACTTCTCCAGACAGGGAAAGTCAAACAGCTTTACCATTCCAAAATCATCTCCTGTGACAATGTTAAGGCCTGAGTGGGACACGCAGGCACAGGTGACGTCCGCTTTATCAGCGTTACGGGACCAGATCCCAATGACCTCATCACCAAGGACACTGAACACGCAAACAGAAACAAGCATTACAGTTTTTAAACACACACACAGTCAGTTTCTGTCAGTTTAACCTGTTGGGTTTCTCACCTGGTCCAGGTGGCCCAGGTGATGCCGTCGATTTGAGACTGCTCTGTGATCTGCCTCCCAGATGGCACTTCGTATACGAGTCGTTTATAAGCACCTGTGGATATCTGTTTCAAGGCAGCGAGAGTGAGAGCTCCGACAAGCAGACAGACAGAGTGTGAAACGTGATTCCTCGCCGCTGAGCCGAGTCCGTTACCTGGATGTAGGAGCTGTCAGCAGAGAAGTCCATCTGCATGACGAAGCTGGGGATGTCTCTGCAGCAGTTGATGCGGTTTAGCTGCGGGCCGAGCGTCAGGTCGTAGAAGTCCACGGCGCACTCGGTGGAACCGACGGCCAGGTAGCGAGAGTTTGGACTGAACCTGAAACAAAGAGGGCAAAATAACCAACTGCTTTCATTCTCATCTTACTTTATTACTCAGCCTCAGCACTGTAAAAAAAAAAATCTAACTTCGTGTTTTTGGGATGAAAAACAATTTTCAGTTGGAAAAACTTGAAAAGTAACTCTGACATATTGGGGACAATAATTTAAGTCGGTSCAAAAAACCAAGGCAGTTGTCAGTGCTCCTATCTCTAAGTTGTAGKTCATTGCAACAGATGAAAGTACTACTAACTTCCATGATTTTGTTGTGAAATGTGGGAAAGACAACTTTTTTAAGTTGCCTTTTGAGTTGAAGGCGAAGTGTACTACGCTGACACAGAGCTCACAACTTTTGCTCTTATACCTCTGGTTTGTATTTATCCAGTCTAATCTTTTAGTGTTAATAATGTTAAAAAAGAACAAAATGGGCAGAAACACAAGTTGAAAGTATTTGTTGCCCTCTTCCTGTTTCTTCCTCCTATCAGCTCAGACATCAGAGTTCTGGCTCCGCCTCTTTGATAATTTTCTGAAAACTCACCTCTGAAAAAAACATAAATGCTTTAATCTGTGATTCATGAACCATTTTGAGTTGTGTTCTCTAATGTCGTCACATTAAGGCTTGTTAAGTTTTGGTTACTGACTGTAGCTGACACCATGACTGAGAGGTCTGTATCATAGACATATAGAGAGAAAACGAGCAGGACAGATAAGTGTCATCAATCCTGATGGCTAAGTAAGATGTTGTGCATTTTGACACATGGTGATGCTAAAGTAGTAAAAATTAGCAGATTACTTCCTGCTAATTAAGATGAAATAAATTGTTGATGCAATGTTAAAATTTAAATTACATATCAGTAATCAGGATTTATAGTTTTTGGAATCTATAATGTTAAGTGTCTACAAACTATAATGGAGTAAGATAAATTTGAGATTCATAGTTTGTACAACATTATGTTTTATGTTACTACTACTTTCAAGTGATTTAGAAAACAAGTCAGTGTTCAAAGTTCTCGGTTGAGTTATAAAAATATGGAAATCAAAGTTTGGCAAACTGAAAAACAAATCTTAAATAGTTAATTTGAAAACTTAAACTTAAAAATGCCCTAAGTTTGTTGCCTTACACTTTTGAGTTCTGCCAACTTTTTCTTTTTTTATTTTATTTTACAGCGAATCCATCATTACCTAATATCTTGTATAGGGGAGCGCCGATCTCTCTTTTTCCCCCAGATTTTGAGCGAGACAACCAGAAGTATGATGAACTCTCCATTTTTCATGCCAATGGCCACCATGTCTCCCTCAGGGCTGTAGTTGATAGTGTGCGCCGGGTGGCCCAGGTTCACTTTGTTCAGCATCTTCTGTTTCCCCACAAGGCAGCGCAAGAACACCATCAGCTCAGACACAGCYAGTGAGCAAAACCAAGGAAGGAGCTGAGAGTCTGACCTTTTCGGGGATGTCCCACAGACGCACCGTGCCGTCCTCTGCAGCGGAAAGGAAMACATCCCTGGAGGGATGAGTGCCCAGGCCCCAGATAGGACCATCCATGTGTCCGTTCACCAGGATGTTGCACGCCGCGTTCTTCTCCCCCACCTCAATGATCTCTGCGTTCCTGGTTCCCACAAGGATCTTACCCTGTTGACAGTCAAAGACATGTGAATAACGAAGTCAGAATAACCAGGTGTTTGATTTCATTCGACAGGAAATTACCTTCCCTCTGCACACTGAGCGAACACAGTCTATGATCTGTCCAGTTTCTAATCGAAAGGCTCTGCAGCGTTTCAGTTCCTGGTCCCAGAGCTTCAGAGCACCCCCTTCCTTTGACCTGTACAAAAAAACAAACAAACAAACAAGCAGCTGCTTTTGTTGGCTCATTAAAAAGCCAATTTGATCACCGGTTTTGAGAAGCACTTACGGCCTTTCTTTGCCTCCGGTGACGATGAGGCCGTCCCTCAGTGTGGTGTACATAGTGAACACAGGGMCCGTGTGAGCTTTGGCCACTATTCTTACCAGAATGTGTTCCTTCCATACACACACATCCCCACTTATGGTACCTGTAAATGTCAAGTTATTCTGAAAAGAAAACAAATCTGCACTAATCTAGTGGCCTAAGAGAGCAGAGCGAGCAATGCACAAACAGTTCACAGCACATTRAAGCAGACTGTTGATCCTTATTTCAACAGATTTAACACAAGGGGGAAAAATGCATCATGTACATTTAGTTTTGTCAATTACACGAAACAAGAAAAAAAATGCAAAAATAAACATTTTAAACTAGAATGGTGAGATTCACTTACAGCTCCAAATGCTACAGAGAGCATGGTCTGCATCCGAGCGTCCTCTAGAGAACTCAGCACGCCTTTCTTGCTGAGCAAAGCTCGACCCACTAACGTCCAGAAGTGCACGTGTTTGATGCCCACAGACACAAAATGTGTGTCCGAGTCAGGCCGAAACTCTGCCACAAAGATCCTCTGGGTGTGACCTATCCGGCTGGCCACTTTGGCACCTAAAATAATCAAAGCAGAGTGAAGAAGATGCTTTTAGATCATAGCTACACTCCAGCATTAAACAATAAAAGAATAGCACGGAGCWAAACTGGGGCCATAAAGTTTGTTTAAAACATTTGTTTTGGAAACTGAAGGAAAATACTCTAAAACTGAAAACAAATGTTTTCAAACTAAAAAATAATTTTTGAAAAAAAAATTTAAACTGAGAAAACAGATTTGAAACTGAAATATTTATATAAACTGTATACTGTATGGCATATATTTTATTATTTAATACAACAACCTGGCAATTTTTAAACTATACGACATAAAGGCCTGCCATAATTACTTACTTTCTTGTTATGATACAACACCATGCCAGACCCTACAAACACCTTGTTTATGCAGTTGAAATTGTTGAAATTTGRTGATTTGGTGGATTATACGATTCTGTTGATAAGGCTCATAAAAATGTTTTGCCACCAAATATACAAYCCAACTTCATTAAGAGAGATACTATTTATAATTTAAAAGGGACTTGCAATGTTTGTGAAATCGAAAATTAAAACTAATTTGAAGGAGAGACGCATCTCTGTTTGGGGAATAAAACTATGGAATAATTTGCTTGATGACMTTAAGAATGCTAGAACAATTTATTCATTTGGTAGAATGCTTAAAAGTTTTTTTTAATGAGATATGAACAAAGTATTGTTTAAGAATTGTATTTTTGTTGTGATGTTGTTTGATGATTATTTGAAATTATATTGTGTATTCAGTTTTAATATTTGTACGTTGTACGTTTTTTAGATTCATATATATTTTAAATGGGGGCAGATGCTATAGGATTTTTTTCTTCTTTCTGCTCCTTTTCATTTGACTATGTTGATAGTGTTTTTGACACAAAATTGTTATTACTTGTTTGTTTTTATTATTATTTGTTTGTTTTATTATTATTTGTTTGTTGAATGAAATAAAGTTCTATATTAAACTACTATTTAATTGTTTGATACAAGTAGTTTTTAACTTTTTTTGTTCAGTTTTTAAAAATTTTAGGCCTCAATTTTTTTTCAGTTTCAAATAATATTTTTTTAACAAACTTTATGGACTCAGTTTAGCTCTACAGAATAAGATATATATATTTTTAATTTTCTTGAATACCCTCTTGCCACTTCCAGATGGTGACGGTGTGTTCAGGATCTAGACCCACAGACAGCAGGAGTCTTCCTGTGGCACTGAAGCTGACAGAGCAAACCCCACCAGAGTGGAAGCAGCGCAGCACCGACAGCGTCTGCTTGGTCATAGCGTCCCACACATGGATGGATGGAGAAGTGGCTGAAGGGCGGAACAAAGAAATGGAACAAACTGGTTTAATTTGAACTTTCATGATATAAAAATTTATTTTCTTGAGATAAAGCAAAACGCTCTTTCAGATGTCTACACCCTGTTCATAAACATTAATACGAGTCAAACTCAATTTATATTCTAAGTGTTGACACATACTGTACCATGACACTGTGCATTGCCTCTTTTACAACCATTTTAGTGTAAGCTGGCATGAAAGGCAGAGAGGATGTACTCATTCAAGCATTGTTAGGCTTTTTAAAAACCACATTAATGGATTTAATCATATAAGTTTTCTGTGTTTAAAAAAATGAAGTGGCCACTAGATGGCAGTAATCAAACATATTTCCCTGATTTTCTTGAAGCAGTTTCTTATTTGTGTTGTGAGCATCTTACCTGACATGTCACCAGCGTCACCTGTAAAGCAACAAAGTCTGATTAATTGGCAGAACCGACACATATCATATTATTTATTATTCAAGAGCTGTAATTTCAGCAGCACAAGTCTTCAGAAACTCACAACGTAGTTTCTCTCACAACACGCAAGAGGTTAAACTTCTGACAAACATACCTACTTGGCCAGTTGCCACCACGTTGGGGAATTTAGGGTGTTGATTGATCGTCAGGCACAAAATATCGTCACTGTGTTCGGTGTAGAAACTTTGGCAGGCTGCAAACAAAAGAATAGTAAAAAAGCACAGAAGTTAATCACGACTGGGGGTTTCGTTTCCATTCTTATCGTCTCAGGATTCCTCTGTCGGCTYACATGTGGTCAGGTTGAGGACGATGCTGACTGAGGCCGTGTGGTAGATGACGTCCGCCCCATCGTTCAGGTAGTGCACATTGTTGCGGCAGTCGTTGCCGCGGTAACCGAACACCAGCTCCAGAACCAGGTCCTGTGGGAGAGTCAGAAAAGGTTAACTCCATGACAATAAAGACGCTCCGAGTCATTAGTCAGCTCCCAGAAAGGTCGTCTGGGTCTTTCCTGACAGAGGCCAGCCTCGTTCTGAGTCAGTTACCTCGATGGGTCTCTTCTTCTTGCCGACGTTGTTGGTCTGCAGCTTCTCTGGCTGCGGCAGCGCTCTGCTGACAGGAGGCCTGAAACAGACGGCTGGAGTGAAAGAGCTGCTGGTAATAATGCAAATCATGATGAAGAGGATCAYTGCACTGTGTGTCCACATAATAAGAAATATAAAAGATGCAGTTAAAGATTTAAAGGGGCAATATCATGTAAAATCAACTTTTTTGAGCTTTATATCATGTTATAATGTTATCCTCTCATCAAAAACATGCCCAGAGTCTTGCTTTGACTCATGTTTGAAAAATCCTGTAGTGTCCTGAGGCAGCCAGGCAGGGGAGCAAAATGACCGGTTGGGACTAGAACCGCCTTTTGGGCTGCCGAGTTTCCTCAACACAGAGC